>NC_133661.1:198258807-198598152 GCF_037893015.1 Macrotis lagotis
ACATTCCCTCAAAACAAACCAAAACCAACCAACCAAAGTAATTCTTCCTGTAGGTCATCAGAAATGACAGTCGAAAAAGGGTCCCATATCACAACCTGTGACTTTTAAGTACATGTGAAATAAATATTAGATATTTAATACAATTTTGTTTATATAATTTATTACAAAAACATCAGATAACAAACAATACTGCTGTAGATATAATTTGTTCAAGCTATCATTAAGAACAATTTATTATATTGGGAGGAGAAGACATTGTTAGAAGATTTTATCACTGTAGGACAGCTTGGGGACCTCATTTTATGAGTTAATATCACTTTATAACAAAACCATCCTTGAAATTATCACTGTACAGTGAAGAGGGAAGAAGTCATTGAGAAAGGTTAAAATTATTAACCTTTTTAAAATTATTAACCTTTTTAACTTATTAACATAAAATTATGCTTAATCCACTATAATGATTCAAAGAATTATAATTTTGTTGATTTGAGTATTTATTTCATAAATGTAGATAAAGGCCACTTCCATACCAGAGATGATAGATTTGTGAGATAAAATGACCAGAAAAGTGGGAAAAAGATTTTATTTGTGGACAACAAAAAATACCTGGCTTCAAATCCCACTTCTGTGATTCTACTTCGTGGAAACAAGATAGTAAAATAACTGAAACTGAATCATATTCAGCTCCAAACAGCTAAAATACAGCCCCCCAGCTGAACGAGGAGTGCGATGAATAAGAGACATGGTATCTGCCTTGATGTTGATCAAGGCAGTCTTCACTAGGGATATTAAAAACCGTATCAAGCAGGGGCCAAAAATACAAAGGAGAAATAATATGGCAACAGGACCTATCCAGATGAATAACCACTGTAAAAATTGTAAATGCTTGACATAATTAGCAATATTAAAGGCAGCAGTTTGATGATTTGAAAAATCAGTCGAAATATTTCTCAGTTCTTGAAGCAATAAGGCTAACTGATGAATGTCTGATGAAGCATTATGAGATGGTAGTGTACCCTGTAATGCAGCCCGTATCCGAAGCCATGAACCAACAAAAGAAGAGTTGGTAAGATTTACCTGTAATGGAGTGACACACAATGGTTTATATCTATAGTGACAAGGAATTTGGGTTATCAATTCATGGTAAGCAAGCTCATTCCCAATGTAAACTACTACAGGGGCCAAAGCATCTATTTCCTTTTGAAGTGCCCAATTTATATGATTTTGGGTGGTCCACATGGATGATTGCTGGGTCAAGAATTTCTGCAATACAGATGCCAAATATCCTTGTCGTTGGTAAAGATCCTGAATTTGGAATTCCTCATAAAGTGAGAAAGCAAAATTTATGATATTGAAAGCAAGATCAATCACCTCACGCTTTTTCTCCGAGGTCTCTGACCCACTTGGTTGGAGCCCAAACTGGTTTCTCTTTTTCTTTGCCGTCCGGATTTGGATCTGGTTGAATACAAAGATACCCTTGTCCATTTATAATTACCGAGCCTGGGCCATGCCATTGGCCATCTGGGCTTTTCCACAGTACTCGGTTGCCTATTGGGCAGGGAGAGGGATGGCTAGTTGCGTGTGTGTGGAGTGTTCGTGAAGTTCCTGTGAAAAAACGCAAAGCTGGGGAGGTACCATCATCTCTCAATTGAAGAAAATTCATGGTGTATACGGCCTGTGCTAATTGTGTATATATAAGGCGGCCGACCACTGACTCCCCCTTTTTGTTTAATGAGGAGGGTTTTAAGGGTGCGGTTAGCACGTTCAACTATGGCCTGACCAGTGGGATTATATGGAATTCCAGTTTTGTGTAAAATGGAAAATTCTTGACAAAAGTTTGCAAATGCCTTGGAAGAATATGCAGGGCCATTATCTGTTTTTATGGCTGTAGGAACTCCACAAGTGGAAAAACAGGTTAAAAGATGTGCTATCAGCCCATTCAGGGATAGAGTCAGTAAAATAACAAAGAGCACCTTCAGAAGCACAAATATTTAAAACAGGATATTTTCCAAACATACAAAGACAACGATCAGACATAGCTAGGAATAAATTGGCCAGCATCGTAATTTACAAGGGATGCTTCTTTTACTTCTCTGGAAATATTGCCATTCTATGACACCTTGCTTTTGATAGAGACAACCAATATGTGACCTTTGATTTAAAATGGTAGCAAATATAGGTTGCTCAGGATCAAATTGAACTATAGACTCATGACACCTGGACAAAATCTGTGTCATGGCCTCTTTGGCTTGTGGGGTCCAATACCGGGGTGAGGTCAATGTGGAATCTCCTTTCAGGATATCATAAAGAGGATACATCAAATCATCAGGAATAGGAACTGTAGAATGTATCCATTGTATGGAACCACTAAGTTTCTGGAAATCATTAAGGGTACTACATTTCTCTAAATTCACCTTTGGGGGTATTCTAGATGCCCTCCCTTCACTAAGGGTGTGACCAAGGTATTGATAAGGGCTAGTATCTTGTATCTTATGAGGAGCCACTTGAAGCCCATATTTACTCAAGGAAAGGAGCATTTCTTTTGTTAATTCTTCTAGCTCCGTGGCTTGCTTAGTAGCCATAAGAATATCATCCATATAATGGATTATGATGGCCTTAGGGTACTTACTGCGCAGCGGGTGAACAATAGCTGCAACATATGCTTGGCACATAGTTGGACTATTGGCCATTCCCTGAGGTAATACAGTAAACTGATACCTGATTGACGGGCTTTGAAAATTTTTTGATGGTACCGAGAATGCAAATTTATACCTATCCTCAGGGTGAAGGGGAATGCTATAAAAACAATCCTTAATATCTATTATCTTTATAACAAATTCTCTAGGTATAAAGGCAGGAGAAGGAAGACCCATCTGTAGCGGGCCCATAGGGACCATTCTTTTATTCACCGCCCGTAAGTCAATAAGCATTCTCCAGGTGCCAGCTTTCTTTTTTATTACAAATACTGGAGAATTATAAGGGCTGGTGGTAGGTTCAATTCTGTGTTGTAACAATAATTCCTTAACTATATCTTTTAATGCGGTGAGCTTCTCCGTAGAAAGGGGCCACTGTTCCACCCACACAGGGTTATCACTCCTCCAAGTAATCTTTGGGCAGCTCACCATAACAGTAGCCCCTAGGAGTTTGTTGCCAAATGTTCAGGGGTGGTAAGATACAATTGTAACTGATGTAACAAATCTCTACCCCACAGGGCAGAGCCTAGTCTCGTAATCTTTAAGGGATGAATAAAACCACTTTGTCCTTCATAACTCCATCTTAAATGACGCTCTGCTTTTCTAGCCCCTTGGTGGCCTCCCACCCCCAAAATAGGGGTGGTAGATGACATAAGTACCCTAAACACTTCCTCCTTTCTCAATATTTGCTGCGCCACATCCTGGGTCTTAATTTCTGCTGCGCCACAACCCTGATTCTAACTTCCTCCATATTCTTCCTAGCTCTTGCTCTGTCCTCCAAATAGCTACTTCCTCCTTCTTCTTCCCCAACTCCATATTTATTATGTTTCTTATAAGTTTCTCTAAGTTCTGCCCAAGGATAAATCGGAGGAGGATTATTACAACCCTCCTCCTCAGAAGATTCTCCTAATGATTCTCCCACTTGTGTGCCAATTGTTTCTCGCCCACAGGGACGAGGACCCCCCTGTAACATTGTATTTATGAGAGAATAAAAGGAGAAGTCCTGGTCAGTTAGGATTCCAGGGCATGACTCATCAAAAGAAGCCAACTGTTGCCCAACTGTCTCCCAGTTCTCTTTGGTAATCCCTGAATGTTCTAACCAAGGGGAGAAGCCCCACACCTTATCTACAAATTCACGGCACTGCTTAATATGTGGCTTAAATTGATGCCGCTTACCTAATTTATATAACTGACAAGCTAGAACTGCCTTTTCTTCGGGTCTAATCAGGGGAAAACCCATTCCCTGCCCCATAACTTCGGCCCAGATTAATCTCAAGTTAATCTGAGGCTGTCCAGCTCTTCTCCCTGTTAAGGGAGGCCAGGCAGAAATTCCCTTGGTCCCTGTTCGGGGCGTCAGCTGCTCGGGGACCTATCCCGAGCCTTCGCCTGGATACATACCTTTCCCCGGTCTTCGGACGCACGGACCCTCCTTTGGGGAAGGAGGGCAATAACTGGACAGCACACCTGGTTGCAGTCTAACAAGCAGGTCTTTATTGCTTACATAGCAGCGGAAAAAGCCTCTCCTCTTCCCCAGTCCCCTCCCTTATCTAGTCTTCTGTTCCTCCCCCGAGCTCCTCCCCTGTTCCTCCCTCATGGGCAGAGCCACTCCTGTTACTGGGGCGTTCCCAGCACCCATGTGGGCGGGTTCACACCCCCAGGCATCTCCTAACCCATAGGTGGCCAAGGTCCAGAGCTGGGTCCAGAGCAGAAAGTGATCTGGGATATCAATGATAAAAAGGAATTGCTGGTGAGGATCTTTCTCTGACAGTGAATGGCATCTTCTTTCAAATTCATAGTCTTATAAAGATACCCATGGCACTGGGTGACTTGTCCAGGATCTCATAGTCATATGGGTCAAAGTTACATGCAAACCCAATTTTTCCTGCCTCTGAAGCCAGATCTACAATTATGTCATGCTCCATCTCTTTATCAGTCATAATTGTTTAGTTGTCTTTCAGTCATGTTTAATTTTTTATGACCCCATTTGGGGTTTTCTTGGCAAAGATACTAGAATGGTTTGTCATTTCCTTTTCCAGTTCATTTTACAGAAGAAGAAACTGAGGCAAACAGGGTTAAGTGAATTGCCCAGGGTCACACAGCTAGTAAGTGTCAGAGGCTGAATTTGAAGTCAAGAAGATGAGTCTTCCTGACTCCAGGTCTAGTGCTCTAGCCATTGTGCCACCTACTTTACCAGTGTACAACTAAGAAGGCACAGGTTAAAAACAATCTACACAATTAAAGAGTTAGGTAATAAAATTCCTGAGGAAATTATTAGCATTATTTAGTATGAAGAGAACTTAGGAGAAAGGTTAATAAATTCACCAGGATTACCAGAATAGATAGCATCTCCATCAGGAACCAGATATCACATAATTCATTTCCTAAACTATAATTTCTAGATTCAAGAAGTATTTGTGATTTGAGGTCAAATCTGAAGTTTTGTCTAAATAGAAAAGTTTAATTCTGTTGAAGCTAATAATAAAAATAATAGCTAACAGCTCTGTATCATTTACTCTATATCAGATACTGTTCTAAGCATTTTACAAGTGTCTCATTTAATCCTCATAATCCTTGGAGGATTATTATTATATTATGTTATTATATACTATTATATTATTATATAGTATATTATATATATGCTAATATAGTATATTATCATATACTATTATTATCCTTGTTTTATATATGAGGCATACAGAGATTCAATGACTTACTCAGGGTCTCACAACTAAGACTAAATTTGAACTCAGGTCTTTCTGATTCCAGGTCCAGCCCTCCAACAGCTATTTAGATACTGTTAGATCTGGTAAAACTAATTGAACAATTGTGTTAGTTAAACAACCAAAATTAACTGTCAACAAGAAATTATTAAAGGTCTATTCTATATCAGACACTAGACTCAGAGCCAGCATTTTAAAGAAAGGCAAATATGATCCTTATCTCAAGGAGCTCACAATCTAAAGGGACTGGAAAACTAGATTTGAGGATCATTTACATAAATGAATGTGACCTGATGAGACCACCAAGTGAAATAGTAAGGAGACAGAAGAGAAGAGGACCTAGAACACAGCCTCAGAATATAATCACATGTAGCAGGGTCAGTCTGCATGGAAATCCAGAAAAGGAAAAACTAGTGAGTTTTCCCCTGCATTGCATCGTTCCATGATGGTAGAATGGATCGAGGCGGGAAAGGATGAAAAAAATGACCAGCACTGAACACACAATGGTTCCATGTAACCTTAAGGCGCTAGGAACTAGAATAGAAGATTCATGGGGCACTGAGGAAGGAGGCAAGGTGGAGAGGTGAGTTGTAGTTTGCCCTTCTAGAATATGAAAGAATCCTGTTCAATGGCAGGGTAATGCTACTTCTGGACCAGGAGAAGAAGCAGGTAAGTTGGGAGTAGTCTGCACTTAGTGGGAATGGGAAGAGTGAGGATACAGAGGCGGGAAGCATATCTAGTTGGGGGGAAATCATATTCACATGATATCAGCAATTGAAGCACAAAAGATATTTATAATGGTCAAAATTACTTATTCACTCAGTTGTTCTTAAAATAATATTGCTGTTGTTGTAGAAAGTAATTGTAAAACAATAATTTGACATTTATCATTTTTATAATCATCATGGTCTAAGATTTATATAATGCTTCAAGGCTTGTAACATCTTTTACATAATGACTAATAATAATGATAGCAATTACAATATGTTTGTCAAATTAGATACATTCAATTAAATGTTTTTACATAAAAGGAGAAGTGTTAAGTTCTCTAAATTTAGAATCAAAGGATTTGCATTCAAATGCTGATGCTGTAACTTACCTTATGTGACCTAGGACAAGCAACACTAAAATCTTTTTTAGGTCTCAGTTTCCTCAGTTGTAAAATAAGGCGGTTGAACATGTTGACTTTTATGCCACTGAACCTATGACTTCCTCCCTCAAATATAGTATCACCATTACCCATAAGATATTACAGCATGATGGAAGTTTTAGATGTAGAGAAAAAGCCTTTTAATCTTCGATACTGGTTTCTGAGTATTCCATCATGTTTTCAATATTGACCCAATTAGATATTCTGGAATAGATTTCATTTAATTCACAAGAGTTATAATCAGGAGATTTATTGTTTTGTAGATCACATGTTGCATCCTCTATGAAAGAATGTTTCTGGGGTCACATGTTAAAAGAATGTTCAGATATGAGCAAAGAAAGCCCCAGCTGTTTTGTATTTGACTCCACCAATTCTAAACACAAAATAACATTTTTTTGGGTATCATTTGTTTTTAAGAACTGAGCTCTAAACCCAATAAACAAAGAAGATTAGGAGGAAAAAAATTCTCATTGAAGCTCCTTGAGGTCTCAGAACTTCTAACAAAAAGGTTCTTTCCTTTTTTCTTTTTTTTTTTTTAAAAGAAATTCACTTTATACTGTGACCTCATATATTTTAAATGCTGTCGTGCTTTAAGGAATAGAAAATCTTTAATTCTGGAGATGTGAAGTTTGGAACAACTAGAAGAAGGGAGAGAGTAACCTAAACTACATCAGGGTCCTTAAATGTACCAGTTTCACATCAACTCTAACTTCAAGATCCCTTCTTTCTGAGCTCCTTTGCCATCTGTCTTTTTTAACTGAAGCATTGCACATGGTGTAAACACCATATGCCATGAGCCATTCAGTTCTGGTACCACTGGCATATAGCTCAAGTTATTTGTGAGAAGTGAACAAGAAAGTAGAGAATGCCCAGCTAAGAGGAGCTCCTGTGAGGTTGATGAGGAGAAGGTCAGAATTAGATTAATTGGCAACTTTTCATTTTAATCAATTATTCTCAATAAACTAGGTACTAAACTCTGCTACTTTATGATGGGAAGAACTGTAAGAGAGCTTAGCACTGTCTAAATTCAGAAAGCCCTGATCATCTTGCCCTAGTTACCTTCCTGTTTGTTTGTATCTGTGTGTGTGTGTGTGTGTGTGTGTGTGTGTGTATACACTATATATATATATATATATATATATATGTGTGTGTGTGTGTGTGTGTGTATGTATGTATGTATGTATAGTAGCATTTCAATCTTTAGCTTTCAAAGTCCTTCTTTATATAATTCCAATCATGAAAACTCAGTCCAAGGGAATGACAATGGTGTCACTCCAACTATCTCATGACTTTGTGGTGGCTCCCAGAATTTCCTAATTTTATTGAAGCCAAGAAGATGTTGAGTAGTATCTTGGAAACATTAAGAATTAGATTCCTTATTTTTCATTAACTAGGCCATTAATCCCAATCTATACTGGTCATTGTAAGATAACTGGTAAATACTCTGACTGTTTTCATCCTTCAAAAATATTTTGATCTTTTGGCAATTAGCTAGGCTTTGGGTGTGGCCTATATGTGTCTCTAAGTAATGAATAATTTAGTACTTGACTGGTGGAATATGATCAAAAAAGTATCTAACTTTATTAAGGGAACTGGAAAAGAAAAGATGGTGGGTGGATCTTTTTTGGCAAGTGGATTGAAATAATTTGCCAAAATGCATTTTGAAGAAGATATACTACTGATTGAAAAGCAAAACCAAATCCTAAAGTGGATGCTGGTGTAATGAGAACTCTGCCACATTCCTCAAATATCAATTCAATCTTTGCATGATTATTTTTTTCTCTTATAGTTATCTTAGGCTTACTCCAAAGAAGTATGTTGCATCTAACTAGAAAATATACAAAAAGAGCAAGATTAGTTCCTTAACTAATACTGACTTTGCTTCTTATCTTATCTTCTTAGAGGATTGCAGTATGGTAAAGTGGAGGGTTAGATACAGAATTTGGATATCTGAATATGAACGCCATTTTTGACATTTAATTAATTATGTAGCAATTAAATAGGTGGGTCACTAAAATTTTTTGAGTCTCATTTTCCTCATCTGTAAAATGTTAATAATAGTTTCCTGCTAGATTTATTAAGATGACAAATGAAATGATGGATATTATGCATTATTTTATTTTAAAATAATACACATATCACTTACTATGAAAATATTTCTCTATACCTTTTTCATTATTCTTTTCTGAGATAACTTGTATTTGTTAGAAAGATCAAATACATGTTTGTTATCACTAGGAATGGCACATATGAAAAGGACAAATTTATGTGTATGTATACCTAATATAATAACAAATCTGACTATCTTTTAAACAATTAAAAATCTAGGTGTAGTTAACAATAAAGTTACCAATAACCCAAATTCTGTCTCCCAATCCCCTAATCATCCCTAATTTACTAAACATCTGGAATTCACATTTAATGATTAATTCAGTCTCCCACTTGGCCCCCATCTATTTGTCTATATGCCTTTATATTGTTTAATCTATCCAACTTAAAACAAAAGAATGACTTAAATAGACACTTGAATTAAATAAGTAAATGTATTATTCTGTTGCATTCATATCTGACTCAATAACTTTATTTGAGTTATTTTTTGGCAAGGATATGAGAGCAATTTATTATTTCTTTTCCAGTTCATTTTGCATATAAGGAAACTGAGTCAAAAAGTGTTAAGTGTCTTGCCTGGGGTAACATATTTGAACCCAGGTCCTCCCAATTCCACAGGCCTAGCCCTCTATCCACTGTGCAACTTGCCATAGTAAAAAGCAAATGAATTACATAACATAGAGTACATTCAACATAGACATCCAGTCACTCAAAACCAAATCACCTTGTAGTAGGAATCTATGTTTTTCTCTCTTTAATCTCTTATTCAAAATGCAGGATCCAGTGCAAAAAAGTTAACCAAAAATTCGGTGTTTTATAATAGACTACATATTTTCTGGCTCTTTATGAAATAGGAGAAAGACTTAGAAATTTATGTGATGACTGAATCAAAGAGTGCTATGGAAACAAATGATTGTCATGCTTCATAGAACATTATAAATTTAATGTTTAAATGAAGCTTGGCAGTCATCTAATTCAGGTATCATGGGCCCCTCTGACAGTCTGGTGAAGCCCAGAAACCCCTTCTTAGAATAATGCTTTTAAATGAATATATATGTATGTATGTATGTAAAATCACATAAGATACCAATGTGTCTGTGAACCAAAGAGAAGAATGATCTTCTAGAAATCAATCTCCCTGATGAAAGAATTGTTTTTTTATCTACAATGCCCAGTTCTTTATAAATATTTGATTTATTGATAGGAGCACTATACTGAGAACATTTGAAGAAGTTTTAGGAGACATTTCAAGCCTCTCACAGTACACAAATTACATCCTCATAACACTGCCCAATCAATTCATTTCCTCCTGTAAAAGAAATGGAATCATGTTTCTTGATTTACCATTGATTGATGAGATCTTTAATGCTTCTTTTGGCAGCAATCCCATTGTCTTATATATTTGAAGAACTTGAGGAAATTTTAGTAATATGTGAAAATATTTGAAGATGATGAAGTCCTATCTGCAGAAAGTAATATTATTTTCCAGTATAACAAGTCACTTAGACAATATTCCTTTAGGATCCAATCTTAAGTCATTGGTTTTGCAAGAAATAAATAGTTTTTTGATAACCCCACCTTTGGGACAGCCCTTAGGTCACAACACTTAAGATATTTTTCAAAGTTTTATTGCATGTTTTGGTAGCAGATGTCAAGTAGACTGACTATCGCAATTTATAAAGCATGACTTATGACTTTCATTTCGATAAAGTGCTGTCGAATGCTATCTGTTTCTACATACAGTGATACCAAAAAAAGCAAACCTCTCTCCAAAAAAAAATAACCACTCCAAGTTGTCAAAAGTGCTGAAGAAAAATGAACTGCTAGAAAAAAATAGTAATGGGTCTTCAAAAAAAAACAGAAAAATTAGACAAAAAATTCCTTAAAACTATTGGAGAAGACCAAATTCTTTCCTTGTTTTTTTTCTCTTTAAAGCATTTGACCAAATAAATGAGAATTCAGTTACCTTTCCTTTAAGACTTTAAAATACATTGAGTTCAGTATAAATTTTTTTTTTTTTTTTTTTGCAAGGCAATGGGGTTAAGTGGCTTGCCCAAGGCCACACAGCTAGGTAATTATTAAGTTTCTGAGGCCATATTTAAACTCAAGTCCTCCTGACTCCAGGGCTGGTGCTCTATCCACTGCGCCACCTAGCTGCCCCCAGCATAAATTTTTAAGAAGGGTGTTGATATGTTAGTTCTTACTCCAGAAAAAAATAAAATCATTGGGATGAGAAGGTGATTGAAATACATGTCGTGAGGAAGGAAACTGTGGAGAAATTGGGGAAATTTAGACTGTGGAAGACAAGGTATGGAGGGAGACAAAAACTTGTGATAGAGACATTAGACAAGGAGAAATATTGGACTGAATATAAGGGAAAAGTTTTTATAAGCTGTAAGTAGAATAGTGAAATAGGCAAATCAGTCACAAAAACCTGAATTTGCATCCCACCTCATACTTTTTGGGTGACCTTGAACAAGTTACTTTACCTTGAAGTTTCCATCATCTGTAAAATATTAATGAAGATAACACTGACTTGAGAGGGTTGTTATTAGGAATAAATAAATAAAGTTAGATTGAGTATTAGGGGTAGACTATATTTTATATTTTTTAAATTGATTTGAATAGACTGTAGCAAGGTTTTCTTGATAACAATGTAAGCATTTTTTCCATATGATTATAAAGATCTTTAATTCCTTATTTGAAAACTACCTGTTAAATATCTTTTGACTATTTTCAAAATGGGGATGATTGATATTCTTATAAATATTTTTTAAAATATAAATATATTTTAGAAATGAGGCTTTTGACAGAAACACAACCTGTGAAAATTGCTTTCTAGCTTTCTGAATTTCTTTAAGGGTTGCAATGGGCTTTTTTTTTTTTTTTAGTTTTTGCAAGGCAATGGCATTAAGTAGCTTGCCCAAGGCCACACAGCTAGGTAACTATTAAGTATCTGAGGCCGGATTTGAACCCCCAACTCCAGGGCCCGTTCTCTATCCACTGCACCACCTAGCCGCCCCTGCATTGGGCTTTTTTGGGGGTACAATACATTTTGAATTTAATATAATCAAATTTATCCGTTTTGCTAAATTCTATACTTTTGAGAATGAATTTTTGTCACCAAGCCCAAAGTGTCTGCTTAGAACAAGAATGCCGTATTCATCTAAGAATTAAAGATTTCCAGTCAAAGATTCTAACTTCAATCATGGAATATTGTTACTTAATACCTGGGTGACCTTGAGCAAGTGGCAACCTCCTTGTCCCTCAGTTTCCTCATTTGTAAAAATGAAGGGTTTGGAATAGATGATCTCTGACATTTCTTATGGTTTCAAATCAATAAACCTATGACCGTTAGTGCATTCTTGAAATAAGCCATGGTTGGAAAATTGTCATCTCTTGACATTTGTGTTTGAGCAGCTGAAAGCTTCTAAGTAACTTCTGTATGGGTTACACAACTCAAAAAACTTGATCACAAAAAAGATCATTTCCTTTTATGGGAAAAACTGTATTACTTCTAAGACTCTTGAGTCCATTAGAGTTTGTTTGGATATATAGAAAGGGATTTAAAAAAAAAAGTTTATGAATTTGGATTTTGGGAAAATTGTGAAACACTTTTAATGACCTTTTCTCCCCCTCCCCAAGCTTTCCATAAAATGAAAGTTATTTTTTAAATTTTTTTATCTTTTTAAGAAAATTTTATTTTAATTAATTTATTTTTATTTTTGTACAAGTGATATTTTATACATTATTAAAATATTCCTGTTTAAGAATAAACATAATACCCCTCCCCCAAAATATAGACCCTCATAAGCAATAAAGTAAAGAGAAAAAATAATAATAAAAATAAAAAATAATATTAATACTGGGGGCGGCCAGGTGGCACAGTAGACAGAGCACCGACCCTGGAGCCCATAGTACCTGGGTCCAAATCCAGCCTCAGATACCCAACAATCACCCTGGGCATGCTACCCAACCCCATTTGTCCTGCAACCCCCCCAAATAATAATGATAATGATATTAATAGTAATAATAATAATAACAAATGTGCTTCAGTCTGTGTTCAAACTCCTCTAACTCTGTCACAAGTGGATCCCTTTCTTTATGATAAGTCCATCACAAAAGCTACTTCCATATTTTTCCACTGTTGCCCAGATCCAGGAACCAGGAGCAGGCAGAGCCCATAAGCAGAAGCCCCCAAGCAAATGAGCCTTGAGTACTCAGCCTAGGTAGGGGAGTGGAGAGAGACTTCCAAGGTCTGTCCTCTATACCTGGAACAGGACTCTGGGGCTCTGACCACATTCAGATTCTGATCGTAGTCTAGGCCCCCCATAGAACAGCCGGGCCTTCCTTGCCACCTCAGCCCCATGGCAGAGGGATGGGCTTGTGGATATTCACAGTCCAGGAGGGAAGACGGAGCTTCACACACTGAGATCCTTGGAGGGGGGGGGTCCCAATAATACTCAAAAGCTCAGGAAGCACCCCAAGACCAGGCATAGCCTAGGTAAATGAGTAAACAGAGAAAAAAGAGGAACACGCTGCTTGTTGAGTACCCTGAGAGCTGGACTGCATGCTGTCTCTCTGACAGAAAACCCCCACTAATCTTCCAAGTTGTGCCTGGTGCTCCCCGGAGTGTAAGTCAGGAAACTGCCCCCATTGCTGGGAGCCACGGCTCCCAGGAGCCCTGGGGCTGCCTCCAGGATGCTGAAGTTCCTTCACTCTGGAGAGCCACCCCTCTAACCCCATGGGGAGTAGCCTTTCTGCTCTTTTCTAGGTTACCTTGGGCTGGAGAACTGCCTCACTGGTTCCCTCTGTCTCTCAAAAATTTAGTTAGAGTCCTTATTTTATAAGTTTTGAGAGAGAGCAGCTAAGAGAAAGATTCTTTTCTTGTTGCCATCCAAAGAGTTATTCTTAATATAAATATATTTCTGGTATGGTTATATGACAGCCAGCCTTGAAACACCATTGTCCCTTAAAAACAAAGATGTGCATCTCACAGTGAACAAAAAAGAATCTCAAGGTGAGTGTGAACAGGCTAAGGCCAATGAGGAACTAATGAACAACTTTGAAGAACAGGAATGAAGGATGTAATCAATAATTGTATTGAAAAGGAGAAGATGGCTATGGTTTGTGAACAAGGAATAACAAGGGTACAGACAGTACAACTGATGCATCTGAAACCTTAAGAGTAGAGATTGTCTGGCTTTTCTATTTTTAACCCCAGGATTAACATAGTGCTTTGAAATTTGTAATTGCTTAGTAAATGTCCAATGATTAATTCATTCATTCACTCACTCACTCACTCATTCATTCATTCACTGAAGCCTTCCAAGTTTCAGAAGAAATCAAGGGAGGTCTCCAGCATATTGGGATAGCTCACTGAGGTGAACTTTTGGGAGTATATGGACAAGAATGTCATGCGATGGGCAAGTATGGTTGGAGTATCATTGACATCATTTGGTAGGGACTCTCATATTTATGAGTAAATTTGAATCAGCATTGATTTTTTAATTACATAGAGATCATCACAATGGATTGCTGTAATATTTCCTTTCCCACAGAGGGTCAGTCATATTGCTGGGGTACCCTATTTGTATCCAGGGAATGTCAACTTAAAATGAATGGCAAGGGCATCTTTATCTTTGGAAAACATGAAAGAAAGAAGACATGGATGAGGGTGGAATGATTGGTGATTGGAAGTAAGAACATATGGAAAGAAGAAGAAAAGAAGGGAAAAAAAAGGAAGAAAGGAAACAAGTATTTATTACCTATTATTTACTACATATTGAACTAAGTACTTATAAATATATTTTCATTTAACCTCCAATAATCCTGGGAGACACATGCACATATTTCTCACTTTTTATAGCTGAGGAAACTGAGGCAGCCACAAATTCATGAATGTGTCACAAAGCCAGTTTGACATAAGATTTGAACTTAGAGCTTCCTGATTCTAGACCCAGTACTTTATCCATGGGTTTATCATATTTATAATCAACAGGCATTGATTAAGTACAACATGCCAGGATATATGGTTAGCACTAGGAATATAAAGCAAGCATAAAGAAAACAGCACCTGCCATCAAGGAGCTTAATGGCAGAAGACAATGAATAAGAAGTTAAAAGTGGAGGGAAGGGAAAAGGTGTAGGAAAGGTAAAGAAGGTCTGCAGGAGAGTCAGGAGTAGAGCCCTGAGAGAAATGAAGACCTGAATGTCCTGGGCACTTTCATTCGAATGGAGCTCTTGGAGGAACCAGGTAAAATGAGTAGCCATGGAACTAGATTGCACTTCTAAAAATGAAGTGCAATCTTACCAGGAAAGAAGAGGCTTCTTTCTCATAGCAGAGAAAGCTGTGAAGAATAAGAAGTGAAGGCAGGAGAGGAATAAATGCTTATGTATAATTATGTCATTTTTTAATGCCAACTGATTGAAATTAATTTTCCCTCTACTTCTTATATCCTTGAATCACTAACTTTCTATTAACTTGCCCACTTAAAGGAACTCTAAATATCCATGCCATAGAGGCAGTTTTCACTGGAGATCTTGATTAGGTTAGTATGGAGTTATGAATCATATTCCATTAAGTATCTAATAAAACTTATTGAATGAATGAATCATCACCTGAGGAGATTAAGTTGTAGTTAAGGATAGGTGCCTTCTTAAATTCAAGAAGAAAGTATTCAAAGGATCAGAACTAAATTTGTGATTTTATTAGGAAAAGCAAATTCCAACTACTAATAAAGGCAAACGTCTTCAGTGTATTTTGCAATTTTAGGAACTTATCCATGACTCTGAGAAATCAAGTGTTACATGATCAGTATGTGTCAGAGAGAGGATTTGAATCCAGGTCTCTCTCACATTTCAAGGTCAGCTGTTATCTCTCATAGATGATGCTTTAATTTCTTAATCTCAGTGAAGCAAAACTAAAGCAGAAAAAATGACAAGGATCTTACCTTAATGCATGGTGCTTTGAAGCCAAATTTCTTCATATAATTGGTTCTGATTTCCCTCTGTAGAAGAATTGAGAAACTTGTGGAGATCTACCTTCTCAACCATGGGATTTCCTTGAATAATATACTATTTTTCTTCCTGGTTTGGAATAGCTGATTGCTGGTTGGGGTTGGGTTATGGGAGCGGTTTTAATTGTTAGGGTTTCAAATTTTATGATAACTATATCATCCTTTATAGGAGCCAATCCCTTAAAAATAATGAGTAGAAATTGTTGTGTTTTAGGCCCCTAAAGAATTCAAATGGATAAAGTGATATTTGGTTAAACTTGTGGTAGGATTCCAGCAGGGCAAAACCACTGAGCCCTTAAAGAATCCACTTAAGATTCTCTAAATTTCTCATTCTTAATTATCTGTCTGGTTTACTCTTGTTTTGAAAACATCTAGTGGTTTTCAGTGGAGGTCCTCATGTCTCCTAAAAAATAAAAATTAAGTTTAAAATGAACATTCTCAGATTGAAACATACTAAAATAATTATTCTCTCATAGCATCTTAAGGCATCATTTAAAAAGGTTCATAGATTTAGATCTAAGTAGGATCTTAGTGGTCATCTAGTATCTTTATTTTATAAAGAAGGCAATTGTGGCCAAGATTTGCCTCCCTTAATATAGATGGCAAATGGCAAAGGAGGGATTTGAATTAACATATCCAATACCAAAGTCAACATGCTCATCTTTGTATTATCTTCATATCAACACCACAAAAGGAATAAAATAAAGCATACTTTAAAGAACCAGGGCTAATAAAATGAGAGATTAAGTGAGTATTTGTTTCCCTTCCACAAAATGACAGAAGCTTTTCAATTACAAAGAACCACTGAGATGAGGAACATGGGAAACAAGAAGGTAGGAGGGCCCACATTTAGATATGAAAAGACAGGAAAGGCTAGTCTTTGAATGCAGACTATAGAGAATGAAAATTATTGCTTCTATAAAATTTCTTTTTTTTCCTTGGGAAGGCTATGGGTTTAAGTGACTTGGCCAAGGTCACACAGTAAGGTAATTATTAAGAGTTTGAGGCTGGATTTGAACTCAGGTCCTCCTAACTCCAGGTTCAATGCTCTATCCACTACCCCCACCTAGCTGCCTCTTCTATAACATTTAAAGTTTACAAAGTACTTCCCTTGATTATTATTATCAATGTGTTTCTTCACTTTTTTTGGACAAACCTATGATTTTTTTTAATGTAAGAAAACTCCATCCCTTGGTTAAAATCAGCAAATTTAGGATCTTAGGAAATTGTCATCCCCCCACCCCCCCAAAAAACCCCGCACTAAAAACCAGGAAATTACCTAACTGAAAGGATGCTTGACTTTGGGATCACACAACTTTGTATTTGAAGCAGAATTTTAATCATATTCCTCACCACATTCTTTCCCTCTTTTATATAGACTACTATTCCCTTTCATTTTTCCTAGGAGGAGCAAAACCTTTGAGAGGTTAGATGATTTGTCAGGATCACAAAATCAGTGAGTAAAAGAACAAGGATTCTGAATTGTCTCCCAATTCCAATGTCCAGTCATCTTTTTAATGTACTAAATTGGGAGTAGGTACAGGGTAGGGAGGAGAGAAGAGGAGAGAGTGCTGAAGAGTTAGCCCTTCCACATCACAGAGGTTAGGGCCTTACTTCTTGATCTGGAAAAGTTTTTGGTTCTCCCTTTGTATCAGTGAAGAAAATTGATTTTTTTCCTTTTCCTCTCATGGGATATTTACCATGTCTTATTGTTAAATTTGGACTAAGTATTTGGTCATAGGTTATATGTCATCTGTTGACCTTCAAGTATCATCTGTGGCTTTTTTTCAAACTTCTAAACACCTCTCATTCAATTTTTTTATGCCAATCTGTGATTTATTGAAACAGCATTGGGGAAAGTCACAAAGTAGAAGGGATAACTGTACTTTGTTAGAATCACGAATAACTGAGTTCATGTTCTGCCTTAGACTAGCTGTGTTAATTTCAGACAAATTCCTTCTCTTTTCACCCAAGTTTTCTTATCTGAAGTAGGGTGATAATAGTATTTATTTCATAAGATTGTTTCAAGGATTTAATGGAATAACACATTCAAAGCACTTTTCTAACTTAAAAAATAATGTATTATTATTATTATTATTATTATTATAATTATTATTATTATTACTCCTAGTCAGGCTGAATATAGATTCAGATCATCCTTGAAAAAGAAGCCCAGGTATATAATAGAGAATGTGAATTTTAGTCTTCTCCCCCCACCCTGCAATGTAAAAGGAACTGACTTCCACTATAACCATCTGACCTTTTTAAATTTCAAAACATGGATGTCTAAAGATTTTTAGAATTCCAAGATTTCCAAAATATTGGAAAAATAAGTTCTGAAATTGGAAAGAACAGTGGCAGAAAAGAAATCTCACTCTCACCCTCTCAACCCACTCCAAGGCAACCAAAACTTTTACTTTACCCAACTGTTGTCAATTTGCTTTCTCATGGTGATCTGACCTGTCTTCTCATACTAGGGTTCCATAGTATAGTGGTCAGGATGCAGTAGCCATTCCACAAAAATTAATTGATGATAGCCTTGAATTTCAAATGCAAGCTAATTTGTCACAGAGTTCGGTAGAAAGGTGTCCTTTATAAGCAAAAAGGGGTTGGACAAACCTTCCATTAAGTCCTTTTCTTCTAAAATCTTTCTACCTATGCAGATATCCAATTAAAAATATTTTTCTATAAAGCATTTATTGTGGATTATACCTACCTTTTCCCACTACTAAAAAAAGAAAAAAAGAAACAAAAAACTTATCACAAATATATATATATATATATATATATATATATATATATAGTCAAGCAAAACAAATTTCTGCACAAACTATGTCCAAAAATATGTCTCATTTTTTAATCCAGGCTATCATTTTTCTGTCAGAGCCTGGGAAGACATACTTGAACTGATGCAGATTGGAGTGAAGTGAACAGAACAAGGAGAACAAATCATGCTTTAATAACAGCTTTGTAGAAACCAACAACTTTGAAAGACATAAAATCCCTAATCAACACAAGGACCAACTGCAATTCCAGAAGATCAAAGATGAAGAATGCAGATCTGCTTTAAATGTCTGGAACAGTCATCTCACACCATTCTAAGCATGGATTTTCTCTGGGACCAGGCAACAAAATGAGCAGAATCAGGAGAACAATGTATATAAAGACTGTGACCCTTGAAAAATAAAACAAGGGAAAGGCTTTAGAAACCCAATCAATGGCATGAATAATCATCAATGAGCTAGTTATTTTTTTCAGCAGAATCTGGGTAGATTACAGGTGTGAAATGAATCAGAAGTAGTCGATGGATTGGTTCTAACTTTGCAGTTTCAGTGCTTTTATCTCTCTGATCTGTGGGCCAAAAGAACAAGGTTTCCCCATGATAACTCTTCAAATTATTGGGACTTTTTTCCTTTTCCATCAACCCATCCTTCCGTGGTATATCATATTTCTATGAATAATTGTGGTAGACTTCATTAAGAAAGCTTTGCCTCTCTACTAACTTCTACATGGCATATTTGATGAAATATCTCTTTTCATACCTTGGCGTCACTCTCTCTTGAGATTATACACCAATTTTATAAGCAGTCAAAGAATCAGAGAGCTCCTTTCTGCCAAATACAACTTTTAGAACTATTAAAGTTGGAATTTCTAGAGAGTCAGCCAAACCATCTATGAAGAAATGCATGGTTTTTTTTATTTCTTTTAAGATTTTTGTATGGATTTGAATAAAAAATGGAACTTTATTTGGACTCAAAGAAGATAACATGCTGCTCACTTATTTTTAAAAAGAAAGTACTGAGAGTTTTTTCTCCTTCAACAATAGGAAAGCAGATGATAGTTATTCTGTCTATGCTAAGGGGCTTACTTCCCTAACCACCCATCAATCTTATCTTTTTTCTTTCTTACCACTATACTTCTCAGACACTCTAGGACAATTGAAATAGAAAACTCTTCTTAAAACAAGTCCCACTGAAACAAAAAAAAAATATGAAAATATTTATTGAAATGTAGCATTTGTTGAAGGACTTTAGGGCTAATTTCTCCTAGCTTAACTGAAAACAAAAGATACCACTTGGCAGTTTCTTATTCTTATATTGGGCTAAAGTTTTTGGGGGCTCTGATAGAGCTAGCTTCTCTGAGTAGAACATTTTTATTCATTATTTCATAGTAGGTATTAAGTGCCTACTATTTGCCAGTATGTGCCACTCTAGGGCAGCTAGGTGGCAGTTCGTGGAGTTCTGGGTGAGAAACCAGGAAGGCTCATTTAATAAATGATTTACCAGTTTTCTCTGCTATTAGACTTTGAGCTCTTTGAGAGCAGGAGCAGTCTATTTTTTCTTTCTTTGTATCACTAGTACTTAATATAGTGTCTGCCACATCATAGTTGCTTAATCAAGGTTTTATTGAGTGACTTTCTAGTTCCTAAATGGGTTATGGGAAACTGAGGTCTACAGGATTAAGTAACTTGGAAAGGATCACACAGCTAGTAAGTTTCTCAGGCTAAATTCAAACTCAATTTGCTTCAGTCCTCATGCAATTCTAACTCCTTTTCCTTAGTCACTGAGACTCCAAGAAAGGGGTTTGGGACTTTGGTCTGTTTTATTTCTTCTTTCCAGTTCTTTCAGCAGGGTTAGAGTCCAGGACCCAGGATTTCAAAACATAGGGGCCTTGGAACATATATTCCAAGCTGGATGTTACAACCATATTAATAGAGAAGCCTTGAGAAGCCAGGGTCTTGGGATAACAAAGGACTAGAGGTGCAATTTTATTCCAAGTTATTGGGTAAAATGTGTGTTCTTTCTATACTTTTGAAGTAAATGATCTTTTGTAAAAGTTACACTTAATTTTGCATGATTAAATGAATCTAGGAAACTGGGGATTCTCAAAATTAGGAAAACAATCAGTGGCAGTGCTTGAGTCAATGACAGAGAAAAGAGATCTTTTCTTCCCAGTCTCCTAAGGGTACTGCAGAACTCTGAGAGAAGAGAAAAATGTAATGTGGCTAGCATTTAGGCAGTGAGGGACCAGAGAAGTTATTGATACAGGAGTCACCTTATCAAATATTTTAATTTTATAAATGAGAAAACTGAGGTCAAGAGAGGTATAGTAATTTTTTAAGGACCATTCAGGTAGTGATAGAGCATGAATTCTAAAGTCCATTATTTTACTTGAAATCCAGTACTCTTTCCATAGCATTACATTGCCTTCCTGACCAAATAAATAAAGGACTTACAAAATAGTTATTTTAATGAAATATCTATTAAAAGACCCACCATTATAATCTAATTGGATGTGTGAGCAATGAAACTTCTGTATCAGTCAGCTTTTCTAGCTAAGGTAAGTTTGCCTCAAGTCAACAAATAATGGAAAGGTAGGAGGGCAGGCTAGAACAGAATTAACCAATAAAACACTAAGTATTTATTGGTGGTATTGTTATTTATCCTTTGTTCTTGGAGCATTCATTAAGTTCCTACCAAGTTCCAGGCACCACTTTAGGTTTTGAGATTATAAAAGCTATATATAGGGGCGGCTAGGTGGCACAGTAGATGGAGCACCAGCCCAGGGGTCAGGAGTCCCTGAGTTTAAATCTGACCTCAGACACTTAGTAATTGTCTAGCTGTGTGGCCTTGGGCAAGCCACCTAACCCCATTCGCCTTGCAAAAACCTAAAAAAAAGGCTATATATATTTATAGCATTTGATGTCCTATGACTACAAATCTCTTCAATGAATGAATCCAAATGGAAAATGAAATTAAATGAAGGATGAAGAGCCCTAATCAATGGAAGAGTTTGATGAACAAATTTTAGATAAAACTGCCAGAATTTCAAGTCCATTATTGACATGACTCATTAAGCTGATAGAGAAAAAGATAATAAAAAAAATAAGGAAGGAAGATTGCACAAGACAACAAAGGGAAGCAGAGATTGAAAATATGGTTTCTGCTATGAATCAAGGCTACATTTTATTCTCCTGAATGTGTTGTCTTTGGTGTTGTATTTTATGAACTGGAAAGTATACATAATGGGTACATTAGACATATTGATGGGGAAGGAGAACTGAATTTGGCTGCCTGAATGAAAGCAAAGTTTACTGATAGAAATAGAAATTCTTCGTGTAGCACTGAATAAAACAGGCCCTTCTATATGCAAATGTTATGTAGGTAAATAACTCAGTGGGGATAAAGTGAAGAAAGCCTGAAGACATTTAAAAAAAAACCAAACAAGCAAACAATCTTTTCCAATATATGCCTAATATTTTAGTGGTAGATAATCACTTCTCTGGGTTTAGCATTGCCGTTATTAGCCAGTCCTCAAATATATCGGCTGGAGACAAGATGGCGACATGAAGGGATCGAATCTTAGGAGCTCTCTGATAAAAACTCATAAACTAAGGACTCTAACTAAACTTTCGAGAGACAGAACCCACAAAGGGACCCAGCGAGGCAGTTCTCCTACTCAAGGTAACTTGGAAAAGAGCAGAAAGGCTCTGCTCCCTGGGGTCGGAGGGGCAGCCCGCCAGATGGGTGGCCCGCCAGAGCGAAAGAACTTCAGCCTCCTGGAGGCAGCCCCATGGTGTTGGGAGCCGAGGCTCAGAGCAGTGGGGGAGTGTCCTGAGCTGCACCCTGGGGAGCACTGGGCACAAAGTGGGGGAACAGTGGGGGACCTCTGCCAGAGTGAGCACTTGGAGCCCAGCCCTCAGGGCACACAGCAAGCAACTTGGTCTTTTGGCAGCCCAGACCAGGAAACAGAAGCAGGTGGAGCTCATAATCAGGAGCCCTCAGGGCATGAGCTCATTGAGCTGAGGGAGGGGAGTGAAGAGAGACTGCAGAGCTTTTCTGTCCTCTGCCCCTGGAACAGGACTCTGGAGCTCTGACTACATTCAGATCCTGATGGCAGTCTAGGCCCCCCCATAGAACAGCAGGGCACCCCCAACCTCAGCCCCGTGGCAGAGGGGGGCACTTATGGTCATTCACAGACCAGGAGGGAGGACAAAGCCTCACACACTGAGACACTTGTGGGAGTGTCCCAAAAGTTCAGGAAGCACCCCAAAAAACAGGCTTAGGCTGGGAAAATGAGCAAGCAAAGAAACAAGAGGAAGACCATTGAGAAATATTTTGCAAATGAGCCCAAGAAGGATCAAAATACTCAGTCTGAAGATGAGAAAGCACAGGCTCCTGCATCTGAAGACTCCAAGAAAAACAGAAATTGGGCTCAGGCTATGACAGAGCTCAAAAAAGACTTTGAAAATCAAATGAGGGAGTTGGAAGAAAAACTGGGAAAAGAAAGGAGAGAGATGAAGGAAAAACATGAAAATGACATCAGCAGCTTAGTCAAGGAAATCCAAAAAAATGCCGAAGAAAACAGCATGCTAAAAAACAGCTTAGGTCAAACGGATAAAACAGTTCAAAAAGTTATTGAGGAGAAGAATGCTTTTAAAAAGCAAAATTGGCCAGATGGAAAAAGAGATAAGAAAACTCTCTGAGGAGAACAAATCCTTCAGACAAAGAATAGAATTCAGGAGATTGATGAATTTGCCAGAAATCAGAAATCAATACTTCAAAACCAAAAAAATGAAAAATTAGAAGAAAATGTGAAATATCTCATTGAAAAAACAACTGATATGGAAAACAGACTTAGGAAAGATAATTTAAAAATTATTGGAATACCTGAAAGTCATGATCAAGAAAAGAGCCTTGACATCATTTTCAAAGAATTACTACAGGAAAATTGCCCTGATATTCTAGAAGCAGAGGGCAAAATAGAAATGGAGAGAATCCACCGACCCCCCAAGAAAGAAATCCCAAAAAACCAACCCCCAGGAATATTATAGCCAAGTTCCAGAACTCCAAAGTCAAAGAGAAAATATTACAAGCAGCCAGAAGGACACAGTACAAATATCGTGGAGCTGCAGTCAGGATGACACAGGACTTAGCAGCAACTACATTAGAAGCTCGTAGGGCTTGGAATACAATATAATGGAAGGCAAAAGAGCTTAGAATGCAGCCAAGAATGAATTACCCAGCCAGGCTGAATGTCCTCTTCCAGGGAAAAAGATGATGGACTTTCAATGACCCAGGGGAATTTCAAATGTTCCTTTTGGAATGGCCAGAGCTGAAAAGAAGGTTTGATCTTCAGATACAGGACTCAGGTGAAGCATGGAGACTGGAGGAGAGGGGGGAAATAAGAGGGACTTAATGAGGATGAACTGCATGTATAGAAAAATGATACTGATAATATTCATATGAACCATCTCAGTTAATAGAGCAGGTAGAGGGAGCTTTTATAGTTGAAGCACAGGAGAAAGCTAAATTCGAAGATAAAATATGGTGTAAAAATGGAGTCAATAGAAAAAAAAGGGAAATGGAATGGAAGAAAGAAAAAGGAGAAAGGGAATAGTCTAAGATATTTCACATAATAAGATTTTTTTTTTATTACCATGAGCTATTGCAATGATATGGAAGGGGGGAGGCAAGGGGGAATGAGGGAACCTTTGCTCTCATCAGAGATGGCTAGGAGAGGAAACAGCAAATATACTCAATGGGGTATAGACATCTGGAGTAAGAAGGAGGGGGGAGCAGGGGGAAGGGGTGGGGATGTGAATAAAGGAGGAGAGGATGGACCATAGGGACAGAGTGGTCAGATATAACACATTTTCTTTTTTACTTCTTGCAAGGGGCTGGCATTGGGTGGCCTGCCCAGGACCATAGGGCCAGGTGGATTCTGGGCCTAAGGGGTGGTATGGGGGCTCAGGGCCTCTTGGCCCCAGGACCAGGGCTCTGTCTGCTGCACCACTCAGCGACCCTACAGTGAAAGGAAAGAGAAAATATAGTACATGGTAGTGGAGAAATAAGAAAGGAGGGAGTTGCGATCAGCAATGGCAATGTTGGAAAAATATGGAAGTAACTTTTGTGATGGACTTATCATAAAGAATGTGATCCACCCATGACAGAGTTGTTGGTGTTGGAACAAAGACTGAAGCACATTCTTTGCTGTTTTTATTTGGGGGAGGGTGCAGGGCAAGTGGGGCTGGGTGGCCTGCCTGGGGCCACATAGCAGGGTGATCTTTGGGTGTCTGGGGCCAGATTCGGACCCAGGTGCTCCTGGCTCAAGGGCCAATGCTCTGTCTGCCACCCATCCACCCCTACTATTATTATTATTTTATTTTATTTTGGGTCTTTTTTTTCTTCTTTTTTGTTTTTGCAGGGCAGTGGGGATCAGGTGGCTTGCATGTCACATGGCTGGGTGATTATTGGGTTTACGAGGCTGGACATGGACTCTGGTGCTCGTGGGTCCAGGGCTGGTGTTTTGTCCATTGCGCCACCTGGCCATACCTACAATTATTACTATTATTTTTTTAATTTTAATTTTTTTTCTCTTGCCTTTACTTTTTTCGCCCAAGCAAGTCTATATTCATGGTGGGAGGGGTATTTTGTTTACTTGTAAACAAGAATATTTTATTAATGTAAAAAAAACATTTGTACAAAATGAGAATAAAAAATAAATTTAAAAAAGAATTCAGATATATCTGGGAAGGGTGAACTATTGCTAGTCATTCCAGCCCTTGTCTTATCACTGGACCTCTAAAGATGACTTTGGAGGGAAAAGTGAGGCTGTTGATATTACAGAATATGGTTTCACATAGATTCAAGTCACTTGCAAGTCACCCTCCAGATGTCATTGAGTCTCTTCAAGAACATAGGATGGAAAACAATAACAATACTTGGGAATGTCAGCATACTTATTTTTTATTATTTTTATTTATTTCATATTTATTTATTCTCATTTTGTACAAATAATGTTTTTTATACATTAGCAAAATATGCTTGTTTAAGAGTAAACAAAATAAGAATATTTTATTAATGCTTAAGAATAAACAAAATTGGCGCAGCTAGGTGGCGCAGCTCATAAAGCACCAGCCCTGGAGTCAGGAGTACCTGG
Organism: Macrotis lagotis; assembly: GCF_037893015.1. Classification (NCBI taxonomy): domain Eukaryota; kingdom Metazoa; phylum Chordata; class Mammalia; order Peramelemorphia; family Peramelidae; genus Macrotis; species Macrotis lagotis. The sequence continues at coordinate 198,284,441 of NC_133661.1, forward strand.
GTTCAAATCAGGTCTCAGACACTTAATAATTACCTAGCTGTGTGGCCTTGGGCAAACCACTTAACCCCATTGCCTTGCAAAAACCTCAAAAAAAAGAGTAAACAAAATATGTCCTCTCCCCAAAAAATATAGACTCACTTAAGCAATAGAGGGGAGAGGAAAAAATTAAAATTTAAATAAAAAAATAATAGTAATAATTGTAGGTATGGAGCACCAGCCCTGGAGCCTGGAGAACCTGAGCCCATATCCGGCCCCATACACGCAACAATCATGCAGCTGTGTGACATGCAAGCTACCCCCCTGCCCTGCAAAAACCAAAAAAAGAAAACAAAACACCTAAAATAAAATAAAATAGTAATAACAGTACGGGTATCTGGGTGGCAGACAGAGCACTGGCCCTTGAGCCAGGAGCACCTGCGTCCAAATCTAGCCTCAGATACCCAACGATCACCCTGCTATGCAGCCCCAGGCAGGCCACCCAGCCCCATTTGCCCTGCACCACCACCCAAAATAATAGTAATAATAATAATAATAAATGTGCTTCAGTCTGTATTCCAATGCCACCAACTCTGTCACAGGTGGATCACATTCTTTATGACAAGTCCATCACAAAAGTTACTTCCATCTTTTTCCACCATTGCCATTGCTGATCGCAACTCCCTCCTTTCACTGACTCTGCTGTAGGGTAGCTGAGTGGCAGAGCAGACAGATCCCTGGCCCTGGTGAAAAGAGACCCTGAGCCCCAATACCACTCCTTATGTCCAGCATCTACCTGGCCCTATGGTTCTGGACAGGCCATCCAATCACAGCCCCTTGCAAGAAGTAAAAAAGAAAATGTGTTATATCTGACCACTCTCTCCCCCATGGTCCATCCTCTCCTCCATCACTCACATCAACCCTCTTCCCCCCTGTTCCCCCCCTTCTTACTCCAGATGTCTATACCCCATTGAGTATATATGCTGTTTCCTCTCCTAGCCACCTCTGATGAGAGCAAAGATTCCCTCATTCCCCCTTGCCTTCCCCCCCCCCTTCTATATCATTGCAATAGCTCATTAGAATAAAGAAAAATCTTATTATATGAAATATCTTGGCCTTTCCACCCTTTTTCTTTCTCCCATTTCCCTTTTTTTCTATTGACTCCATTTTTACACCATATCTTATCTTCAAACTCAGCTTTCTCCTGTGCTTCATCTATAAAAGCTCCTTCTGCCTGCTCTGCTAATTGAGAAGGTTCATATGAGTATTATCAGTGTCATTTTTCTATACAGGAATACATGCAGTTCATCATCATTAAGTCCCTCACATTTTCCCTTTCTCCTCCAATCTCTATGCTTCACCTGAGTCCTGTATTTGAAGATCAAACCTTCTCTTCAGCTCTGGCCATTCCAACAGGAACATTTGAAATTCCCCTGGTTCACTGAAAGTCCATCTTCTTTCCTGGAAGAGGACATTGAATTTTACTGAGTAGTTGATTCTCAGTTGCATTCTAAGCTCTTTTACCTTCCGGTATATTATATTGTAAGCACTACAAACTTTTGACTTAGTTGCTGCTAAGTCCTGTGAGATCCTGATTGCAGCTCCATGTTATTTGAATTGTGTCCTTCTGGCTGCTTGTAATATTTTCTCTTTGACTTTGGAGTTCTGGAAATTGGCTATAATATTCCTGGGGGTTGGTTTTTTGGGAATCTCTTTCTTGGGGTGTGGGGGGATCTGTGGATTCACTCCATTTCTATTTTTGCCCTCCCTCTGCTTCTAGGATATCAGGGCAATTTTCCTGTAGTAATTCTTTGAAAATGATGTCAAGCCTCTTTTCCTGATCATGACTTTCAGGTATTCCAATAATTTTTAAATTATCTTTCCTCAATCTGTTTTCCATATCAGTTGTTTTTTCAATGAGATGGTTCACATTTTCTTCTAATTTTTCATTCTTTTCGTTTTGAAGTACTGAGTCCTGATTTCTCATAAATTCAGCAATCTCCTTGAGTTCTATTCTTTGTCTGAAAGATTTGTTTTCCTCAGAGAGCTTTCTGATCTCTTTTTCCTTCTGGCCAATCCTGCTTTTTAAAGCATTCTTCTCCTCAATAACATTTTAAACCGTTTTACCCATTTGACCTGAGCTGGTTTGTAGCATGCTATTTTCTTCAGCTTTTTTTGGATTTCCTTGACTAAACTGCTGACTTCATTTTCATGTTTTTCCTGCATCTCTCTCATTTCTTCCCCAGTTTTTTCTTCTAACTCCCTCATTTGATTTTCAAAGTCTTTTTTTGAGCTCTATCATAGCCTGAGAAATTTCTGTTTTTCTTGGAGTCTTTAGATGCAGGAGCTTGTGCTTCCTCATCTTCAGACTGAGTGTTTTGATCCTTCTTAGGCTCACAGGCAAAATATTTCTTAATGGTGTTCCTCTTGTTTCTGTGCTTGCTTATTTTCCCAGCCTTAGCCTGTTTTGGGGGTGCTTCCTGAGCTTTTGGGACAATCCCACAAGGGTCTCAGTGTGTGAGGCTCCATCCTCCCTTCTGGTCTGTGAATAATAAGTGCCCCCCCATGCCATGGGGCTGAGGTGGGGAGGGCCCTGCTGTTCTATGGGGGGCGGGGCTAGACTGCAATCAGGATCTGAAAGTGGTCAGAAACCCAGAGACCTGTTCCAGGGGCAGAGGACAGAGCTCTGCAGTCTGTCTCTTTACTTCCCTCCCTAGGTTCAATGGGCTCATGCCCTGGGGGCTCCTGCTTACAGGCTCCACCTACTTCTGTTTCCTGGATCTGGACTGCCTTGGCCACACTGCTTGCTGTGTGCCCTGAGGGTTTGGCTTTACATGCTCACTCTGGCAGAGGTCCCTCACTGTTCCCCCTATTTGTGCCCAGTGCTCCCAGGGCATAGGTCAGGAAACTCCCCAGCTGCTGTGAGACGCAGCTCCCAGTGCCCTGGGGGTGCCTCCAGGAGGCTGAAGTTCTTTCGCTGTGGCGGGCCACCCCTCTGGTGGGCTGTACCTGCAACCCCGGGGGAGCAAAGACTTTCTGCTCTTTTCCAGGTTACCTCGAGTAGGAGAACTGCCTCACTGGGTCCCTCTGTGGGTTCTGTCTTTCAAAAATTTAGTTAGAGTCCTTAGTTTTGAAGTTTTATGAGAGAGCGCCTAAGAGAGGATCCTCTCTTTTCGCCATCTTGGCTCCACCTGGAAGAACAATAACAATACTTGGGAAGGTGAGCATACTTAGTCCTTAGCATACTGCAGTGAATTTGATGAGTAGTACTGAAAGGAACTTACCAGCACTAGGTGATATTGGTTGTTCTCTGCAGAAGTAAAAAAAAAAAGATTATTAAGGGCAGCTAAGTGATACAGTGGACCAATGCTGAGTCTAGAGTCAGGAATACTCATCTTTGTGAGTTCAAATTCAGCCTTAGATACATATTAGCTTGTGTGACCCTGGGCAAGTCAATTGTGTGTCTCATTTTCCTCAGCTGAAGAATCAGAATAATAGCATTTATCTCCCAGGGTTGTTGTGAGGATGAAATAAGATAATATTTGTAATGTACCTAGCCCAAGATCTGGCACATAATAAGTGCTAAATAAATGTATTATTACTACTTTCACATTTTTACATTGTTCTTCACTTTACAAATGAGGAAACTGTGATCTAGTAAAATTAGGTAATATGCTTAAGGTCAAACATGTAGGAAGTAGCAGAATCTTAATTTGAACCCAAGACTTTTGACTCCAAATTCAGCTTTTGTCACTATATCATAGGATCTTCCTAAGATACATGGATATATTAGGATATTGGAGGTTTTTTTTAACCCTTTGGATGGGATTTACCCAAGAAGTTCTATACCTATGTCATGATATGGGGAAAACTATTTCATAATATCCAAATCAGCAAGGGTGAAGTTCTCCTCTTTCTACAGTAGTCCCTGGGGGCCAGAAGGCCATTGACTTCTGAGAAAAGACAAGCAAATGCCAGCAGAATTCCAGGGCTGCCTACAAGTCAGCCTAGTGTGCAAAGAGGGGCACTTATTAAAGAGAGGTAATCTGTCTTCAAGCATCTGAATGTGATTGATGGGCCCTGGAGAGTTTGCCAATCAGGTTTTAATGAAGGGTTTTTGACACCTTCCATTTCCCTGGGAGGGGAAATTGATGGAGTTCTGAGACCAGTTTCCAGGTGAATAGATAAGTTCACATGTCAGAAAAACAAAACCAAAAACCATTTCCCATCTGAGAGTAATTCCTTGGCCACCCCTACTAAGTTTATATTTTCATAGGAGATTCCTAAAGTCTAAAAGCCTTTGCTCCTCTATTCTCACTATAATCCCTGCCAGAGCCATAGTTAGGATAGGGCAACTGGGGCCTTGCCTTAGGGGCTCCCCAATTTAAAGGGCAACAAATCACCACCCAGGGTGTATCTCTTCCCCACCAGTGGCTGGCTGCATTCCAACTGATCTGCCTTTCCCCTAAGCCAAGGCCAGTTATAACTATAGTCCTTACCATACACCAAAGGGAAGAATGGGAGAGATTTAAGAGAGAAATAAAACTTTGAGGATAGGAGCAAGCCATCTCTGGGGAGTTATTTCAAAAACCAGTCTTGTCATACAGACTGGATACTTCTGGACTTCAGATTAGAGTCAGACACAGCTGGACCCAAGTATCTCCTGGGATTGGGAAGTAGGGCAGTTTGGCTCCTGGAATTTAGATGTGAGAAAATGAAGCCAAGTCTACTAGAGAGTCCGAGATCCAAAGAACCTGCAGGCGTCATTTGAAGAGAACAAATTAACTGAGTCTGCCAGTGGAATGAAGCCATGGTTGTCCAATTGGCCTTTCATTTGGTCACACTGGCAATATCCTTTAGTCACAGGAGACCTATAAATGTACGGGTGACTCACAAATCCTCCTATGGACAGAGCCAACTCCTTATACTTTACTGTTTCCTGAGACCCCACATTCAGGGTTTTGTTCTTTTCAGTAGGAGAATTTAAGTACTTGGTGAAGCATAATTCTTTTTTCTAGCCTCTCATGGGTGCCCTTTGTACCAAATCTCCATTAGTTTTTATGAAGCCACAATTCTCTTTGCACATGAACACATCTATGGGCTGTGAATGAGAATTACAGGAAACCTGAATTTATGGTTTCACAGGACAATTTCATATGATTGCCTGGCACCAAGTATCACTGGACATACTTGTCTAACTAAAAATATACTTCTCTAACAAAAAATATTCAGAATAATGCCATAATTAATGGAAATACAGAAAAATGCAGAGTAGTTTCAATCTGTCTTAACTTTGTCTTGCTCTCGCTAACAAAATGTCAACCCTCCTGCATTCATGTTTTCCTATTTATGCTTCCATTTTGTGAAGGAAAAAAGATCTACCTTCATTCCCCATCCAGGTCTGTTTCTGCCTTTCTGGACTTCAAAATCATGCTCCCTAGGTTCACTCATTCATTTATTCATTTGTTCTTTGGTTCTTTCTTTCCTTCCTTCCTTCCTTCCTTCCTTCCTTCCTTCCTTCCTTCCTTCCTTCCTTCCTTCCTTCCTTCCTTCCTTCCTTCTTTCCTTGAAAGAGAGCTAGACTTAAAGTAAAACAAAAAATAAATGAAACTAACAAGCAAACAACATTTGGATCCCAGTTCTAATACTTAGCAACTTGAAGAAAGTAGGTAAGTTATATTGCTTCTGCAAAGTTCAATTATTTTAATCTGTAAATTGGAAATAATACCTGCACTTAGAACAGTTAGTTGTAAATCATAAAATGGTTATGGTTTTGGTTTTGATCTGGGTTTGTGATCTCATCAGTGTGGGAATTTGAAAATATTGAAAAAATTGAAAATATCCATTGATGCTAGTTGGTTATACAATTATAACTTCTAGCCTTGAAGAGTTACTCAGTCCTCTAAGAAGTTATAATTTACCCAAACTTAGAAAAGTAGTTATTGACCAAGGTAGGTCTTGAATCCAAGAATTCCAAATCCACTTCTGCATTCACTTCCCAGTATTTCACAGCTCCTATTACTTTTCCATTAACATTATTGTGGTGGTTCTATATCCACTTACCTTCTCTATAACGACCCTCTTAACAGTTGTATTTTGGTACTTTAACCCTCCTTCTCAAAAGTATTTACATTTGTAAAATAAAATCCTTAAAGACTAAAAATAACTTTAACAACCAAAGAAAATATTTCTAATGGTAGAAACATAGGTCCTTTGATAGTGAGATATTTTGGATAAGGTACTCCTCAAATAATACTTTGTAGAGAAGCAAACTGATACAGCGACAGAGGGCATCAATAAAACTGTAACCTTTTAGGTTTGCATATGGCCCAGTCTTGCTGTTGGTAAAGTGCACTAACCTTCCTTCCATCACCAAAAAAGTGACCATCTTCTCAAGGATTGTTGCTTCTATAATGAAAAAAAGTGATCATCTCAGCAAATATTAGTACTTTTATGAAAACAGTCATTTCAAAAAGCAATAAAAATTTCAAAATGTTGGTCATGCATAGAATAGTACAGTTTCTAAATAAAATCTTTGTAAAGATTTGTAGAGATATTCTTGGTCCTTGATATTCTAGTCCAGCTCAAAACATTCAGAAACATGTATGTCATGATTTTTTTCACTAAAATAATCATCCAAAGAGATGGGGTTTATGCTCTAAATAAAATTTCTCTTCTATAGAGCCCTGTTCTTTTCTCAAAAGTATATCTACATTTGTCTATTGGTGTGTAACAGAAGAGAATCATCTGGCCACCAGAGTGGTTCATCTACACTTGAGAGGCAGCAGTTTTATCCATCAGCTACGGGGATTGAGGGTGGAAAGGAAGACACAGCTGTATCCCTTTGCTGTCTAAATGGTGAGCAGTTGAAATGTTAGCCTTAGACTAAGAGAAAATAAATTCCCATCGAAAGGACAGACAACAATTTCTAGACATCCGCTTAACAGGCCTGGAAACATCATCTTGCCTACTTGTTTGCTTTGTGTTTGGAAATGCAGAGGAATGTTTATTTAAAAAAGATACTTTGTGTGGGTGTTTTCCCCCATTTTTCTCATCAGGGTCTAATTCTAAGAATCCTAAAAGACTATAGAAAAAGTGCCTAGAGAAATCAGGACGATTCTTTATGGACAAATAAGGATATGTGAATTAGGTTAGTGAAATACTTTGGTGAGTGAAATAATCTAAACAGTCTAATGGTTTAGCATCTATCAATATTATATTTTCATTCACTCTTCATTTTTAAGAGGCAATTTTATATTGTACAGCAGAAAAAAGGTCTGGTTTTAGAAATCAAAGACTGGAATTTCTATCCCACCTCCAATACTTGTAATTCTTTCAAATGATTTCAATATTACATATTTATAATTTATGAATAAAATATTATAGGTCTATGAAGAGCATAGAAATGCCAGAATCCCAGAATTAGAAAGGTTATAAAGATTGCCTAATCTAATCCCTTCAGTATCTGCCATAGGTAGTTGCTAAGTTTTTGCCTAAAGATAGGCCTCTGGAAACAATATTTTTCCTTTAAGCATCCCTTATCATTTTTGAATAGTATTCATTGGAAATTTTCCTAGAATCATAGCTATAAGACCTCAACAACTATTTAGTTCAACTCATATCCAAAAAGGGATATGCTAAAATATTTAACAAGTGATCATCCTTTGCTTGGAAAGTGCAAATCAGAAAGATCTGAATTCAAGTCCAGCCTCAAACAATTAAGTGAACAAGTCACCTAGTCTTTTTTTACCTCAATGTCCTTTTCTTTAAAATGGGAATACAAATAAAACCTACCTTCCAGGATTGTTGTAAAATGCCTAAAGCAATAGTTATCATCATCATCATCATTATCAGCAGTAGCAGCAGCAATTTCCATATGCAGGAAAGCCCACTTTCAGTGGTATCAGTGTATAAGAAGAATATCATATCTGCAAGTAGAAGGACTGAGTTCAAACCTAGTCAGTCTCTTACTGTCTGTAGGACCTTGGATAAACCATGTAATCTATTTGACATTGAATCTATTCTTCATCTTTAAAATTTAGATTAAATGACCATGAGGTTCCTTTGAGTTTTAGATCTTTGATTTAATGATGCATGTCATTTTCCAGTTACTCTACTTATTAGGAAAATATTTTTATCAAACCTAAATTTGCTTAATCACATCTTCCACTCAGATTCTTGGTTCAGCCTTCTGGTACCAAAGAGAAGAAATAACTGATCTATGGAAGATCACATGGCAGGCATAGAAGTGTATGACTGTCAGATTGCCCCTGAGACTTTGTTTATTCAGGACGAACATTTCCAGTGGCTTTTCAACTAATGTTCATAAAAAATTAATTCTTTTTTTTTCTGAATGCTCTCTGACTTATAAATCTATGCCCAGAATTGTAAATAATACTCTAAATAGAATCTACTGTTGTTTTGTTGTCCAGTTTTTACAGTTGTTTCTGACTCTTTGAGGACTCATTTGGGGTTTTATTGACAAAAATAATGGAGTGGTTTGCCATTTCCTTCTCCAGCTCATTTTACAAATGAGGAAACTGAGGCAAATAGGATTAATTGGCTTACCAAGGGTTACACAGACAGTATATGTCTTTTGATTTCAAGCTTGGCATTTCATCCACTGACCCTATATGTGATCTAAACAGAGACAGATATAAATGTTCTATCATCTTTTTAAATAACTTTTTCATGGAGTCCAACATTTAGCTTTTAGGGTTAACACATCAGAATGCTAATTGATAGGACATTCCATTAAATTTTACACACAAAGTACTACCTCATCCTACCTCTCTGTCTCATATTTGTGAAATTGGCATTTTTAACTAAGGCATAATTCTTTATATTTATTATCTTATCTGAATTTCTTTTAACTGGATTCAGCCCCATGTTCCATCCTGTTTTGACATTTGAAAATCCTTATTCTGTCATCTAACGTGTTAGCCTTCCTTCTCAATTTGGTGTTATTTGCAAATTTGATAAGTGTTCTATCTAGTTCAGTATTGAAATCATTAATTAAAAATACTAAAGAGTATTAGTTTGCAATAGAAGCACAATACTGAAGATCTGTAATATTGAAGCTGAATTGGTGATGACTACTCTAAGTTCAATCATTCAATCCATTTTCCTACTTTAATCATCTCATACACATATATGTTATACTTTATCAAATATTCAGGAAAAATTCAGTAATGTACATAAACTCAGAGGTGTATGTATGTATATATGTATAAATAAATGTACAGTATAATAACTACAGATATCTATTTGCCATTTAGTTGTTTTCCAGTTGTGTTCAAGACTTCTTGACCCCATCTAGCATTGTTTTGACAAAGGCACTGTGGCTTGCAATTTCTTTCTCCAAATCATTTTTCAGATGAGGAAACTGAGGCAAACAGGGTTGATATTGTTTAAACTATATATACTTGTGTTTGCATAAATGTATATACAAACATATTGTCAAATAGCATACTCTGAGATGGTATCATATGTGTCTTTGTACATTAATACATATAAACAACCCATTCTTATAAATTTAGACATGTATATATATATATATATATATATATGATATATAGACACACATACAAACATACAAGCACAAATCTATATGGAATGATTCTATTCTTTTTTTAGTTTTTTTTATTTTGTTTTTGCAAAGCAATGGGGTTAAGTGACTTGCCCAAGGTCACACAACTAGGTAATTGTTAAGAGTCTGAGGTCACATTTGAAGTCAGGTCCTCCTGACTCCAGAGCCAGTGCTCTATCCATTGTAGAAGATTAATATTAGTGCATATTAATATTTTCAATCACTATACTGGATGAAGGCAAGTCTGAAAACGACACAAAACTGAGAAGGAAAGTTAACACTGAATAACAAAATACAGATCCTAAAATATATCTGTAGGACAAATAGATGGTACACTAGATAGAACACTAGTCTTGAGTGCAGAAAGAGGACATCTGACTTCTGACACATATTAGTTAAATTTGCCTCACTTTTCTCATTTGTAAAAATGAACTGAAGAAGGAAATTGCAAATTATTCTGCTATATTTGCCCAGAAAACCCCAAACAGTATCACAAAGTATCAGAGAGGACGAAAGAATGACTGAAAAAACACATCTCTCCATCTACCTATGTATATATACATATGCACACATAGATATGTATACATTTTATGTATATATAGCATACATATATCATGTACATATGCACATACATATATATATATTTAGATCAGTCAGTCTGTCTTTCTATTTATCTATCATCTATCTATCTTTTTATCTATCATGCAAAAAATAAATATTATTATTTTGGCATAATATGTTCTTACCAAATTATATTAGCCTGGCATAATCCACATTTCTTTTCCTATTTATTCCCTAACTCTCTCTATTAGGATTAAGTATAGAATCTTCCCCCAGTCATTTTCACTGACATATAGTTTTAACTTCTCTATAAGTTGCATTTCATTTGCACTACACTCCCACTTAATATAATAATTCAATAAATTTGATCACAAATGTCTCATGGGATACTTGTGTGCTATATAAATATGGATAATTACTATTATGATTTTGTGCTTTATATACATAATCTCACCCAGTCCTCACAACTACTCTGTGAGGTAGGTGTTATTATTTATACTTATTTTACAAATGAGGAAAATGAGGATCCCAGGAATGAATTGATTTACCCAGTATCAACAAACTTTTAAGTGGCAAGATTTGAATCCAAATCTTCGGGACTCCAACTTCAGGTCCTTGATTCACTCTACCAGATACTCTTAAAGTGTGGTCTCAAAGTCCAGGAAATCCTTTCAGATCATCCAGGAGGTCAAAACTATTTTCATAACAATATTAAGATGTTTTCATTTCTACCATGGTAGAGATAAATAAGTGAGGCAGCTAGGTAGTGTGGTGGATAGAGTGGAAACTTATCTTCCTAAATTTAAATCAGGCCTCAGACACTAGCTGTGTGACTTTGAGCAAGTCACTTAACCCTGTTCCCTCAGTTTTCTCTTCTGTAAAATGAAATGGAGAAGGAAATGAAATGGCAAAGCACTCCACTATCTTTACCAAGAAAGCCTCAAATGTCATGAAAAATAGAAACCAAATCAAAAATGACTCAACAACACAACAGAGATAGATATAACCTGCATAAATAAACAAACAAACAAACAAACAAACAAACAAACAAATAAATAAATAAATGAAAGCACTGGAAGTGAAGCTTAACAAGTTTTTAGTGTGTAAACTGATCTTGAGATCCAAAATTTGGGGAACTATTACATTATACCATACTGTGGCATATTTATTCCTACTCTTAACTCTTTTGGAAGACTCATTATTTAACTATCCAGGAATCACTCACAATCACATCCCATTCTAGTTTTTTTTGCCAGGTACTTCCCTTGAGAGCAGTTTATATTCCAACTTCTCTTTTAAAACCCCTCTACAAGAAGGGCTAGTTAATTCACTTAACTTCTGTGGATTTTAGTGCTTAAGTGAGGACTGCTGTCTCTGACAATTAAAGATCTTAAGCAATCCAAGAAAAGGAAACATGGTAAGAAATTTTGTGAGGATAGCTTAAAAGGGGTAAAGTATGTTTAATTTGGAAAAGATGAAACCTGGGATGGACATGATAGCTGTCTTCAAGTATTTGAAAGACTGCCACATAGAAGGGGCTTGAAAATTGTTTAACTTGGACCCTAAGGACAGACCTAGGAACTTAGGTGGGTAGTGGGGAAAGAGGATAGGGTGGAAATTAACCATTCCAAGTAGAATGGCTTGAGAGATAAAGACTTTCTCATCCCTGTAGGTCTTCAATGGAAGACTGAATAACTTCTGTTTTAGGAATGTTGAAGAGAGACTTTTCATAGGTAAAAGTAGGAAAAGATTACTTCTTGGATCTTTGATGTAATGTTTGATATATTTTGTTCATTTTATAATTAATATATTTTATTGATTTTTACTTTTCAAACTACATTATGAAAGATTTTAACATTCATCCATATTCCTATGTGTATTTCTAGGTTAAAAAATTTCCTTCCATCATCCCTTACCACTCCTTTTTATCAACAGCAAATAATTAGGGTAATAATGTACATACACATTTGTGTTAAGTATGTTTACAGTTTAACCATTTTGGGTATGAGAAATTATGATTAAGGAAAAGAAATACAAAAGAGAAATTTTTTGAAAAATGAATGTAGTGTTGTGTAGGTTCTGAAGGATTTTTTGTTTTGTTTTGTTTTTATTTGATTTTCTTTCGCAGGATGGGGATAGCATTGTACATATTAGGTCCAACAGGGCTGTCCTAGCTTGTTGAACTACTAATAGCAGCTGCTTCCATCAGGGTGGATCATCCCACAGTGTTGTTGTTAATGTGTACACTGTTCTCTTGGTTCTGCTCCCTTTACTTAGCATCAGATCCTGTAATTCCTGCCATGCTTCTCTAGAGTCTGACCATTTATGGTTTCTTATAGAAAAATATTATTCCATAATATTCATATACCATAATTATTTTAGCCATTCCCCAATTGATGGGCATCCCCTCAATTTCCAATTCTTTGTCACTACAAAAAGAGTTGCTATGAATATTTTAAAACATATGGAACTTTTCCCATTTTTTATGATTTCTTCTGGGTATAGGCCTAGAATTGGAATTGTTGGGTCACTTTTTTATTACTCTTTGGACATAGTTCCATATTGCTTTCCAGAATTTTTGCATTCATTCACAACTCCACCAGCTCCAACATTGATCACTTTCACTTTTTGTCATCTTAGCCAATCTGACAGGTGTGAGGTGGTACCTCAGAGATATTTTAATTTGTATTTCTCTAATCAATAATGATTTGGAGCATTTTTTCATAGGATTATAATTTCTTCATTTGAAAACTGTCTATTCATATCTTTTGACCATTTATCAATTAGGGAATCACTTGTAAACTTATAAATTTGATGCAGTTCCTTCTATATATATTTTAGAAATGAAATCTTTATCAGAACTCCTGGTTTTGAAGATTGTTTCCCAACTTTCTGCTTTCCTTCTAATTTTGGCAGCATTGATTTTATTAGTGCAAAACCTTTTTAATTTAATCTAGTTAAAATCATTCATTTTGCAGTATATAATGTGCTCTAATTCTTGTTCACTCATAGATTTGTGTCCTTTATATAGATTAGATAATTTCTTGATCTATTAGTTTATGGTGTCACCCTTTATGTCTAAATCCTATACCCACTTTGACCTTATTTTGGTGTGAGATGTGGTTCTATGTCTAGTTTTTGCCATATTATTTTCCAGTTTTCCCAAAAAATTTTGTCAAAAAGTTCTTATCCCAGAGGCTAATATCTCCTGTTTGTCAAACAGTAGACTACTGTAGTCATTTACTACTATTTCTTTTGAACCTATCCTTATCTACTGATCCATTACTCTATTTCTTAACCAGTACTAGGCAGTTTAGATGACTGCTGCTTTATAGCATAGTTTTAGATTGGGTAGAGCTAGGCCACCTTCCTTTACATTGTTTTTCATCAATTCCCTTGCTTTCCTTGACCTTTTGTTGCTCCAAGTGAATTTTGTTACAATTTTTTCCTAGCTCAGTAAGATAAATATTTGGTAATTTGATTGACATGGCACTGAATAAGTTATTTAATTTGGGTAGAATTATCATTTTTATTATATTATCTCAACTTAACCATGAGTAATTGACATTTTTTGCAATTATTTAGATCTTACTTTATTTGGGTGAGAAGTGCTTTATAATTGTGTTCATACAGTTTCTGTGTTTGTTTTTGGGAGGTAGATTCTCAAGTATATAATGTTACTTGTTGAGAGCAGCAAGTTACTTTAAATGAAATTTCTCTTTCAATCTCTTGCTCTTGGGTTTTGTTATCCATATATCTTGCTACTTTACTGATTTTGTTATTGTTTCAAGGAGCTTTTTATATGATTTACTCAGGTTCTCTAAGTATACCATCATATTATCTGCAAAGAGTGAAAGTTTTGCTTCCTCGTTACCAATTCTGATTCTATCAGTTTCTTTTTCTTCTCTTACTGCTAGAGCTAACATTTCTAAAATTATATTGAATAATGGTGATAATGGGTATTCTTTACCCCTGATCTTATTGGAAATGCTTTGAGTTTATCCCCATTATATATTTGTTAATTTTTTTTATAAATACTACTTATTATTTTAAGGAAAATCCATTTATTCCTTAACTTTCCAGTGTTTTAATAGAATGAATGTTGGATTTTATCAAAAGCTTTTTTAGCATCTATTGAGATAGTCATATAATTTCTGTTGATTTTGCTATTGATTCTTCAATTATGTTGAGTGTTTCCTAATATTGAACCATCCCTGCCTATCTGGTATAAATCCTACCTGATCATGGTGTATTATTCTAGTAATAACTTACTGCAATCTCATTGCTAAAATTTTATCTAAGATTTTTGCATCAATGTTCATTAGGGAGTTTGGTCTATAATTTTCTTTGTCAGTTTTGGTGTTTCCTAGTTTAGGTATCAGCACCATGTTGATGTCATAAAAAGAATTTGATAAAACTCCTATTTTTTTAAAAATAGTTTATGTAGAATAGGAATTACTTGTGCCCTAAATGTTTGGTAGAATTCACTTGTAAATCCATCTGGATCTGGAGATTTTTTCTTAGTGAGTTTATTGATAGTTTCTTCAATTTCTTTTTCTGAAATTCAATTATTGAAGTATATTATTTCCTCTTCTATTAATCTGGGCAGTTTGTATTTTTGTAAATATTCATCCATTTCATTCAGGTTATCCAATTTATTGGCATACAGTTGGGTAAAAGCTCTGAATTCTCTCCTTAATTTCTCCTCATTGGTGGTTAGTTCACCCTTTTCATTTTTGATACTGATAATTTGGTTGTCTTCTTTCTTTTTTTAAATCAGATTAACCAAAGGTTCATCTATTTATTGGCTTTTTCATAAAATCAACTCTTAGAGATTGATCTCTATGAGCTCAATGGTTTTCTTGCTTTCAGTTTTGTTAATCTCTCCCTTGATTTTCAGAGTTTCTAATTTGGTATTTAATTGGAGATCTTTAATTTGTTCTTTTTATAGCTTTTTTAGTTGCATACCCAATTCATTGATCTCCTTTTCTTCTATTTTATTCATATAAGCATCACTACTATAGTTTCATTATATATTTAGATACATTTTATTTAATATATACTTTATAACATATACTTTACTCACATAAACTTTATGTATAAAGTTTCACTTTATAATTAATATATTTTCTGAATAGATTTTTTGTAAACTACTGTTTGTCCTTCATATTTTTTTTAGGTTTTTGCAAGGCAATGGGGTTAAGTGGTTTGCCCAAGGCCACACAGCTAGGTAATTATTAAGTGTCTGAGACTGGATTCAAACCCAGGTACTCCTGACTCCAAGGCCGGTGCTTGATCCACTATGCCATCTAGCTGCCCTTATCATTTATTTTCAAAGAAGATCATGACATCAGGGAAGTGATGCCATGACAAGCACATGAATTAGACTTGAGTGAGTGGATGGTGTGCTAAGTCACCAGCCTCACTTTTTCGTCCAGAGCCATCTGGGTCCAGTGGCCAGATATGAATCAGGAGGACTGGAAATGATCCTGGATAAGAGGCAATCAGGCTTAAGTGACTTGCCAGAGGTCACACAGCTAGTAAGTGTCAGAGATTAGATTGAGCTCTGTCCTCCTGATTCCAAGGCCAATGCTCTATTCACTGTGCCATCTAGCTTCCCTATGTTATTACTATCTATTTATAAAATGAAATCAATATCAGAAGATTATTTTATAATCAAATATTTTAAGTGAAAATGTTAATATCTTAGACAAAAAGAAGACCAACAAGGCTGTGATCTATTTTAAAAGCATATTATTTATTTTTCTTTAAATATTTTTATTAGTATATCTTAATATCAATATATTCCTGCTATGTCTCTTCTCCTTCATTCTACTAAAGAACCATCAGCATAACCAATATATTGGAAAAAGTCTAATGACATATTACTGTTCCATATTGTTTCCCATCTCTGCAAGGAAGGAGAAGAGATTTTTTCATATTTCTTCTTTAGAGCCAAATTTCATCATTGTTATTTTACTACATAATGTTTTCAATAATCTGTCATTTTTCTTTTCATACCCATTGGTGTAGTTACTGTGTACAGTGTTTTGTTTATTCTGTTTACTTCACTTTTCATCAATTCTTACAAGTCCTCCCATGCTTCTCTCTATTGTTCACAGTGATCAATTCTTAGGGTACAAAAATATTCTATTATATTAATGTACCATAATTTCTTTAGTCATTCAACTATTAACTAGAATTTACTTTGCTTCCACTTTTTGATTACTACAACAAGTGAAATTAAATTAGAAATATTGGCAATAGGAAAATGGTGCTTTTTATTTGTTTTATTTAAAACTAATAAAATTAGATTATTGAAAAAATATTAGGAGGAAAAGCATTGACATCTTGGAAATTCAGATACTCAATTTTTTTTAATTTACCAGTTTTTAATCTAAAAATTGCATAATTACAGCCTAGAAAATTATCCAGATAGTTATTCTTGTGCTATTATCTCTCAAGAAAGATGCTATAATTTGAAATATGTTAAGTGGAGCTCTCTTGTTGTTCAAACTTTTAATTATTTTAAATGTGATTATTATTTTTAAAGAAATATGTTTCAAGCTTCAAAACTGGGGTAAATTCAAACATTCCCATCATATTTTAGTGGTTGGAAAGAAAACGTAGGAAAAGATTTTTTAAAAACACTGTACAAAATACGTTTTGCAACCATGGTATGAGTCCCTCTGAATGGAAAGAATGAGGAACTAAACTAGGTACAGGGTTTGCATTTCATCTTGAATTTTTTTTCAGTTCTGTGGTTGCAAAATTACTCCAGAAAAAGCATCCTCAGAACCTAGTCTAATGCTAAATAAATACTGAACATTTTATGGTCTCAGTTCTCTGCCCAGGAAACATAAGCATAAGAAACAGTCAGAAAGTTTGAGGCTTAGAGACCTTGATCCACCTCTGGCGCCAAGTCTGTGGTCATTGTGAGTCCATAAGTCCCTATATTTCAGTGTCCTTATTTGTAGAATGAAGTTGACTATCAGTCAGTCATAAAAGATGTATTTATTAAGTGCCAGGTCCTTATATGAGGCATTAGAGATACAAAGATAAGAAATGAAACAATCTTTATTCTCAAGGGATTTACATTTTAACCAGGATGATGGCAAGTTTATATATAATTATATACTTAATAAATATAATGAGAATGAATATAAATAACAAATACAAAGTAGTTAGGAAGGAGAGTATTAATAGCTGGAGTGCTTAATATAGACAATATGATGAAGTTAGTGTTTGAACTGTGGCTCAAAGAACATGTAGTATTCAACGATGTAAACATGAGGAAGAAGATCATTCTAGGCATGGGAGACAAATAGTGCAAAGACCCAGAGAACTTCGATTGTGTGACATGTGAGGAATAGAACCAGTCTCTTTGTTTTATATAGTAGAAGGGGAGTAATGTTCAATGAAGGAAAAAAAAAGCTACTTTTTAAAATTGTATTGTTATTTATTTCATTAAATATTTCCTAATTACATGTAAAAATTTAACATTAATTTGCATTTCTCTTTCCTGCCTCTCTACCCTCTTTGAGAAGGCAAGCAATTCAATCAAGATTATACATGCAAAATATATTCATATTAACCAGGTTGCAAAAAACAGCCCCCCCCAAAAAACAAGAAAAAAATAAAAAGTATGTTTTAATCTGCATTCAGTTCATCAAGAATCTCCTCTCTGTCTCTCTCTCTCTGTCACTTTCTCTGTCTCTCTCTGTCTCTCTCTGTCTCTGTCTCTCTCTCTGTCTCTCTGTCTCTCTGTCTCTCTGTCTCTCTGTCTCTCTCTGTCTCTCTGTCTCTCTGTCTCTCTGTCTCTCCGTCTCTCAATTCATCTTTCATTAATAGTCTTTTTCATTAGGGGTCTTTTAGAATTGTCTTGGATCATTGTCTTACTACTACTCTGATAGCTAAGTCTGGAAAACTAGTCTTAGTTTTAAAAGCCAAACAGAGGAACTTATTTTTTTTTATTTTCCTTTGGAATAAAACTATTGGGAGTTTGTTAAAGCTAGTGTTATGACAAATCATTTTGTCCACTGTGTGGCAGAGTGATGTGGATTAGGGGTGGGGTGAGGAGAGACAGTGATCAGTGTCTGAACAAAGCAAGTAGCTGTATAAATAGAGATATTTAGGAAATAGAAGAAATGAGATTTGACAGTTGATTGAATATGTGGGTTGAGGGAGAATGAAAAGTTGAGAATAACTTATTTTATAAAACTGGATAACTGGGAAAAAAGGTAAGGGGGAAAAGGGTCTTAGGGGAAAGATGATGAATTACATTTTACCTCACAAAAATTAAAGTGAGAGAAAAAGATAAAAAATTGTACTTCAGTTTGTGTTCAGATTCTATCAGCTCTGTCTCTGGGATGGATTGCATTTTTTTTTTATCATAAGTCCAGTAGATGACTTTTTCAAGGACTTTAGTTGAGAAGTGGAAGTGTCATATTGGGTGATAACTTCAGTACTTAGGGGAGTAATTTGAAAAATATTTCTTTAGGTTTTTGCAAGGCAATGGGGTTAAGTGGCTTGCCCAAGGCCACACATCTAGGGAATTATTAAGTGTCTGAGACTGGATTCAAACCCAGGTACTCCTGACTCCAGGGCTGGTGCTCTATCCACTGCACCACCTAGCTGCCCCTCATTTGCAAATGTTGACAGCTCCTTCCTTCCCTGCAAAAGCAATCAAGGTTAAGAGATTCTCCCAGTCATGTACCTAGGAAGTATCTAAGATCAATTTTGAACTCAGGTCCTCCTGAGTCTAGGGCCTATCCACTCTATCCACTACACCACCTAGCTGTGTCAACAACTTATTCTTAGATGTTGAGAGTAGACTTCCCTAAGATTTAGAGCTGTTAAGGAACTTTGAAATCATGGGGAGTACTCCAATGTTTTACAAATGGAGAAGCTGAAGACCAGAGAAGAGATAAAGTGACTTACCCAAAGTCACAGAAAAGCCAAAATCTGAATGCATCTTTGAGTTCAAAGTATTTTGGAATTCTTTTTATCATACATCATTGTTCACTCTCTTTAAACTCTGAAGCATTTAGCAGTGTTTACTACTTGAAATTTTCTCCTCCCTCGATTTTCATGATACTATACTATTCTGGCTGTCCTCTTGTCTTCCTTTATGACATCTTTATTTCTCTTTACTCATACAACTTTATCCTCTTGCTCCTTAAAAATTTCAGCATTGACCCATTATTTTGCTTTCTTCCAGCAATTTTCCTTGGAGGACTTACATACATTCATGACTTCAATTTTTACTTCTCTGCAGAGAAACATCTATATTTTAAACATTGACCTGTCTCACATCAGTTCATATAAGTCCTCCTATGTTCTCTGTATTCAACATTGAAATCATTTTTAGGGAAAGATAACATATATGTACCACAGCTTGTTTAACTAATTAACTGGCAATTACTTTGATTCTTCTTCTTCTCTATTAAAAAATTGAAACTAGAAAGAATTTAGTGTAAGTAGGATCTTTTGGAGCATATGCCCAATAGTTGGATTTATGGGATTTTTGAGCATTTTGGTCACTTTCTTGATATAATTCTAAATTGAAAATTATAAGGTTTTAAAATACTTTCATATAGCATTATAAATGAATAAATGTAATATCATATTTTTAATGGAAAGAAATGGAATCCCAAGACTATAAAACCTATGAACTTGATTTCAATTCCTGGAATAAAAGCGAAACAAAGTCTCTTTCTTTTATATTATCTTTTGGAGAACATGGAGAAATATGAACTAGATTAAATATATATTTAGGTGGATTCAGAAGTCAGTTAATGATAGAACCTAAGTAGAAGTCATTAATATGTCACTGGGGCTTTTTTTGCACAGGTCTAGATCATCTTCCATGATGACAATCTGCTTCTTTGTTTCTTTTAAATTTTATTTATTTAAGGCAGTGGGGTTAAGTGACATCCAAGGTCACACATCTTTGCAATTATTAAGTGTCTGAGGCCAGATTTGAATTCAGAGCCAGTGTTCTATTCACTGTGCCACCCACAATCTGCTTCTAAGAGAAGAAAACTTATGTTCTCCAACTACATGTGTGACAACATTTTCTATCTATTGACTGCATAACTGGAGAAATCTGTATCTTTAAAACTACAAGCCTGAGATGGTCACTATTTCTTTTCTAATGCATGTAGCAAACATGATAGTTCTGTTCATCGACAGTTTGGGCATCATGAAGTGAATTGAAGAGGAAGTAAAGATTACTTTCTCATCCCCTTTTTAGGCTCCTTGGCTATAAGAAATAGGCTTGGAGTTTTGGTTTGGAATGTCTCAGTCTTTCTTCAGGTCTCTGCTCAAGTTGTGGAATCTTCAGGCTTGGAATCAAGTCATAGTGACCTTGGAGTCAGGATTCCAGGCTGAATGGGCTTTGAGCAACCCATCATGGAAGCTCCAAGAAACTAGAATGCCTAGGACTAGGGCCCAAGAGGAGTTTTGATCTTGGAACTTAGTGCAATTGTGCTCTATGGAACCAAGCCAGGCAGCGAACCTAATCTACTCTTCCCAATGTACAGAATGAGTAGTAGAGGGAGGGGAACAATGGTTCTCAGACATTGGAGAGTATATATATATATATTTGTACTTTATACTTTTAAAGTATATATTGCTTTGTAAAATTTTATATAAATGAAACTGGGAGATACCTGTAATTGAGAGGAACCTATTGTTGGGTGTTGGAGTCAAGAAAAGAGAATTTAAATATCTCCAAATCTTTTAAAATTACCAGAGAATCCTGGGAGAAAGGCAACATATAATATTCCTCTCTCTCTCAGGAAATAGGAGTCAAAGTTATCACCATTATAGACAGCTTCTAGTGGTGTGTCTTGAGCATATGTCCTTGCCCCTAAGGTGTGCCAAGTTTTTTTCATGGCTTAAATAATGGTATTGACATTTTCAAAAAATTTGCAGATTGGGCTAACCCATTGGATGACAAAAATCTGTATACAAAGTAATGTTAACAGACCACAACAATGAGAGGAAGCTAATAGATGGAGTTTAACAGGGGAAATATAATGAAGTCCTACACATAAGTTAAATAAAAAAGTTGGACAAAGTATACAAATATACTCATGTTCAATTTAAGGATGTGCTACCAAGACAATAGCTCATGCTTGAAAACTTTAGAAATTTCAGGGAATTTACCAATAGCAGAGCAGGGCAGTCATTAAAACTAACTTAATTTTAGGTTTAAGAAAAGTCTTGTGTCCAGAAGAAAGAAAGTCTTTTGTTTTTCCTGTACTTACTGATGACTAGAGTTCACAGTATACCCGGTTTAATCTCAGATACCATATTTGGGTAAAGAAATTGACAAACTAGACAAAATAGAATATAATCAAGGGAGTGTACATAGACTGGTGAGGAGGAGACTGGTTGTAGACTCATTGAATTAACTGAGAGTGCTTATTCTGAAAAATAAATTATATTATGTGTGCATGTGTGTATGTGTGCATGTGTATGTTTGTGTGAATAGTTATCTTCAAGGGCTCAAATAAGAGTATTTATCTTTTCCTAAATCTTTTTTACCCCAGTGGGCATCATAGGAGCTATAGAAGTTATAGAGAGATGGATTCATGCCAAGCAACTAGATGATACAGCAGTCAAGAAGCTGGCCCCAGAGTCAGGAAGATCTGAGTTCAAATCCATCCTCAGACATTTAGTAACTACATTTAATAGGACAAGTCATTTAGTCTCAATCAGTCTCAGTTTCCTTATGTGTAAACTAGAGAAAATAATAGCACCCACCTCCCAGATTTATTGTGAGGATAAGAAGAAATAAAAGTTGTTATGTACTTTGAAAACTTTTAAGTGCTATATAAATGCTAATATAAGAAAAAAACTCAATAAAATACTAGAATTTTCAAAAATAGAATGGGAAGTTGTACATTTCACATTCAGTTAGACTCAGTTCAAAGGTCCCTTTTTCAAGATCATTGATTTAGGCCTGGAATGAACTTTGAACTTTGGAGCATACTATGATAAGCCTTTAATGAAGGAATGTTTACTTTTAATTATTGTTTCACTCTCTTTCCCTGAATCTAAATCCTGCATTTAACAGGTAAAGAAACTGAGGTCCAGAGAGATGTTAGGTGATTTGCCCATTTTCATAGAACTACTAAATATGAGATTGGATTTGAAACACAGTATTCTTCAGTCCAACTCCAATACTATGTTGATTGCGCCTTAGTGCAACTCTCTTAAAGGGGGATAAAGATGATAAGAAATAATTTTAAATGCTAGCCATTATATGCATTGTTATCAATATTATCATCATCATTGTCATTGCCATCTTTTTTGTCTTCATCATCATGGATTGAATCAGATGAAGTCTGAGATATCTTCCAGCACTAAATTTGCCAATACTTAATGTGCTAAACTTTGCTTCTGAAGCAAATGTACTTCCTGTACTGCATGTACTTGATCTTTGCCACTGATCAACTTTTCCATATGGAATACTGAAGAGTTATTTTTCTAGAAGTGTTGCTTAGTGCCACTAAACTAAGCCAAAGAGCATATCTGACTGGGGTCAAGAATGTAATCTGGCCATGGAACAGCTTCCTCTCTGTGACACTGGGGCTGATGAATAGTCTGTCCTGCAAACATAGTTTCATTAGTATTAAATATTAGGTACTAAATTTACAATTCATTTTCCTTCCTTCCCTCTGTCATCTTTCCCTTCTTCCCTCCTTCCTTTCTCCCCCTTCCTTCCTTCTTTCTTTCCTTCCTTTCTTCTTTTCCTTTCTTCTTCTTTCCTTCTTGCTTCCTTCCCGGTTTCCTTCATCCATCAAGCAGGATAATTTTTTTTTTACTGGATTTTAGTAAAATAAAGATTTAAAAAAGTAAAACTTTCCTTGTCCCCAAGGAGTATACATATTGGGGAAAACAATTTCACAGAAAAATATCATTATAAAGTAAATAAAAAGTAAATCTGGTGGGGGGAGGAAGAAAGGTGCTGTATAAGAAGTGTGAGAAATAGTTCTTGAAGAAAAATGGAGATTTTAAAAGGTAGAAGTAAAGGGGGAAGGCATAGAATAAATGTATATATGAGAAATCAGTTATTGTTTGCTGTGTATTAAGCAATGCTTAGGTGCTAAAGATATAGATAGAAAAATTAAGATTGCCCTTATTGTAGGAGAGCTCATACTCTATTTAAGATAAGCAATAAACCCCAGAGATCCTTAGGCTATGTAAGTTCATTTAATGATAGTCCTCAGGGTGGCTAGGCCCTGAGCCACCTCAGGGTGGCTAGAGCAACAGCCCTGGAGTCAGGAGTACCTGAGTTCAAATCCGACCTAAGACACTTAATAATTACCTAGCTGGGATTTCTGGGCAAGATGGTTCAGAGAAGTCAGGCACAGTTCTCAAGTCTCCTGATCTTTCCCCATCTATCATATAAAACAAACCTCTTAACAGAAATCCGACTCACAAAACCTAGAAAGAAAAGCCAGGAGAAAGAATATCTACCTCAGGATTTGTCTCCATCCGCAGCATTGGAAAAATTCAGGTAGGTGAGTCTGGGTGCAGAAGGTGGATTAGTCCAGGATCAGCCAGATTAGCTGCTGAATTGGAACCGGGGAGTCTGAGGGCCCAAGAGCCGGACCTGCTGGATCAGTGGTGGGGCTATACAGTGGGGGCTTGAGTCACCTAGGGAGCAGAGGCACTGGTGTTGGTGCTGTCCCTCTGGAGTTTGCCAACAGGGCTGGGGGGAGAGTTCCGGTGCAGGAGAGCTTTGGACATCATCCTTGGGCTTCTCTGGTCTGAGGAACTCTGAGTCTATGCCCTCATTGCAGCTGAGGCCTCTTCCCAGAACAAACAATAGCAGACTACTTCTGGCTCAGGCACAGGTGTGTGAGCAGAAGAACCAGCCCAGCTGACAATAGAGAGAGGAATGACCTCACCCCAGGCTAAAGCCCACTATTGATTGAAGGCAAAAGGATTCATTAACTCCAACCCCTCTTGTCAAGCTAAGGGAGAAGGCCTCAATCAAAGTCACAGACACTCCAGAGAAAGCAAACATCACCTCCTACTGGCCAGCCAGAGAAATTGCACTCAGTGAGTAAAGCCTCTAGTGATCCCAAGCTCATGTGAACCAGCCCCTCCCAAACTCAAGGTCTTAGCAAAATGAAGAAAGGTCAGCGGAAAGGTAGATTCATGGAAAAATTCTGGAAGGGAAAGACCCTAACTTAGAGAGACCTAGAACCTCTGAGGAAAATATGATCTGGTCTTCAGCACAAAAAGACTTCCTTGAAGAAATAAGGAAGGAGTTTAAAAATCAAGTGGAAAATTTGAGAGAGACAACTAATACCTTGCAACAAGAAAACAAATCCTTAGAAAATACAATTGGACAAATACAAAATGAGAATAATTCTCTCAGATCCTCAGTTGGGCAAATGCAAAACGAAAATGATTCTCTCAAAACCTCATTTGGTCAAATGGAAAGCTCTTTCAAAACTAGAATTGACCAATTGGAAAAGGAATTGCAAAAGGTTAATGAAGAAAACTCCTCCCTAAAAAAAAGAATGGAGTCTGCAGAAACTAATGACTCCATGAGACAACAAGAACCAGTTAAACAAAAATCAAAAAATGGAAAAAATAGAAGAAAATGTAAAACACCTCATCAGCAAAACCACTGACTTCAAGAATAGGTCGAGGAAGGGCAACCTGAGAATTATTGGACTTCCTGAAAACATTGAAGAGGAAAAAAAAGCCTGGACTTAATATTATAGCATTTAGTGATGGAAAACTGCCCTCATATCATGGAACCATAGGGAAAAGTAGTTATTGAAAGAATACATCGATCCCCTCCAGAAAAAAGATCCTAAAATGAAAACACCAAGGAATGTTGTGGCCAAATTCCAGAACTATCACATAAAAGAGAAAATCCTGCAAGCAGCCAGAAAAGAACAATTTAAATATCAAGGAGTCACAGTAAGGATTATGCAGGACCTGGCTGCATCAACATTAAGGGATTGAAGGGCCTGGAACAAGGTATTTCAAAGAGCAAGGGAGCTTGGAATGCAGCCAAGAATCCACTATCCTGCAAAGCTGAGCCTTTTCTTCAAGGGGAAAAAAGATGGACATTTAATGAAATGGAAGAATTCCAAAAATTCCTGATGAAAAGACCAGAGCTAAATAGAAAATTTGGAAAACAGGAGGTTCAAGAGACACATGAAAAGGTAAAAAAACCAAACAAACCGCTATCCAATAAGTTGAAACTGGCTATATTCCAGCATTGGGGGGGGGGAAGATTCTCATAAATATTGAGAATTGTAAATCTAACAGAGAGAATATACCTAGCCAGAAGTGATAGACATTCATGACCCATCCAGGAGACTGCTATCCAATGAGATGTAACTGGCTTTAACTCCACTTCGGAGAAAGACTCTAATAACTCTCAAGAATTTTAACTCTATTAGATAGAATGTACTTAGCTAGAAGTGACACTCAGAATTTTCTATGACTCAGATAGAATGATCTAAAAAACACTACCTCCTTAAAAAAGGGGACAGGAAGGAGACAGGAAGAGGGAGACGATTGAATGGGGTAAATTTCATTACACTGAGAGGTACAAAATACCTATAGTAATAGAAGGGAAGAAGGGAGGAGATGAGAAACACCTGAATCTTCTTCTCATCAGGCTTGGCTTAAAGTCAACTTACACATACTTAGTTAACTTAAAAAAAATCTAATCTTTCAAGTATTAAAAGGGGAAAAGGGGAGCAGGGACAGGGAAAGGGAGGTGGAGTGGGGAAAAAGGGGAACTGACAAAAGGAAGGGAAGGAAAAAGGGCAAAAGGGAAAAGGGAAAGAAAGGGTAGGGGTGATATAGGAGGGAAAACACACTGAAGGGCTGGTATTCAGAAACAAAATATGGATATAAGGGGAGGGAAAGGGGGAAAATTAGAAACAGAGGGGAAGAAAGCATGGAGGGAAATAAAGAATAAGTAATCATAATGTTGAATGTGAATGGGATGAACTCCCCCTTAAAACATAAGAGAATAGCAGAGTAGATTAAAAAACCAGAATATTACAATATGCTGCTTACAAAACTCATTTGAAGGAGAGAGATACATATAGAGTAAAGATAAAAGGCTGGAGCAAAATATATTTTGCTTCAGCTGAAGTAAAAAAACCAGGGGTAGCAATCCTTATCTCAGACAAAGCAGCAGCAAAAATAGAAAACATTAAAAGAGATAAGGAAGGAAACATTATCCTCCTAAAAGGTACCATAGAAAATAAAGTTATTTCAATACTGAATATATATGTATATATGCACCCAATGTGATAGCATCCAAATTCTTAGAGGAGAAGCTGAAGGAAATACAGGAAGACATAGACAGCAAAACTCTACTAGTGGGAGACCTCAACCTCCTGCTCTCAGATCTAGATAAATTGAATCATAAAATAAACAAGAAAAAAGTTGAGGAGGTAAATAGATTGTTAGAAAAACTAGATATGGTAGACTTATGGAGGAAACTGAATGGGGATAGAAAGGAATGTACCTTTTTCTCTCTGCAGTACATGGAATGTATACAAAAATTGAACATGTACTAGGACATAAAAACCTAATGATCAACTGCAGAAAGGCAGAAATAGTGAATACATCTTTCTCAGATCACAATGCAATAAAAGTCATATGCAATATTGGGCCAAGGAGATATAGACCCAGAACCAATTGGAAACTGAATAACCTCATTTTTTCAAGAATGAATGTACAAAAAAAACCAAATTATAGAAAGAATTAGGCATTTTATCCTAGATAATGATAATAATGAAACAACATACCAAAAACTATAGGGTTCACTCAAAGTGGCTCTCAGAGGATATAGTATAGCTCTAAATGCTTACGTGAATAAATTGGAGAAAAAGGAAAACAATGAACTAAACATTCAACTAAAAAAAGTAGAGAAAGAACAAATTAAAAATCCCCAATTAAATACCAAATTAGAAATTCTAAAAATTAAAGGAGAAATTAATAAAAGCAAAAGCAAAAGCAAATACTACTGAATTAATAAATAAAACCAAAAGTTGGTATTATGAAAAAACCAATAAAATTGATAAACCTCTGGTCAATTTGATTAAAAAAAGAAAGAAGAAAATCAAATTGCTAGTATCATAAATGAAAAGGGTGAACTCACCACCAATGAGGAGGAAATTAAAGTAATAATTCAAAATTATTTTGCCCAACTCCATGCCAACAAATTTGATAAGCTAAGTGAAATGGATGAATATTTACAAAAACATAAGTCACCCAGATTAAATGAAGAGGAGATTGAAATTCCTAAACAACCCTATATCAGAAACAGAAATTCAACAAGCCAGCATTGAACTTCCTAAGAAAAAATCGCCAGGGCCTGATGGATTCACAAGTGAATTCTACCAAACATTTAAGGGACAATTGGTTCCAATTCTGTATAAACTCTTTGGAAAAATAGGGAAAGATGGAACTCTGCCTAACTCTTTCTATGAAACCAATATTGTGCTGTTACCTAAACCAGGAAGAGTGAAAACAGAGAAAGAAAATTATAGACCTACCTCCCTGATGAATATAGATGCAAAAATCTTAAATTAAATCTTAGCAAAACGATTACAACACGTTATCACTAGGATAATACATTATGATAAAGTAGGATTTATCCCAGGAATACAGAGTTGGTTCAATATTAGGAAAACTGTTAGTATACTCAATTATATCAACAACAAACTTATCAGAAATTATAATTGTATCAGTAGATCTGAAAAAGCTTTTGACAAAATACAACATCCCTTCCTACTCAAAACACTAGAGAGTGTAGGAATAAATGGACTGTTCCTTAGAAAAATTAGCAGTATCTATCTGAAACCATCAACAAGCATTATATTCAATGGGGAGAAGTTAGAGGCATTCCCAATAAGATCAGGGGTGAAACAAGAGTGCCCATTATCACCACTACCATTCAATATTGTATTAGAAATGTTAGCTTCTGCAATTAGAGAAGAAAAAGAAATTGAAGGAACTAGAATTGGGAAGGAAGAGACAAAACTGTCACTCTTTGCAGATGACATGATGGTCTACCTAGAGAATCCCAAGAAATCATCCAAAAAAACTACTGGAAACAATTAGCAATTTTAGCAAAGTTGCAGGTTATAAAATAAACCCTCATAAATCCTCAACTTTTCTATATATGTCTAGCAAGATACAGCAGGAAGAGCTAGAAAGAGAAATCCCATTCAAAATAACCTCAGACAGTATAAAATATCTGGGAGTCTATTTGTCAAGACAGACTCAGTAATTTTTGAAAACAATTATAAAACACTTCTCACAGAAATTAATTCAGATTTAAATAACTGGGCAAATATCACCTGCCCATGGATAGGCTGAGCTAATATAATAAAAGTGATAATTCTGCCTAAATTAAAATACCTATTTAGTACCATACCAATCAAACTTCCAAAAAATTACTTTATTGAGCTAGGAAAAATTGTAACTAAAATGATATGGAGAAGTAAAAAGTCAATAATATCAAGGGATTTAATGAAAAAACTACAAAAGCAGGTGGCTTAGCCTTACTAGATCTAAAATTTTATTATAAAGCATCAGTCATCTAAACCATCTGTTACTGGACAAGAAATAGAGTGGTGGATCAATGGAATAGACTAGATGCAAAAGAGACATTAGGAAATGATTAAAGTAATCTGCTGTTTAATAAGCCCAAAGAGTCCAGCTTCTGAGATAAGAACTTAGTCTTTTATGAAAACTGTTGGGTCTTTTATAAAAACTGTTGGGAAAATTGGAAGGTAGTATGACTTGAAACTAGGATTAGACTAACACCTCACACCCTATACCAAGATAAGATCAAAATGGGTGCAGGATTTAGACATAAAAGACAATATTATAAGCAAACTTGGAGAACAAGGCATAGTTTACCTGTCAGATATATGGAAAGTGGAGCAATTTATGACTGAGGAAGAGTTGGAGAACATCACCAAAAACTAACTAGATGATTTTGATTACATTAAATTAAAAATCTTTTGCACAGATAAAACCACTGTAACCAAGATCAGAAGAAGTTTAGTAAATTGGGAAACAATCTTTACAATTAATGATTCTTGAGAAAGGAATCATTTCTAAAATATACAGAGAACTGAGTCACATTTTTAAAACAAAAAGCCATTCCCCAATTGACAAATGGTCAAAGGATATGCAAAGGCAATTTACAGATGAGGAGATCAAAGCAATCCATAGCCATATGAAAAATTGCTCTAAATCATTAATTATTAGAGAAATGCAAATTAAAGCTTCTCTGAGGTACCACCTCACACCTCTCAGATTGGCCAATATGACGAGAAAGGATAATGATCATTGTTGAAAGGATTTTGGGAAAGCAGGGGCACTATTATACTGTTGGTGGAGCTGTGAACTCCTCCAACCTTTCTGGAGAGAAATTTGGAACTATGCCCAAAGGGCAACAAAAATGTGCATACACTTTGATCCAGCAATACCACTACTGGGTCTATACCCTGAGGAGATGATGAAAAAGGGTAAACACATTACTTGTACAAAATATTTATAGCAGCCCTGTTTGTGGTGGCAAAGAATTGGAAATCAAATAAATGTCCTTCAATTGGGGAATGGCTTAGCAAACTGTGGTATATGTATGTCATGGAACATTATTGTTTTATTAGAAACCAGGAGCGATGGAATTTCAGGGAAGCCTGGAAGGATTTGCATGAACTGATGCTGAGTGCGATGAGTAGAACCAGAAAAACACTATATATCCTAACAGGAACATGGGGGTAATGATCAACCTTGAAGGACTGGCTCATTCCATCAGTGTAACAATCACAAACAAGTTTGGGCTATCTGCAAAGGAGAGTGCCATCTGTATCCAGATAAAGAGCTGTGGAGTTTGAACAAAGTTCAAGGACTATTCCCTTTAATTTAGAAAAAACAGATATCTTATTGTCTGATCTTGTTACCTCTTAGACTTCTTGTCTCTT
This sequence comes from Macrotis lagotis, assembly GCF_037893015.1. Lineage (NCBI taxonomy): Eukaryota > Metazoa > Chordata > Mammalia > Peramelemorphia > Peramelidae > Macrotis > Macrotis lagotis. The sequence continues at coordinate 198,314,573 of NC_133661.1, forward strand.
CCTTAAGGATATGATCTCCCTCTCATCACACTCAATTTGGATCAATGTACAACATGGAAACAAAGTAAAGACTGACAGATTGCTTTCCATGGGGGGGGTAGGGGGAGGGAATTAAGATTGGGGGGAAAATTGTAAAACTCAAATAATATCTTTAATAAAATAAAATAATAATTACCTAGCTCTGCGGCCTTGGGCAAACTACTTTAACCCCATTGCCTTGCAAAAACTAAAAAAAACCCCCCAAAACAAAAAGAATTTCCAGGGGATTCAACGAAAAAAAATTGCAAAAGAAGGTGGCTTGGCCTTCCCAGATCTAAAATTATATTATAACGCTTCAGTCATTAAAACTCTCTGGTATTGGCTAAGAAGTAGAGTGGTGGATCAGTGGAATAGACTAGGTGCAATAGCAGGAAATGATTATGGTAATCTGCTGTTGGACAAACCCAAAGAGTACTGCTATGGGGATAAAAACTCTCTCTTCAATAAAAACTGCTGGGAAAATTGGAAGTTATTATGGAAGAAACTTAGATTAGACCAACACCTCATACCCTCCACCAAGATAAGATCGAAATGGATAAAGGATTTAGACATAAAAAACAATATTATAAGCAAACTTGAAGATCAAGGAGAAGTTTACCTGTCAGGTCTTTGGAAAGGGAAGCAGTTTATGACCAAGTAAGAGATGGAGAACATCATTAAAAATGAACTAGATAATTTTATTTACATTAAATTAAAAAGCTTTTACAGAGACAAAACCTACTGTAACCAAGTTCAAAAGAAAGGTAGTAAATTGGGAAGCAATTTTTAGTATTTCTTTTTTTTTAGGTTTTTGCAAAGCAAATGGGGTTAAGTGGCTTGCCCAAGGCCACACAGCTAGGTAATTATCAAATGTCTGAGACCGGATTTGAACCCAGGTACTCCTGACTCCAAGGCTAGTGCTTTATCCACTACACTACCTAGCTGCCCCTGCAATTAGTATTTCTGACAAAGGACTCATTTCTAAAATATACAGAGAACTGAGTCAAATTTAAAAAAAAAACAAGCCATTCCCCAATTGACAAATGATCAAAAGGATATGCAAAGGCAATTTACAGATGAGGAGATCAAAGCAATCCATAGTCATTTGGAAAAAAAAATTGCTCTAAATGATTACTTATTAGAGAAATGCAAATTAAAGCATCTTTCAGGTACCACCTCACACCTCTCAGACTGGCCAATCTGACCAGAAAGGACAATGATCATTATTGAAAGGGTTGTGGGAAATCTGGGACAAAAATATATTTTTGGTGGAACTGTGGACTCATCTAACCTTTCTGGACAGCAGTCTGGAACTATGCCCAAAGGGCAACAAAATTGTGCATAGCCTTTGGTCCAGCAATACCAGAGTTTGGACAAAGACCAAGGACTATTACCTTTAATTTAGAAAAAAAATGATATCTTATTGTCTGATTTTGCTATCTCAAACTTCCTATTTCTTCCTTAAAGATATAATTTCTCTCATCACATTTAATTTGGATCAGTGTATACTATGGAAACAATGTAAAGACTGGCAGATTGCCTTCTGTGGGGGTGGTGAGAGGGAAGTAAGATTGGGGGGAAATTTTAAAACTCAAAATAAATGAAATCTTAAAAAAAAAGAAATGACTAAGAGAGGAAATAACACACACACACACACATACACACACACTCAATTGGGTGTAGAAATCTGCCTTACCTTAGAGGAAAATAGAAGAAAAAAGGAATGTGAGAAGGGGTAGAAGGGAAGAGAAGGGAAGTGTAGGTGATAGAAGGGGGGGGGATTGTAGGAGAAGGTAGTCAGATACAACACACTTTTTTTAGGTTCTTTTTTTTGCAAGGCAAATGGGGTTAAATAGCTTGTCCAAGGCCAAACAGCTACGTAATTATTAAGTGTCTGAGGATGGATTTGAACTCAGGTACTCCTGACTCCAGGGCTGATGCTCTATCCACTGTGCCACCTAGCTGCCCCTTATAACACACTTTTGATGAGGGACAGGATGAAAGGAAAGAGAGAACAGAATAAATGGCATTGGGGGGATAGGATGGAGCTAGCATTAGCAACCATGGGAAAAATATTGAAGTGATTTCTCTGATGGACTTATGATAAAGAATGATCTCCTATCCCAAAGAAAGAGCAGATGTCACTTTTTTTCTCTCACTTTAGTTTTCTTGAAGTTTCTCTTTTTTTTGGAGAGGGGGGAATGGGTTTGTGTTTACTTCTGCAACATGGCTACACATTTTTAACCTACACCAAATAAGTTGCTTTCTTGATAGAAGGAGTAAGATGGGAGGAAAGGAGATAATTTAAAATTGAAGGTTTTTGAATAAATGTTGAAACTTCCCTTTGTATGTAGAGGAGATAAATTTTTAATTAAATAACTAAAAATTTCAAAAAAAAAAAAAAAAGGAACTGTAGGAAAAACCAGAATCCTGGGACTTTCAGGGTGAAGTCAAGATGGCAATGTGAAGCTTGCATGCTCTTGGAGCTTTCCCCTATACTGCATTAAATGAAGCCTCTACACAGATATTAAAGCTACAGATGCCACCAAAAAAAAAAAAAAAAAAGACCAAAGGTAGAGAAAGACAGAATCAGGTGTATCACCTCAATGGATATAAGTCCATGGAATTTTTATGGTTACCATGGAGATAAAAGTTCTACCTTTGTTCCTTTCAGGGACAAAGGCAACTTTTGATTTACTCCTTGGTCAAAGAGAATTTTAAACTCGTAGCCTCTAGAACTAAAACTGACATTTTCCATTTCACAAAAATCTTTTTTTTTTTGTTGTTTCTTTGGGTTGTTGTTGTTGTTGTTGTTGTTTTGGCTTCTTTTTGTGTGGCAATTGGGTTAAGTGACTTGTTCAAGGTCTCACACAATGATTAAATATCAAGTTTTTGAACTCATCAAAATTTGAACTCATGTCCTCTTGACTTCAGGATCGACACTCTATCTACTGCACCTAGCCAATGAGGATCTTATAATACTCTCCATTTGTAAATCAGTTCAGTCAAAAGTCCTGAGTTGGTGCTAAAGGATACAAGAGAGTAATGTGGTTGATATAAGGTCTCCCCCCAAAAAATTTAATTTCTACCTCTGATTTTCACAGCCATATAAGATGACCTAAGGAATGGTTACTTGTAGATTTAAGGGCTTGGACTTGGAAGAGACTGAGTGAACTTTTCTTTCCCTTGATTTCTGGCTCTTTCTTTGACATTGGAAAGTCTCATTTCCTTCAACACCTCAGAAACCTCATATAATTAAAAGATGGAGACATGGAGACAAGGATGGACTCCACCTCTATTGAAGTGAATTGGAAAACTAAAGAGAAGTGATAACAAAAGATTTAGAGTTAGAAGAAAGTTTAGAGATAATATACTCCAACCCTCTCTTATCATAGACAAAGAAATTCGAGATCAGAGTGGTTAAGTGATTCCCCCATGTCAGGGAAATTGCATCTTCTTTTTATGTGTAGTCTTCCTCTCTTAGAATCTAAGTTCCTTTAGGTAAGGGGAAACTTTGCTTATCTGTCTGTCTATGTATCTATGTATCTATGTATCTATGTATCTATGTATCTATGTATCTATCTATCTATCTATCTATCTATCTATCTATCCATCTATCATCTATAAGGAAAGCAGGAAATTGAAATAAAGTTCTCAGACTAAAAATTTGATAATTTTGTTGGGAAACTTCAAAGACCATCTAACTCAATCCATTGCTGAGTAAGATCTGCTTCTACAACATTTCTGATAATTATTCATTTAACTTTTTCTTGGAGACCTACTGGTGAGGGAACAATTGTTTTCCCTAACAGTCCATTTTCTTTTGGACCATCTGGATAGTTTTACTGTTAGGGAACTTGTCCTAATCTCCAAATCTAAATTTGTCTCTTTGTAACATGTACCCATTACTCCTAGTTCTATCTTCACAGGTCAAGCAACATGTGTCCATCAAAAGAAGATTTTTGGATAGGAAAAAGAACTTTGTAATCTTTCATGATGCATTTCATTAAAAAAACAAATCTTAATTTACTACCTAAAGCTGTGAAGTGTTAAGAGCAGTCACTTATAGCAGGAAGAAATCAGAGAAGGTTTCATGGGGAGGCAGCATTTGCAACATCTTGATGGAAAGGACAACATGGTGGATAAGGAAGAAGACAGAAAATCTCATATATATGGGTTAGTATGAGAAAAGCAAATCTAAAGCTAAATTCTTGTTACCAGTATTATTCAGTTTAGGTCAAAACCATGTCCCAAATGAAAAAACCTTAGGAAAAAATGTCAAAAATGAATGATTTAAATCTTTAGTATTTTGTATCTTTCAAACAAAAAAGAATTACTTCAAAAATAAAAATAACAATAAAATTTTGTTTCCTTTGGCAGCTTTAAAATCCTTTGGTGTGGAGGTAGGGCTGGGGAGTGGGAGGAGGGTATCTGTTACCTGCTGTTTAATATTAATTAGCACCATATAAATTACTGAAGGGACAGACCAGCCTCTGGATTCTTTCCAGCTCTCTTTTCAAGCCATGTTCTGTTCTACAGGAAAGAATGAATAAATGGAGTCATTGGCCATGTTGTCATAGACCCCTAGGAAAGGTTAAAGAGTTTACATCACTCAGGTTTCTATAAGCCTTTTATTTCATCTCCTGTGCCAAGGAAACCAGTGAATATTGGTCCAAATGGCACACTAGGTAGTGAGGTGACCCAGGAGTGGTGTAGAACCTCTCTTTCCTAACCATACACATGTTTTCTTGGGGTTTGGAATTATTTGTCATTGTTTACAAGCAATAGTTTTGACTGTGATGTGGATGAAAATATGAATTCAACTCTAGGAAAATGTTACCCTCAAAGGAAGGGTGGAAGGAAAAAGAAACAATTTTTTTTTCATGGAAGCTGGGCAATTTTGAGGAGAAAAATATCAGAAAGGGTCTAGGGAAAAAACCATGATGGAGAGTACTAGATTGTATTTAGGAATCTGAGTTCAGAATCATTGCACTTTGGATAGGGTCAGTGCTACCAAAGACTATGGATGCAAAAACTACTTTCTAACTCATTTTTTAATCCAAATCTCCCCTCTTTAAAGGAGATCTTTTAATTAAATGTAATATGTATAAAATGTAAAATGTAAAATAATAATAGCATCTATTTCTCAGGATTGTTCTAAGGATCAAATGTTATATACACATGAAAGTTCTTTGAAAATTCTATTGATTGTTAATTAGAGTGAAGTTGAAAATCAGAGAATATCATGTGATAGTAGATTTAATGTTGAAAGGAAATTTAGGGCCATAAATTCCAACAATCTCATTTTATGTATAGAAAACATTTTTTTGCAGATAAGTTTTTTAATTGATATTTTATTTTTCCAAATACATGTTATGAAAGTTTTTTCAACATTCATCCATTTGCATATGTATATTTTTAAATTACAAAATTTCCTTCTGCCCTCCCTTCCCACCCCACTTCCTTCAGCAGCAAAAAAGTCAGGTTAACATTGTATATACATACTTTTGATAAATATGTTTAAAGATTAGTCATTTTTGGTATGAGGAAATAGGATTAAAGGAAAGAGATACATAAGAGATAATTTTTATAAAGTGTTCACCAGATTCTGAAGGGTTTTTTGTTTTGTTTTGTTTTGTTTTGTTTTGTTTTGTTTTGTTTTTTTTTTCCCTCAGGATAGGGATAGCATTATCCATAGCCAATCTAATAGCTCTCTGAACTTCAGAGAGCAGCTCCTTCCATCAAGGTTGTTCATCTCACAGTATTGTTGATGTGTACGTTGTTCTTTTGATTCTCACTCAGCATCAGCTTTAGGTAGTAAGTTAAGATTTGTTTTTTTAATGAAATGCATCATGAAAGATTACAAAGTTCTTTTTCCTATCCAAAAATCTTCTTTTGATGGACACATGTTGCTTGACCTGTGAAGATAGAACTAGGAGTAATGGGTACATGTTACAAAGAGACAAATTTGAATATGGACTCTAAGTCTAACCATTTATGGTTTCTTATAGAACAATAATATCCATAGTCATCATGTACCATAGCTTATTTAATCATTCCCCAATTGATGAGCACACCCCCAATTTCCAGTTTTTTGCCACTACAAAAGAGCTGCTATTAATATTTTGTAACATGAGGGATTGTTCCTATATTTTATGATTTCTTCTGGATATAGGCCTAGAATTGGAATTGCTGGGTCAAAGGGAATGAACAGTTTTATTTCTCTTTGGGCATAGCTCCATATTGCTCTGCAGAATGGTTAGATCTGTTCACAACTCCACCACCAATGCATTAATGTCCCAATCCTCTCATAAACTGTCCAACATCAATCATTTCCCCTTTTTGTCATCTTAGCCAATCTGATAGTTGTTTTCATTTGCATTTCTCTAATCAATGATGATTTAGAACATTTTTTTCATAAGATTATATATAGCTTTAATTTTGTCATTTGAAAACTGTCTATTAATTTCCTTTGACCATTTATTCATTGGGGAATGACTTGTAACATAAATTTTTTGCTATTCTCTATATATTTTAGAAATTAGACTTTTTTTTTCAGAAGTCCTGGGTTGTGAAGATTGTTTCCCAGTATTTTGCTTTCTGAAAACATAATCTAAGATCAGCTAGGTAGTACAATGAGTAGAATTATTCTGGGTTTAAAGTAAAATCCTGCCTCAGACACTTAATAATGTTTTGACCTTGGAAAAGTCCCTTAATTTCTGTTTGACTCCAGTTTCCTTAATCTTAAGAGAAATAATAAGAGCCCCTACCTCCTAGGGTTGTTATGAGGATCAAATAAATACACTATTTATAAAGTGTTTAGTGTAGTGCCTATCATGCTTAATAAATTCTTATTTTCTTCCTTCTTTTCAGGATTTGCCTAGAGTCACATGAGCCTGTTCTGAACTTGTTTTTATCAGTTCCATGACATGAAGTCATATTTATCTGAGAAAATTAACCAGTTAAAAGGAAGAATGTCTTTATCTACATATCTACATAATGCCAATAGGATCTGAGCATTTTTATCAAGTAATTATTCAGGTCATTGGAACAATATTACTGGAGCATCACCCATCCAGGCAAAATGCTATGATCACCAACACAAACAGCCAGTTACATGGCCCCTCAGAATGTTGATTGTAGACTGGTAACTCAAATGACGTTTATGAGCTGTTTTTACTTGATGTGTTTCCATTTAATAATAAAGCCAGTTGAGATCTTGGCTCCCCAATAAGACCAGCACATTCCAGATGTAAAGGCCACAAGAAAGGTTTGCAAAATGAAGCTTCACCCTTGACATTGAGCTTTCCTTTCCAACAGGCCACCCATGGTTTTGTCATGATTGATGACTGCAGGCAGCATTCCTCTGATCCTACAATGTCATTAGGCTGTACTGAGATCTTCGACTCCTCTTACGCCATCAATGACTAGAACTTGCAGCTTTAGGGAGACCTTAGTAGAAGATAAAATATTTTGGATGTGGCAGAAAAGAAAGACAAATATGGAAATAATGCAGATTTCTTGACATTTCTCTGAATTTCCTATGAAAGCCTGAAATTGAATACAAAGATAACTTTTCTTAATCTAAAACTTGAGAAGCAAATATGGTATAATGGAAAGAATGTATGATTTAATAACATAAGACATGGCTTCAAATCCTGGTTCTTTCACTTATTACCTCTGACCAGAGGCAGCTAGTGGCATAGGAGAAAGCACTGGGAAGACCTGAATTCAAAACTTCCCTCAGACCATTACTAATTGTGTTACCCTGGGCAAGTAGCTTAAACTTGCACTATCTCAGATTCCCTGAATGTAAATTGGGGATAATAATCACATTTACCTCCTCGAATTCTTTACAAAGTGCTTAACAGTGATTTGAATATTGTAGGCACATAAATCCTTTCTGTATCTCAGTTGTCTCAATGAGACTAGTTGATTTCTGACATTCCTTCAATGTCTAACCCATGATTCAGTAAAAGGAAGCAAGCATTTTTAGAGCACCTGTTAAGTACAGGACAGCTTAATTACAATAGATAAAGGACTTGAAACTGGAAAACTGAGTTCAAAACTAACCATAAATACCCAACTGTGTGATCTTGGGTAAATCACTTGTCCATTTGTCCAAATCACTCCAATAACTCTGCCAAAAAATCACAGATGGGACAGTTGGACTTGATTGAATCAAACAACAGCAAAACGATGTGCTGAGTGTGGTGCTAAGCATCTTTTATGAATTATCTCATTTAATCCTCACAAGGTTGTTGTTTATCTTATATGATTTTAACAACAGCTTTCTGAGATTGGTCCCAATGGTATCCCCATTTCACAGTTGAGGAAACTGAGATAAAGAGAAGTTAAGAAACTTACTGAGAGTCAAAGCACTACTAAGTGTCTGAGGTAGGTTTTCTTAATTTTAGGTTCAGCACTCTACAATTGCCTCTGCCAGATGCTTAGAGCCTTTACTCTTAACTTTTCAAATATTCTTTCAGCCATTTTCTATTTTAGGTGGAGGATGGGGGGAGGGGATGGGTAGAAGCAAGAGAGGTTAGAATGTCTCCCAGCATATCTAATTTTTTAAAGACCCAATATTTTTAATTTTTATTTCCCCAAAACTGACATTTTTGATATCATATAGTGTTTTCCTTTTGGCTCTCTTTTCAGAGTCATCCATTTAAAGAAAAAGGAGAATGGTAGAAAATATAATGTATAATTAATAGCAAAACTCAAAAGATAAAAGTAAAAAAAATATAAAGGAATAATGGCTGTTGAAAAGATCCGATGATTTCATGTACTTATTATTTACCAGGACATCTAGTTCTGCTCAGAAGTGCATTCTGAGGAATGCTATTGTCTCTCAAGTTTGCCAGTTGGAATTATAACAACATGGTGTTAGACTTTGATTTTGCCTTTATTTCATGACCTTGGAGGAAGGTCATCATATATGCCCTGTGAGTACAAACAGAGCAGATCTGCCTCAATCTTTTCATTTTTTTTTTACAGTAAAAATTCTAATGCATTTGGGCAGGCAGCCACTTGTTTGACCTCCAATCTCTGACTTTTATTGGACCATAATTAACTAACCTAATTAGGATCTGAATTCCAAACTTTGAGCAGAATATGGTTATTTCACCCAGCCCTCTTCACCACAGTTAAATAAGAGGTTTTTAATTACTGTGTACATAAGAGAAGGCAATGCGTTTGAGTTCAAATAATTTCTAACTAGCTTCTTATCTAGAGAGCATTTGCACATTTCTCTTTCTAACTATATTCAGTTTATTTCTGATTTCACTTCTCTGCCATTGCCATTCTTCTTTCAACTACCCTTCCACCCAGTCTTCCTACAATTCTAGGCTTGATTTTCTTAATATATAATTTTCCCATATTCTCTTCCTAGAGAAAAATACAGTAGAAGAAATAGAACTGGACTGGGGGAATGAGATCTAGATTTGAGTCCTAATTTTGTCATTTACTAGATATAAACTAAGGGACAAGTAATTTTTCTCTGAGCCTTCCTTTTTAGTTTTTGATTTTTTTTTAATCTGAAAAATGTGAATAAGAGAATTATAGTGGATAAAAGGTCAGAACTTGGAGTCTGGATACCCTGGGTTTAAATCTGATGTTTGCTGGCTATGTGACCCCCTACATAAGTTATTCAATTTTGAATATTTGTCTCCTAGTCAATTTTATTATTATATGATTATTTTTTATTATACATTTATCTTAATTTATATCATATATATACATTTCTATTTTTATTATACAATTACTTATATTATCTATTTTATAGGATTGTAAGGGGATCAAATAAGACTTACTTTGTGAAACCAGACAAAATACAAATGTAAGAGTTTATTGTTTACTTTACAGGTTTGTTGTAAATAAAATATTTTGTAAGCTGAAAATGTATAAGTCTAGGGGATTGGATAGGTCTGAGTGGCTAGATAGTTTGGGCACTATCACCCATCATCATTTCCCATAATAGGATTTATATTTTATCTATTATTCCATATACTAACTGTTAGATTAAAGGAAGTTTGCAAAACAATTGGATAAGCATTAAGATCTTTCTTTGGCACACTTAAACTGGAAATAACTTGGAACATGCACAGGGAATGAGCCATAATAAGGGAAGAATCCAAAGGTAGAATCTCCCCAACCACAGCTACCCAGGAATGATGCCCCAAATCAAGATGGGACAGGGATATAACCAGGAATATCAGAATGGTCTTCCTTAGGTTATGGCAGAAGGAGCTGTTCCCAGGACTTGGATTCTGGTTGCATTAATTTTCACCAGGTCTCCAGGTCCCATCTTTACTCCATACATCAGAGTTCTTCTATTGTTTTAGAATGAGGGCTGGAATTGTTTTGTTTTCCATCTCTGAGGTCATAGGCAGGTGGGAGAAAATCATACAGGGAAGTGATGTTTTAAGCTTAGAAGTTTCCAAACATATATGATCCAGATATGATAGATCCTAGAAGCAAGGTGGGAGAGGGGGGAGATGGTAAAGGATGGGAGGGAGGGCCATGACTAACCTACTGATAATGTGTTGGGCAGAAATTGATTAGATTCAAACCTCATCACATGTTCCCCAAAACAAACAAATGGATTGTTCTACTATCTTTTAAAAAAAAAGTTACCCCATCCCACATAAACTATGTTTCCATATTAAAAAAAAAAAACAGATTGTAAAGGAGGCATTTGAAAATAAAGATGTACCTTTGGTAAGCTGAGTTATCATTGTTAACTCATCCAAGAATAGACACTCTAAATGCTGGAATTTTTTTGGTCCCCTTCTTTTCTCTCGCCCCCTCTCTGTTTTCCTCATTGTCTCTGATTCCATATAAACCAAGGAAGCTTAGTTCTGTATCCCTTCTCTGAGTGGTAATGAAAACTTGCTTTCCCTCCTGAAGGATTCCGTTCATTTGTTGAGGTCAAGGGAATTCTGACCATATGTAGTGAATGTGCAAGTAGTCATTCTTTACTGCTTCTATTGACTTTTGATCATTATCTTTTTGTGGGGTATAAAGGACCTGGAAATTTGTTCCAGCAAATAAATGGTAGCTTGCAGGTCAAAGTTCTGCTGAAAATGCCCACCGGAGGGCAGCCAAGAGTCAGGGATAGTTATAAGACAGTTTAACTGCAAGGTGGTGGCCATCTTTTGGGATGGAGGATGCCTGGGATATCATTCTGCTGAAGTAAAAGAGTGGAATACAACAAGATATAAACCACTGAGACAGGTACAAGTTAACAGTTTAGGAAATCTGAGTTCAAAGCTGGGATACAGGATTAAGTTCCATAATGAAGGACAGGGTAGACAGTAGTGTCAGGTCTCAAGGAGTAAGAAAAGGCAAAGAATTGTCGCAGATTTCATCAGCATTCTTAGATGATTCTTTTTCATGAATAAGTGGGAGCGTAGTGATGTGGGGTTAGGATTTATAGGATCTTTCAATGACTCTCTCTGTCTCTGTCTCTCTCTGTCTCTCTGTCTCTCTGTCTCTCTCTCTCTCTCTCTCTCTCTCTCTCTCTCTCTCTCTCTCTCTCTCTCCCTCTCCCCCCCCCCCCCCAGCACCACTATAGGAAATCTCTAAAATGTTACTATTGCTGTCCAATTCTTTAAGATCCTATTTGGAATTTTCTTGACAAAGTACTGGAGTGGTATGCCATTTCCTTCTCCAAGCTCATTTTATAGATAAGAAAACTAAGGCAAGCAGGGTTAAGTGACTTGTCCAGGGCCATACAGCCAGTAACTGTCTTAGACCAGATTTGAACTCAAGAAGCTGCTGGCATTTTAAGCACTGTACCTCCTGGCTTCCCTTAGTCACTTAAAGATCATTGGTTATTAGCTCTCTTAAATAACATTAGTTGTAGATATTAATTTAGTAAAAGATAACCAATAATAACAATTTATTATATGTAAGCCAATAATAGCATAATTTCTTAAATATTACATAGATAGGTTATTAGTTACAATGTTTAAGTTGCAAGAAAAATTGTTGCTGTAATCATCTTTGGTCATCACTATAACTTGACTTCTTTGGGCGAGTACTATCATTCAGTTTTCTAAAAATACCAACTAAAGACTCTTTTCAAGAATTCTATTCAGCCTTCTTTTGTAAGATAAAATTTAAAGCAGTTCTCTAAATAGAAAACTCCTCTTCATCTTTCCTTGTATCTCTTTCTAGCCATGACAGGAAAATGGTTTTTTTCTTGATAACTCCTCATAGAAAAGCAGTTAAAATGTCACCTCATGAAATAGGTCCATAACTTCTCTTAAAGATACAGTAACAGTATTTCTAATCTCTCTGGGAGAGGCTTTTGAAGTGGGTGTTACAATGCTGATAATGATGTTCATAATTCTGCTCACTCAAATTTGTCATAATCCCCTTTTAAATATTCTGAGAATTGATGATCCTTCAATGTCTTAAAAATTGAGTCACCTCCAGCCCAGCCTTCCTCAAGGTAGGTTTGTTCAGCTGTTCTTCCCATCTTTATTTCCTTCTTGTCATTTGTATTGCTTCCTGAATGTCACTGAAGACTGTAGACTTAGAATTCAAATATTGGAATGCTTTCCCAAATGATTTCTAAAGCAGGGAACATTGTTTAAGTCATATAATTAACCAAAAGTTACAAAAAAAAATACAAACACCTACTGTGCCTATTGTTAGTTAATTATAAAAGAGGATTTGATTTAATCAAGATGGTGTCTTCCATGGATATGTTAAGTGTCCTTGACAACTGTAAAAAAATGATGAATTCTTTCCATGATCCTCTGCTTAGTCATATAAGGAAATCATAAAACTTGGAGAGATATGTTTATTGAAGTTGTTTGCTATTGTCACATAGGAGATACAATTCAAAGTGCAAGTCAAAGAAAGATTCCTTCTTACTTTTTTTTTTTCAAACTTTCTGTTAAAGTCTAAGGACCCCTTCTCTGAATGATTTTTTAAATGAAATACCTAGGGAGAAATAGGAAACCAAAACTGAAATGTAGTTATTAAAATGTAGTTGTCAAAAGATCAAGTTCATTTATTCCTGTTCCAAATGATGAAATTCATCAGATGCTCTGTTTTTCATATTATTGTTGTTTTAGTTGTTTTTAAATCAAGTATGAATGTTCATGACTCTATTTTTTGGAATTTTTTGGCAAAAATACTGGAGTTGTTTACAATTTCATGCTCTGACTCATTTTATAGATGAGAAAACAGAAAAATAGAGTTAAGTGAGCTGCCCAGGATCACCCAGCAAACCTGAGGCTAGAATTGAACTTGGGTCTTCCTGACTCCACCTGCTGCACCACCTAGTTCCTTTTTTTTTCATATTACATTGCATTGATTATATAAAACACTGAAACATCCTAAATAAAATCCCTAATCTTTCAAAATACTATCTCCTTCATTATCCACAGAGATCTCTATGAATAAAGATGAAGAATCCTTATTCCCTAATACAATTGGGTGAATAGCCCTGAAGTCAACAATTTGTTGATTAGTTTTTAAGTATCTAAAATATTTGTGACATTCCTCTGTCTTCCTTTATAGAAGATAACTCAAACTGGGCTACTTCCTAGACCAATCTGATCCACTCTGGTCAAATGTCTGGTTCTTTCTTGTCAAATATAGAGATCTGCTTAGTGCCCCATCTGGGGAGTCTCTCTTCTCCCAGGGACAGCTGACAAGGGCTCCTCTTTTGGAGAAGGAATACATCAAGGTGAATCCAGACAGTGAGTCAATAAACATTTATCAAGTGCCTACTATTTTAAACACTAGGTATACAAATAGAGGCAAAAAGTAGTCCTTGCCCTCAAGGGAGCTTCTCATCCATTGGGGAGACAACTAGTAAACAATTGTGTTCAAATAAACTATATTCAGGATAAAAAGGAAAATATAAAGAAAGGGATACAATTGGGTTGGGAAAGGCTTCCTGTAGATAATGAGATTTTAATAGGGATTTAAAAGAAGTCTGGAAACTAAGAGGTAGAGATGAGGGGGAAAACCCTCCAGATGCTGGGAACAGGCCAATAAAATACGTAGAGCTAAGATGAAGTATCTTGTTTCTGAAATATCAAGGAAGCTAGTGACACGACATGTCAATGGAAGAAAATGTGGTGGAGTCTGGTGTATGGAGTATGGAAAAATAGAGGGATCTAGGTTATGAACAACTTCTAATGCCAGAGGATTTTATCTTTGTCCTAGAGGTAATGGGGAACCACTAGAATTTATTGAATGGGGGAATGGTCAGATTTATGTTTTAGGAAAGTCACTTTGGTGATTGAATGGAGAATAAATTGGAGTGAAAAAAGACTTGAGACAGGTAGACCTACCAGATTCCTGCTATAGTCCAAACATGAGGTGATGAATGTCTCCATCCAAGTTGTGACAATATTAGAGGAAGGAAGGGTTTGTGCAAAGGTGAAATCAACAGGATTTGACAGCAGATTGACTACTGGAGGGAAGAAATAATGAAGAGTCAAGGATAACTCATAGGGGAAAAAATACATGCTCATATATTGGTATAAGTAAGCATACATGACCATGGACCTCATCTGGAATTATTTCCAATGATTAAAAAAATGATGATTTCTCATATGTGATAACTTACCCTAGTTATGAGACTAAGGTAACAAGCCAGATCAGGATCAAATTACTAGTATCAGGGAATTCCTGTTATTAAATTCTGTTTGCTTGTTACTGTTGAGCTCTCTCACTGAAAATGAAGATAATAGTTTAAAGATATATTCAAATGTTTTATTTGCATCATGGCTATTTTTGTTCCATTGCTTGTATCTATATCCATGCTCCCTTGATCTCAGCTTCCCCCAACAATTTCTTTCTTTTATATTCCCAACCACATTGTATCTGGCTAATGGATCTCATATCCTAGCTAATATCTCAACTTCAGATCTCTTTCTTTCTTTTTTTAAACATTTTAATTGACTACTTATTTACATTTAACATTCTTTTCTATTTAAATTTTGAGCTCCAAATTATCCCTCTTCTACCCCTTTCACACCCATGAGAAGGCAAATAATATGCTATCAATTATATATGTGGAGTCATACAAAACATTTACATATTAGCTATATCTCAGCAAAGGCAAGAAAAATAGAGTAGAAAAGATAGAGTTCAATTTGTACTTAGAGTTCATCAGTTCTCTCTCTGGAGTGAATAGCAGTTTTTCATCATGAGTTCTTTGAAATCATCTTGGATCACTGTATTGATCAGTGTAGTTAAGTCTATGACCTTTGATCATCATGACGATATTGCTGTTACTGTGCCCAATGACCTTTTTGCTTTTCTCACTTCACTTTGCATCAGTTAATATAAGTTTTACCATGTTTGTCTGAACCTACTTCTCTTGTCATTTTTTCTTCAGATCTCTTTTTAGTTATCATTTTATATATGTGTGTGTGTGTACAAGTATATATATATATATATACATATATATGTATATATGTTATGTATATAAAATGTATTTACTTCCACTATTACAAATGTCAAACGGATTTGCAAAGATATACTTAATGCTGTAATCCTTGATTAAGATACACTGAGTAGCATTTCTTAGTTCTCCTTTCTCCCATGTGCTGGACTTCTAAGAATGGTATTTCCTCTATCAGCTATTTTTAAATTTGTGAACTTGAAAATAATTAGAAAACATGAACATTTCAATATAGAAAGAAAAAGGGGATTATGCATAAAACTATGAACCTGTTATATAACATAATTTTAAGTGCATATTAAATTAACATAAAATGCCCTATGTATTTTAAACTTGTCTGTATGTTTGACTGTTTTTTTGAATCTCTTTTATATTTCATCTCTATTAGCTACTAACTACTGCACCCTTACCTACATAAGGAAGCTTTCCTTATAAGAGATTAGTATAGATCAACACATGGATCACATCAGAAAACTGTAAATTTCATTTTGTATTTCAAGTTCATTACCTACTTGCTAAGAGGTGTGTAGCAAGCTCATTGCCAGGCTCTTGGAGTCTAAAGTTTTTAGTTTTAATTATTTTCACCCATAGATTCAAGCTCAGAATTTTTGTTTATGATTTTTGCCTTGCAGTATATGTCTCATGCCAACTTCCCTTATTCTCCCTTCTGACAAAATGACTGAATTGGTTGTTCAAGCCACAGTCTGACTAGCCTAACTAAGTCAGGACATTGCATAGTCTATTCAGACAGGAAAGGGGGTGTATGGATGGGAAATACAGGCATCCATCATAAAAGAGCGAATCTTTGGCAAGATGGGTTGTCAGACCAGTCAGTCTATAAGTACATTTTGAATTAATCTGTGTGAGCACTGTGCTAAATAAGAAATACAAAAGAAGGGCAAAAACACCCTACCCTCAAGGAACTCATATTCTGAAGGGGTAGACAGCTTTGTACATACACGATAGATATATTGTCAATGGAAGGCAATCTTAGAAAAGCAATACTAACCTCCCTTCCCGAATCTCTACATGTGCTTTTGTTTATCATTGACTCTCAGATTATAATACTCTCCAGGCAGCTAGGTGGCGCACTGTATAGAGCACTGGCCCTGGAGTCAGGAGGAATTGAGTTCAAATTAGATCTCAGAGACTTAATAATTACCTGGCTGTGTGACCTTGGACAAGTCACTTAGCCCCATTTGCCTTGCCAATAACAATAGAAAAAAATCATAATTCTCTGAAAAACTCTGGTAACTTGGATTCCAAACTAGACTCCACTTTTTTCACCAGGAAGGAAATATATTCCTCTTCCTTGATTGGCCTAATCATGAGTATGTATTGAGTATCAGAGGCTGAACAGGAATCCAGGTTCTTTCATATTTAGCATTCTTCACTCTACTTCAGTTAAAAAAAACAAAACAAAGCAAAACATAGTCGTACATAGTACCTGGAATAGTCAGGTTATTTAGCTGTGTGAACAGAGAAATTTTCCAGGTTCTTGGTTAAGAATAAATTCATTATAGTTATCTACTTTCTGAGGATTCTTCACAGAAAGATGTCTTTATAAGGACATCATTTGAATGTTTTCTAATTATTTTTAAGTATACAAATTTAAAAATAACTGATAAGGAAAGGAAGTACTATTCTTAAAGGTTCAGCACATGGAAGAAAGGAGAGCTAAGAAATACCATTCAGACCACTTCCTATGTCAGTGAAATCATTCTCCTCTTGGACAATGATCCTTAGGGAGCTCAAGGAAACTTTTTTTCCCTCATAGCCCCTTGGAGTTCAGTTAGCCTACCAACAGATACACCAGCTCCAGAGAGCATAAATAACCAAGGCAGAATATATGAACTTCATCTGAAAGCAATAGCACTTGACAGGAATTGGTATATAAATTTTTGGAATGCCTTATCAAATCTATACTTACTATGGAGCAGATGTCAACATGGATGGAAACAAGATGTGCTTCTTCCTCTTGTTTACTCCTATCCCCATACCTCACTTTTCCTATAATATTTTATTTTTCCCAATCACATATAAATTTTAACATTTTTTTCAAATTTTTGAGTTCCAAATTCTTTCTCTCACCCTCATTCAATTTGACATAAGTTATCCATGTGTAATCTTGCAAAAACCTATTTCCATGTAAGTCATTCTGTTAAAGAAAATATGGAAGAAGAAAAAACCCCAAGAAAAATAAAGAAAGCAAAAATAAAGTTTCTTTGATCTGAATTGAAAATCTATAATTCTTTTGTGGGCAGCACTTTTCATCATTAGTCCCACAGAACTTGTATTCCTAAGAATAGCTAAATTACTCATAGTAGATAATCATCCAATATTGTTGTTACTATATACGATGTTCTCCTGGTTCTTCTCATTTCACTTTGCATCATTTCATGCAAGCCTTTTCAAGACTTGTCTGAGAGCATCCCTGTACATTATTTCTTTTTTGTTTGTTTTTTTAGGTTTTTGAAGGTAAATGGGGTTAAGTGGCTTGCCCAAGGCCACACAGCTATGTAATTATTAAGTGTCTGAGACCGGATTTGAACCCAGGTACTCCTGACTCCAAGGCCAATGCTTTATCCACTATGCCACCTAGCCACCCCCTGCACATTATTTCTTAAAGGACAGTAGTATTCCATTATAATCACATACAACTTACTCAGCCATCCCCTAATTGATTGACATCTGCTCAATTTCTGATTCTTTGCCACCAATAAAAGAGCTGCTATTTTTGTATACATAAATCATTTTTCATTTGAGGGTTGCAGACTATTGAGTATGGTATTGCTTGGTCAAACAATATTCATGGTTTTATAACCCTTTGGACAAAGTTCCAAATTGCTCTCTTGGAATGGTTGAATCAATATAAAACTTCACAAATATAACAGTAATGTTTTAATTTTCCCACATTCCCTCCAACATTAGCATTTTCCTTTTCTGTCATATTAGCCAATTAGCTAAGTTATTAGCTTAGAGTTGTTTTAATTTGCATTTCTCTCATCAAAAGTGATTTAGAATTTTTAGTATGACCAGAGATAGCTCTACTTACTTTGAAAACTGCCTAATCATATCCTTTGACCAGTAATCTATTGAGAAATAACCCATTTCTATTTATTTCTACATTATTTATTTCTATAAGTTTGACTCCATTTTCTTTGTTTGAATATTGAAGTCCTTTTCAAAGAAACTCACTGTAGATTTTTTTCAGAGTAATGTTTTTCATTCCTCCTACTTTGTTTATCCTACTCTCTCTCTCTCCTTTTATTCTCTCCTTTCCAAAAAATGTTTTGCTTCTTACTTTTACCATCCTGAAACTGCCCTCTCTCCTATTATTTCTCCCTACTCTCCTTATTCCACTCCCTTCCTCTTTTTCTGTGGGACTCAACTGAGTATGTATATTATTCCCTCTTTGAGTGAGGTCTGAAGAGAGTAATGTTCATGTGCTCTCCTCCTCAATCCCCATTTTCTCTTCTACTGTAAAATATATTTCAGGCCTCTTTTATATCAGTTAATTTATCCCAGTCTTTCTCTTTTTCCTTCTCCCAGTGCATTCTTCTTTCTCATCCCTTAATTTAAATTTTTTAGATTATTATATCATCACATTCAATTCATACCTCTGCTTTCTGTCTTTGTATACTCTTTCTAACTGCCTTGGAAGTGAAATTCAGTCACAACACAATTGAACACACTGACAGATATTCTTCTATGTGACTACTGCAGCCATACCTCCCTTCCCCCAACTCACACTATGACCGTCTCAACAATCTTTAATTGTATTTGTCTCAGACCAAAAAAAAATCCTAATACAACTTCAGCAATTAATATTAATACTGCTAGTGCAACTAGTATTACTACCACTACTTACTACTACTACTACTACTACTACTACTACTACTACTACTACTACTACTACTACTAGTTAGGCACTGTGCCAAACACTTTGACAATTGTTATTTTATTTGATCCATTTATAACTATTCAAGATGAACTATCCCAGGTTGATATAGTTGCTAACCTGTTTGTTCCTATTTAATGTTTGTATTGTTTTCTACATTTAATCATGGCCATTATTGTGACAAATTATGCCACAATAGTACCATCTTAGAGCCGACTGTTTAGATTCTTGTGTAGCTCAAAGAATACTATGCTTGGCTCACCTCCAATATCTGGGAACATATTGCTACCCAGAGAGGAAACCTCTCACAGATGATTTGGTCTGCTACTGTGTGTTAAGGAGCACCCGAAACCCCAAACCAATCATTCCTCATTCTTTACCTGACAGCTCACCTGCTTCTGATCTGGGTAATCAAATATTTATGCTCATGACTTTCTCAGTTTGCAGTGGTGACAGATTCAGGGACTTTATGAAAATTATGTGAGACTTGATCTTGGGACAGGTAGAAAGAATATTTATAGACATCACATAACACTTTATTAATAGTTACCAATGAGCACCCATTTTGGTCCAGAGAAGTGACACAGAAGACTTAGCTCCTATAAGTTGGAGTAGGTAAACACAATGAAATATTCAAATGCAATATTGTCTTGATTTTACAGTGGTACTACAAATAGTATTGACTGGCATTGAAAAATATAGCAATTGCAAGAAATTTTAAAAGATTATCTTCTACTCCTTTTAATAGTATTTTATTTTTTACTAATTATATATCAAGAAAATTTCTAGCATTCAGTTTTACAAAGTTTTGGGTTCTGAATTTTTCTCCTTCCTTCCCCTCTTTCCTAAAATGGTAGACAATTTGATATAGGTTTTGCAGTTCTTTATCTGTATGTGGATAGAATTTTCCCTCATGAATCCTTTGTACTTGTCTTGTTTCATTGCTTGCTAAGAAAAACTGAGTCATTCATAGTTGATCATCACACAATCTTGCTGATATTGTAAACAAGTTTTTCTGGTTCTACTCATTTCAAAAGCTAAATATTGAACACATAAATCAACCTAAACAGATTTTGTGCAGTTCTGTCTGACTCAAATCCAATTCACTCATGATGTTATTGGACCTCTACAAGAATGAAAGACAAAGAACAGCAAGGATTCTGCATGAGGGTTCTATAATGAGAGAAGAATTTCCAAAGTAGGAGATGAGAATTAAACTTTGCTACATGTATTTCCTATATATGTACCTTACTACTAGTATTATCTAAGTTTAAGCTTACTCTTCTCATGGATGCTGCATGTATTTATGGGAAGGAATGAACCAGTTCTTAGTAACCATTTTATAAATTCCTGTGGATTAATTGAAGGATGAAGATTAATATTGATGAACATAATAAAAAAACTCATTAATCAGTTAAACTCAGTTCATACCTTCATATGCCAAGAGCTACAGAAATGATTCAATATATAGACCATACACAATGTTATCTCAATTTATCTGTTTTCATAAGCCATACCACCATTAA
Source organism: Macrotis lagotis (assembly GCF_037893015.1). Classification (NCBI taxonomy): domain Eukaryota; kingdom Metazoa; phylum Chordata; class Mammalia; order Peramelemorphia; family Peramelidae; genus Macrotis; species Macrotis lagotis. Next base: position 198,335,457 of record NC_133661.1, read on the forward strand.
CTATGTCTCAGCTCTATTTCAACTTTTTCCATGACTTGAGTGATATAGAAAAGAACTGTTCAGTTCAGAAGAGGAATCTCTACAATGCCAAAGTAAGTAGTATTTGAATCAATGAGGCATGATTTCAACAGAGTCAAGTATGTTAGGGCTCATTCTATCTGTGGTAAATTGCCTCCTGGACTATCTCAGTAAGAGGCAATACTGAATAAAAGACATAGGGCTATCTTTTTCATTCCATAACCAACATGTATCCCATAAGTTCTTGTTATGACTTGTTCACCTGGATCCTCGATTGCACCACTCAAATCCTTTCTTAGTTCAGGAGAGTGGAAAGATCATTTAGCGCAATATCTGTCACAAAAAGTAAATGATAAATAAATGTTTATTTTCTTCTCTCCTATAATCTTATTAATAAAAAGCAATCCCAAATAAGGCATCAGTTCTGATATTTTATTCTTTCTTCTTTCAGAGGTTTCTTTTGCTTCCTTTATAACCAAATCTTTTCTTTTTGGTTCTTTCTGTTTCCTTTCAGTATATGTCTCTCACCATAAGGAGGAAATCATGGCATATTCCAAGAATCAAACCTCTCTAAGATGACATCTAAGTGAGACTATCAGAAAAGCAATAATGGCAAAAATAATTTATTAAACATTTTATCTCCTCAGATAGAATCACCTGCCTTTCTTGAAGACAAGAGATATTTTATATTTGTGTCTGTATCCCAATGCCTAGGACATAGTAGGGACTTAAATGCTTTCTGGCTGATCCATTGGCTGACCCTTGGCCTAGAGGAGGAGTTTTTAACTTTATTTTGTGTTATAGACCTTTTTGTTTGTCTGGTAAAAGCTATGACCCATTTCTCAGAATAATTCTTTTAAATGAATGATATACAATTGGTGTGACCACAAGGGAAATAAATTATTGAAATATAAATATACAAATATTTTTAAAACAACTTCATAGACCTTAGGTTAAGAATCTCTGATGTGGCATTTGCTACGAAAGTGGTACTGTAGGAATTTAGAATAGTAATTGCCATCTTTGAGAGCAGAGACAGTTGGAGAAGGCATAATAGAAGTAGGTCTTGACCTTTACTTAGAAAAAACAAAGCAAACAAGGATAGGACTCGGATTAAACAAAGAGCAAATGTGCCCTATTGGATTGCTTAGAGTATTAAAGTCAATCAACCAACTGAAGTGATTTTTGTTTTCCCTGAGCCTACCAGTTGTTTTGACTGAATTGACCAGTTGCCATGGCATCATGTAGACACTGGCTATGAATGACTGTGTTGTACTCCTTAATTGCCTATGATGGTGGAAGATGCTTGAAAAATCCAAGCTCTTTCAAAACATTCTGCAATGTATTTGGAGGAGCCTTGGTCTAAGTCAGTGCATATGCACCTGGGAGACATGGGGGCCTTTGGGATTGCTAGACAGGGTGCTAAATTCCCAACCTTCGCATTTAGGACTTGAAATGTGAGTCAATTAGCTTGTTTGGAACTGAGACATTGGCATTTCCTCTTGAGGTTTAATTCCCTGCTCCTAAAATAGCTTTAATACAGGTTTAGGCATCCAATTTCATATTTTTTCCATATTATATTTCAAATGAACCAGGATTCCAAGTTCTTTGTACAAAATAGGTGAATACAACTGTTCATTCATTGCCTACCCTCCAGTCTAGCAGCTGCAGTGATAGATACCATTTGCAAATAAAATTGTAGGGCTATGATGCCTGAGATAGAACTTGATCTCAAAAGAATTAAAAAGCAAGGAGTTACAAAACATACTATGGAAAGCTTGGTGGGCAGATCATGGAGTAAGAGATAAAAGACCTAGGTTCTGATCTTAGTTCTAGCATTAAATAAGCAAATTAATTCAATTCAACAAATCTTTAATAAGCATTTTCTATTTTCAGAATATACTTATCTTAGAGTGGAGGGATACAAAGATGGATAATATAATTCACTAATATATGTAAAATAGTATAGTTAATAGTGGAGATACAAAGACAAAAATGAAAAACAATTCTTATCCTCAAGAAGCTTACATTCTACTAGGGAAATACAGCTTGAAAACAGAAAAGTGAATACAAGATGATTTGAGAAGAATCATAAAAGTTTACTGTAGAAGCTGATTGATTCATGAAACTGAAACTTTAAGGAAGTTCAGGATGTTCAGAAATAAAGGGGAAGAATAAATTCAGATTTTTTCAGAAGTAAAAGCGAAGAATAAGTTCTCCAGGATTGGAGAATAAGTTTTGCAAAGACCCAGAGGAAGCAGGAAAGGAAACCCAAGTTTGAATAAAAGCAGGTCGACCAGCATAATTGCCAGAGAATTTGCCTGAAAAACAATAATGTGAATTAAGTGTAGAAGGATAAATTTGAGCCGTAATGTTGAGGACTCTAAATGCTAAGATAAGTTTTTATTTTACTCAAAGGAAATCAAGGAGATATCAAATATTCCCAAGAAAGATTATTTTGGCAACCTTATGAAAAATGAAATGGAGAGAGAAAAGGCTGGTAAAAAGGCTTAGCTAATAGCTATTACAATAAGCCACTCAAAAGAAGACAGGCACCAACTACAATAGTGGCCCTTTGGATGGGGAAAAGAAAATAAATGCAAAATATGTTGTGAAGGTGGAGCAATAAGACATGACAACTGAGAAGCTTTTGGGAATAAGGGAGAAGGAAGAATCAAAATCGAATTGAAGGTGTCAGATGTGGGTGACTAGGAGGATGTTGATGCCATCAACAGAGATAACAAACCTAGAGTGAGGGGTGGGTTTATGGAGGAGCTATTGAATTCTACCATTTTGAGTTTGACATATGTAAAGGAATCCAAGAAGACATATCCAGGAGGTAATTGATGCAGGCTTGGAATTCAGTAGGATCAGAAGTCATCTGCAGAGAGACAGAAATTAAACACATTGGAGCTGATAAGGAAAAAGAGAGCGGGGGGGGGAAGAGACTTTAGAAGATATGATCTATGTTTTCATGGAGTTTAGAAGCCATTCAACACCTTTTATAGTTTAATCTTTAATGACCTGGAAAGATAGTAGAGGGCTAAGTTGTAAAGGTCTTTAAATATCAAAAAGAGCATTTTGTATTTGCTCCTGGAAGCAATAGGAAACCATTAGAGTTTATTGAGGAGGGAGGTGTTGTCATGGTGGGAGAGGTATGGGTAACATTATCAGATCTATGTTTTAGGGAAATCACTTTGGTAGGTAAATAGATGCTGGATTGGAGTAGAGACAAACTTGAAGTAGGCAGACTCATCAGCAAGTTATTGCAATATTTGGGAGATGAGGTAATGAGATATCCTGCACTAAATTGGTGGCAGTATCAGAGAGAAATGGGTGTGTTTGAGAGATGGAGCAAAGGTGAAATCAAGTGTTCCTAGCATAAAGTGGAAATTATTGAGAGAAAATGATAAAATTAGGGTGATTCCTCAGTTGTGAACTTGAGGAACCGGGAGGGGTGTATTGTTGTCTGGAATGAGAGGCAAGGCAGAAGGGTGAAGGGTTTAGGGAGAAAGATAATGAGTTCCATTTTGACCATATTGTATGTAAGATGTCTACTGAACATCCAGTTTGAGATGTCTGAAAGGTGGTTGAAGATGTGAAATTGGAGGTCAGTAGAGAGATTGGAAAAGACTAGGTAGCAGCATAGAGATGGCAATTAAATCCATTGGAACTGATGGTATCATGAAATGGAGTAACATAGAAAGAAAAGAGAAGGGAGCCCAGGATAAAATCCAGTTATCTTTGCTGTGGGTCTGTAAGAGAATCAACAAGAGTAACAACAAGAGAATCTAACAAGAGAGACAGGAATGAATCAGATAAGTAGAAGCAGAACAAGGAGAGAATGTTGTCTTAAAAGAACCTAGAGAGAAGACAGTATCATGGAGGAGAAAGTGATCAATAGTCCCAAAAGCTACAGTGATGTTAAAGTGAGGAATGATGTGACAACTGAGTGATCATTAACTTTAGAGTTAACTTTGGAGGCAGCAATTTCAGTGAAACTTTAAGGATGGAAGCTAAATGGAAAGGAATTAAGAAGCGAGTGAGGGGAAAAAAGTGGAGGCAACTTATTATAGATGTCCTTTTAGAGAAGTCAAAGGGCAGAAGAGATGTAAGGATAGAAGGACCAAGTGAGGGATTATTTTGAGGTGGGGAAGAAATAGGTAATAAACTGAAAGTCTAAATTGATGTATTAGCTTTTTTTAGCCACTTTGTTCTTTTTTGTTTTGATTCTTTATTATAAAGGTTAGTCAACAGATAAGTGAGTCAAAAGATACAGTTCTGAAAATAAACATGATGTAAACATCAAAGATTGAAATTAATTTTGAACAAATCAAGTGGTCTGATCTTGGCTGTTCTTCACATGACTGTCTTCAGAGACATCCCAGACTGAGATAGGCAATACAGTTGTAGACATAACAGTACTTTAGGCTGTATACACTCTGACAAACAATAAGTCATATCAACTCAGTCAAACCACTATCAATTCCATGAGGAAAAAAATATCAAGCCAATTAAATGGGATACTCTCATCACAACTGGTTGAAATGTGAAAAAACCCAGTTAATTTACAGGGTAATTGGAATTTCAACCAGTTGGACTCATATTGGTATAGCCCCAGATATCTGAACAACTAGTTGATATCAGTGAACAAGTAAATAAAAACAGCACTGTTAATTTGCCTATTTGGTGATCTAATAACTTAAGGAATTTTTTAAATGAAAGAGGTCTGTCTTGAATACATTCCTAAGGGCTTAGGACTTAGTTATTAAACATTCTCAGAAATTATATAGTCCCATAGCATGACATACTGTCCTAGTTTAGACTACAGGGTATTAAAGTTACATACATGTCAAGAGGCACACATATAATCTTTGAGGGAAAGTCAGGGTATTTGCATGTGATTAAATGATGTGAATATATCTTCAAAAATGTGTAGAAATAAAATACTGAGTTGTGATTAGTGGCCAAAGGACAGATTTACAAAGTACTGAACTTGTAATAAGGATAATCTTGGGCTTGAGTTATGATTATGTTTTTTTACTAGTTGTATGAGAGGTTATTTAACCTCTCAATTAAGAGATTCTTAAGTTAACTCGGCCTCAGTTTCCTCTATAAAAATGAGGATTATAATACTTACAATACATATCTCATGGTATTGTAGTGAAAAAGTACTTTAAGTTCTTTAAAATGTAATATAAATATGTTATTTTTTGTTATTCAATCTACTTTCTTTTTCAGTTTTAACTTCTCTGGAAAAATGCTTATACTTCTTCTTTGTAAATAAAAAAAGCAGATGGTCTTTGTAAGGAGAAAGTCAATGGCCTCTCATGTGTACTGTAAATATTAAGATCCACAGGAATTTAGTCCATTCCATTAGTTGACTTGTTAAATCCTATTTCCCCTACCCCCTTTGATTTTCTAATGAACCCCAGCTGCAAACCAATTTCATTGCTATCAGATGAGACATCCAACAGGCTTTGATCTGGATGACATTTAAGTGAGATTAGCATTATTTTCCTTGAAAAGGGAGTGAGTGGATTTCTGATATCAAGGTAAATAACATGCCTCTTACCAATAATTTCCCCAAATTTTCCCTGCAAAAGGACCCTCCCTCTCCCCCATACCAAAGGATGGTATGATAAAAAGAAAATTAAGTAGAAAATCAGAAATCCTGAATTACAATACTGGATCAACCATTTATTTGTTGCATAATTTTAGACAAATCACTTGTTTTGGTTTCAGTATCCTGATCTTGTAAAACAAAACAAAACACCCAACATGGTACAGTGGGGCAAAGGGTTGGATTTGGAATCAGAGTACTTGGGTTCAAATTCTCACTTGGCCATTTATTAGCTGTGTAGATTCGGGCAAGTCAGTTAACCTCCCTGGGTCTGTTTCCTCATCTGTAAAAGGAAAATGTTAGACTGGCTGACCTCAAAGGTCCCTTCCACATCAAAATCTTTAAGATCCTATTAGCTAGGTGAAGTAGAATTAGATTACCCCCAAAATCATAGCTAACAATTTAATGAATCTACAGTCCCAAGTATGAATGAAACATTAAGAGCTCAATACAAAGTATTGTGGCAATTGTTGGGATGCAATTAAAAAAAAATAAGACACTCTCAAGATGTTCACATTCTAATGAGGAGAAACAACACATAAAATAATTCAACATCAGTTAGTCACTGACAAGAAGAGGACTAGGCTAAGTCTGGTCCTTTTATCAAAAGAGCTGGAAGGCCAAATAGAGGTGAAATGTAATATGTCTACTTGGAAAACTGAAAAAACAACAACAAAGCTAAAAACCTGCTATATGTTCTGCTAAAATTTAAATATTGTGTCATGGCTGAATCTACATGATCCCTTTTGTGGTTTTCTTGGCAAAAACAATAGAATGGTTTACCATTTCCTTCTTCATCTAATTTTATAGATGAGGAAATTGTGGCAAACAGGGTTATGTGATTTTTCCAGGGTCACTCAACTATGTCTGAGGCCAGATCTGAAGTAACAAATCTGGTACTCTATCTATTGTGCCACTTTGCTGGCTTAAATATTAACTGCTCAGATTGTAACTAAAGTTATTAAAAATCTTTAAATTCTGTTATTAAATCATGCTAATACATGATTTGTTTAGAATTTCATTTATAGGTGTAAATTCTACCCATTTGGAGAGTTCCAGGCACAGCCATATTCATAACTTGAGTCATTTCTCCCCAGGAGGTGGTTTTGGAGACTTTACCAGCTGAAGAGAAGGGTATGCCCTATAGTCTTAATTAGAGCTAGGATGACTCTTAAAGGACAAAATATGCCTGGGAACAGAACATGGAGTGGCACAATCCTTGTGGTGACCCAGAAGTTATTTCTCAATGCTAAACTAGAAGGGATTGCTTGTTTGCCCAAATACAGTTATTGGTCTTTGGTTGGTATTAGGTGTTAACAGGGATTTTTGATGGGGCTAGTGAACTCTCCTGGGTGATGATTAAGAGGCAGGTTAGAAACTGGGCAAGTGGCCTGAGGGAAACCACTACTAAAATGAAGGTAGAAATTAAGTAGGAAAATTTGGAGCTTGATAACTGTTTTTCTCATTAGTTCATTACTATTTTTTCTCATTAGATCATTTCTAATTCAATTAATATTATCATTTGAAGACTTTTGAAAGAAAAAGAGCAGCAAATGTATTAATATATTTAAGAGCTAAAAGGTTTATTTAAATATTGCTGTTTTTAGCTGAATCTAAGGAAAAGAAAGAGTAAAGGTCATTGGAAGTCATTGATCCCCTGAGGGGGATGATCAGCAGCAGCAGCCACATGGACAACATATGTCACCATGAGAAGAGGAGCATGAGAGGTTACCTTGGGGATCAAGATCCCCCAGAGCAAGATGGCCTCACAAAGGAAGAAAAGACAGTAAATTTATTCTGAAGTGGTTAAGCTCTAGTTTGCCTGGAAAACTCAAAATATAAGCTTACAGTGGGTAGCTAGGTGGTTGCAGAGGGTAAGGGAGACAGGTCTGGAGTCAAGAAGACTCTGTGGGTTCCAATCCACCTCAGACACTTAATAACTGTGTAACCTTGGACAACTCACTTAACCCTATTTTCCTCTGTTTCCTCATCTGGAAAAGGAAATGACAAATTACTCCAGTATCTTTGCCAAGAAAACCTCCAAAGAGGTCACTAAAAATGGTTCACAATTGAAACAACTAAACAACAAAACTGGAGTGCTGACAGAAAGGGTTACTGAATCTCCAAAGCAAGAAATAACTACTTGAAACCTTTTCATGAGAAGTGACTTAGGCTTCTTCCTAAAAAAAATAAAAAATTTTTTAAATTGACTCAATACCATTTAATCTTTAGGGAGAATAAAATCACTGAATCATTATTGATCATTCAATTCAAATGGATTTTTTTCCATTTAGCAAGCATTTTAAGCATCTGCTATGGACTAAGCAACCTGTAGATCCTGAAGAATCAAAGTTAAATATGAACCTATTCATCCTCCAGCAAGAGCATCATTTCTAATAGATATAATCTATTATGTAAATAGCAGAAGATTTTGGGTTTTTTGGCCCAAGGCCAATGACCCTGGTCTTTTTCATGCTTAAAGGGTTGAATAGCGCAGAACAGGATCATCTCTATTTAAACCTGGCAAGTCAGCATTGCTTTTAATCCCATTTTTTAAATGAGGAAACTCAGAATAATGACATTTCCCAGATTGAACAAGAAAGTAATATCCAACTTTTCATGCCCTCTTTGAGGGTTTTCTTATCAAAATTCCTGGAGTGGTTTGTCATTTTCTTCTCAGCTCTTTTTAAAGATAGGAAATGGAGGAGAATAATATTAAGTGACTTGCCCAAGGTCACACAGCTAGTAAGCATCTGAGTCTGTATGTAAACTCACAGAGAGGAGTTTTTCTGATTCCAGGTCTGTCTCCTTCATCCACTGCACCATCTACAATCCACTGTGGGTTTAGACAGTTTCAATATTCCATTCAAACTAGAGCTTAACTGACTTTTCTTTTAAAATAACTTTTCTGCTATTTTTGTTCCAGAAACCTTTAAAAATAGTATTGATCTAATGAGAAAAGCAGTTATGCTTTAGACTGGAACAAGTAAAGGCATTCAGATCTCTCTGCTCCTCAGTTTAAACAACAGAAGACAATCAGCCTATCTCACTTAAGCATTAACCAGAATTATTGGAAAGATCTACAGATTTTTAGCTTCTTTAGTGCATTCTCACTTAAGTATAATTAGCTGATTGTTCTGGTCCCACTTATCCAAAAAGAAAAAAAAAACAAGAGCAGATTTAAGAATGTACTGATGATGCTAAAGCAGCAGCACGACCTCCTAGATGACCCCTGAGGGACCTCTCAACTCTAAATCTACGATCTCATAAGTCAATGCTCACTCCCAAAGCAGCCTAATTCATTGGAAAATAAACTCCATTGGAATTAAGGCCCAGATTATCTTCCTAGGATCTTAGATCTAGAACACATCTCAGTGGTCACCTTCCACCACCTATTCATTTTACAAATCAGGAAACTTTGGCTGAAGGAGTTTCCCATTTTCTCAAATTCACAGGTAGCAAATCTCAACGGAAGAATTTGGACCCACATTTTCTGACTTGAGTCCGTGTATTTCTATTGAACTCCTGCTTCAAAAGAAGCAAAGCATCAGAAGCAAAGGAATAAATAAGAAAAAAGGAATTAGTGGATTAATTTCAAACCTAGGTGATTGTTGAGGTAGCTGATGGTACAGGAAAGTGATGTTAGCTTTGGAGTCAGGAATACAAGTTCAAATCCAGTCTCAGATATTTATTAGGTATATAAGCTTGAGCAATCACTTTTTCTTTGCCTCAATTTCTCAATTGTAAAATGAGAATAATAACAATAATAATAATAATAATAATTTCTACTTCCTAGGTTTAGATCAGATGAGATAATAATTCTAAAAAAGTATTTTGCAAGTGCCTAGACCTTAATAGTCAATACATAAATGCTTCCTTCCTTTCTTTCTTTCTGTCCCTTTCCAGGTAGAAGCTGACTCTGAATTCTTTAAATAATCAGTCAAGACTGGTAAACCTATAAAAACAGGGCCTGTGGTAGTTTTTTACTAAAAGCTAAACATTAGCAGATTAGATTGTCCAGGGCTTCAGGGAAAAATTATTGCCCACAGACTCATAAAACAACAGAAGAATGAAGTAGGTCTATAAAGTTAGTGCACCAATGAATGAGGCTTTAGATCCAGGCTTCTTTACCTTCTCTAAATATAAATCTGTTATACAGAAATATTCACAAGGCAATAAGTATGTTCTGCCTCAGTATTGTCAAAGCAGTGCCAGATGCTTGTGACATCAGAAAGGAATGTCATCAGGCAGAATTACCTCTTTGAATTGTGGAATTGTAGTGTTAGAACTAGAAGAAAACATAGCCCAACTCCTTCATTTTACCAAGGAGGAAACTCCTACTGAGGATTTCAGTGACTTGGCCAAATTAAAAGAGGGGGAGAGAGAGAGACAGAGAGACAGAGAGAGACAGAGAGAGACAGAGAGAGACAGAAACAGAGAGAGTTAGAGTTAGAGACAGAGACAGAGAGATGGAGGAAAAGACAGATAGAGATAGACTGAGACAGAGATAGAGTCAGACAAAGAAAAATAGAGGAAACAGAAAACCAAAGAGAGGCAGACAAAGAGAGGCAAAGGGAAAGACAAAGATAGAGTAGAGAGACAAAGCTGCAAAGAGAAACAAAGAGAAAGATAGAATCAGAGAGATACGGAGACACAGAGGTAGAAAGAGAGGGGGAAAGAGAGACAGAGACACAGAGACAGAGAGTGACAGAGACAGAGACAGAGACAAAGACAGTCAATAGGCAATCTAAAACTAGAAAAAAAGACTCATGTTTCTGAGTTCAAATCAGATCACAAACACTTGATAATTGTATGACCCTAGATAAACACTTAAACCTTAAACCTCAGTTTCCTCATCTGAACTAGAGAAGGAAATGATATACTACTCCAGTCTCTTTGCCAAGAAAAATTCAAATTAGGCCACAAAGAGTAGAACACGACTAAAAAAAATTGCTGAAAAACAAAACAAAACAAAAATACAAGATGTCCCCAAAGTCTTAGTACAGTTCAAAGCTAAAGTTTTAGCCTTACCTTTTTTTCTAGTCATCATCCTCTTTGACCTTCTTAAAGTACTTTTTTCCTCCATCTTTAAAAAAATGAAAAAAAATGAAAAAAAAAAGTATGCTTCAATATACATCCAGAGTTCATGAATTCTCTCTCTGTAGAGAGAGAGAGAAAAAGAAAACATTTTTCATCATGAGTTATTTGGAATTGTCATGGATCATTCTATTTATCAGGGTAGCTAAGTCTTTCACAATTGGTCATCCTTATAATATTGCTATTACTTTGTACAGTGCTTTCCTGATCCTGCTTATTGTACTTTGCATTAGTTCACATAAGTCTCTGCAGTCTTTCTAAGAAACCAATTTGCTTGTTAGTTCTCATAGCACAACAATATTCCATTAAATTCATATACTTGTTCAGTCATTCTCCAATTGATTGGCATCCAAAAGCTATTATAAATTTTTTGTGTGAATGGGTCTTTTTCTTTTTCTTTGATCTCTTTGGTGTACAGACCTAGTAGTGGTAGTACTGGTCAAAGGATATACACAGTATACAAACATACATACACATACATATACACATATACATGTATGTGTGTATATATTACAAACATGCATGGGTATCTATATATGTATACATATGAACATGGATATATGTATGCACATACACTATATGATAAAATACACATACACATTCAGTTACAATCCTCTTTAGTTTCCTCTATAATTTTGACACTCATGACTATCCTTCCTCCTTTTAACTTCAATCAACAAATGCTCTACTTTTCCTCCTATTTTCTAATTAAATAAATCTGTTTCTTTTACTGGATCTTCCTTGACTATCATGTTAGTTCTTAGAGATTCTATATAGATGATCCCCACTTCTGGTCCTGATCCATATTCTAAGATCTTCATATATCTCCTTAACTGCCTAAAAAGTATCTCCACGTGAAATCCAAAGGGAACTTAAAATTCAATGTGCTCAAAACTGAGTTTATTTTCCCCATTCATAATACTGTTTTTCCTTTTGAGTTCACTATTTCTGTCTATGTGGTCAAAACCTAGGGATTATCATTTTTTTCCTCTCTCACCAATTGTACTATTTTCTTTTAAAAATGTATTTTCTTTTTAATTTTTAGAATAAAACAAGCATTTCCACAACAAAGTACAATAGATGACCATATATGAAAATGCACATTTAATAAGCACAACTTGCTATTCTTCCTCCCCCCACCCTCACTTTCAAGAAGTTTTCCAGAATATCTTTCCTAGATAGTGCCTTATTTTCTTTCTTTTTTGGTTATTTATTTTTTCAAATAACATGTGAAGATAATTTTCAACATTCATTTTTGTATTTTTTCCCTTCCCATTCTAGAATAGATATAGATTATGCATGTACAATCATATTACATATAATTCTATATAGTCATACTGTGAAAAAAGAATCAGAATAAAAAAAGGAAAAACTATGAGAAGGAAAAAGTAAAAAAAAAATTAAAAGGTAAAAATAGTATGCTTTGATCTGCATTCTGATTCCATAATTCTTTGTCTGGGTGTGGATGGCATTTTTCATCACAGGTCTTTTAGAATTGTCTTCTATCACTGTATGACTGAGAAGAGCTACTTCTATCATAGTTGATCATCACACAATATTGCTGTTATGGTCCTTTTAAATATATAACAAAATTATCACGTTAATTTTTTTCCTTTTTTTTCTTCACTACCTAGATATAAGCTACCATTAGACACACATGCACATGCACATACACAAACATGCACACACATGCACACAGACACATATGCATATATACATACATCATTATATATATGTATATATATATATATAAATAAAATTCTATTTATCAGTTCTTTCTCTGGATGCAGAGAATGTTTTTATTCATATGTCCTTTATAGTTAATTTGGGCATTTTATATAATAGTCAAAATAACTACTCAAAGTTCTTGAAATAATATTGCTGTTAATGTATACAATGTTCTCTTAATTATGGTCTTAATTATTTAATACAAACTTTTCCATGTTTTTCTAAGATCATCACAATCATATAGCACAATTTGTTCAGTCATTCCCTAATTTTTGGGCATCCCTGCAATTTCCAGCTTTTTTGACACCACAAAGATAGCTGTAAAAAACATTTTTGAGCATTTAGATTCTTTTGCTTTTTCCATAATCATATTTTAGGAATAGAATATGTAGTGGTATAGGTAGTTTAAACTTCTTTGAGTATAATTCTAGATTTTTCTCCAAAAATGATTGAATCAGTACACAATTACAACAAAATGAATGTGTTCCAATTTTCCCTTGCTATTATTGACTTTTTATTCTTCCAAATGAATTTTATTCTTCATTTTACTAATTCAGTAAAATGATTTTTTGCATTTTAATTAGGATGACATTCATATATAAACTAGTTTAGGTAAATCATCATTTTTTTATTATTTTGGCCCTGCCTGGCCATGAACAAGTAATATTTCTAATTTCCAAATAATACTGATTCCTATTCTATATCCATGTTAGTACGTATTATTGCCTGTTAAGATTATTGCAATATTTTTTTGTGATTTGGTGGGTACAGAAGGTTATGTTATTTGAATTATCTTTCCTTTATTTTAAAGGTCTTTCTATTTATTAGCAGAATTTGTTTTTTTAATGTCTGAATTGTTATATTTAATGATTGTCTTGGAGTTTGCAACATAATTTTTTTTCCTTTCTGAGTTTTCTCTGTGTGATCTATGGATTCTTTCAATCACCTTTTTTTGTTTTCTGTGATCAGAAGTTCTGGATTGTATTCTTTTATAATCTCTTAAATTATGGAGTACAAAGTTTATTAACTTTTTTCTTCTTGTTGTTCTTATTTTCCTTAAATTATCTCTAAGCATCGTGTTTTGCTTATATAGAGGTCATATCTTCTTTTAATATTATTGACTTTTACTTCCCCCTCTTCTAAATTGCATTTTACTGCTGTTTATTCCCAATTCCTTTTTTTTGTTTGAATAGGCTCATCTCTCTGAATTATTTTTAATTTTGCCAATTATTTATGCTATGCAAACCATAAATTATGATTTCATTATTTTTATTTCTTTCTTGAATCATTTGCTAACATCTTGACGTTGTTCCATGCCTTCTCAGGAATTCAAGTATCTCTGCCCCATTAGGTATTTGTTTTTTTTTCCTCCTTTATCTTGCAATGTCTCTTCAAAATTGACCAAGAGATTATCTTACCTTCTTTTATTTATATCTTCCCTATTGGTTTGTCTACTTGTATTTCAATTTTAATTGACTTCTCTTCTTCCTGAGATATTTGATAATTCCAGTCTTTCTTCTTATTATATTGCCCTGTTCTTTTAATCTCCTCTAACACTGTGAATTAACTTTTGACTTATGCTCTGCTTCAAGTGATTTCTGGGTAGGCAGAAATGATCTCAAATGGTTTCTTGAAGTCCCACACATAGACTTACAACTCTGCACCAGTTACCTCTTGTTCCTGACTTTTCTGACTGGCCATTTTTATAGTTCTGCCAATCTACTAACCCTTTGGGGGCAATTTTCTGCTTTTCTGTATCTCCACTTGCACAGAAGACAGCTAATCTGTTGTCTGATGCCTCAGAATGATGTAATGAAGGAAGGCTCATTGGGATTATTCTGGTGTACAGCCTTTACAGTGGCAGTAGCAGTTGACTCAAGGGAATTTCCTTATGGATCACGGAGCATAAGCTGAGGCAATCAGTTGCCCAGCTCTGCCAGAGTATAAGAGTTACTGAGTGAGGTTCAAGATTAGTTTTCTCTGCTATTAGTTCATCATTTTGTTAACTCATGAAGGTTCTTGTGTCTTGGTCTCTGGGGATAGCTGCAATTTCAGCTTTTGTACTCCTTGTATACAATTCCTCTTCTGGAGAGGTTCAAAAGGTCACAAGGACTGATAAAAATGTTCCTTTTTCCATCTTCTAGTTCCATGACCTAGAAATTCTGTAATAGCCTTCCAACACATCTTTCTGTCTTCATCTTCTCTGCCCTTCAATTCATCTTTTACAATATTGCCATAACAACCTTCCCACTTAAAGCAATTTGAATTATTATTTTTCATTTTTATACCTTCTATCTAGAGAACCATCACTTGTAAGAACAAGGGGGGAAAGGTCAACTAAAATAGCTATTTATGGGAAAACAAGTCATTCCCCAGTTGACTGGTCAAAGGATATGGAAAGACATTTCTCAGATAAAGAAATTAAGGCTAGCTATAATCATTTGAAAAAATTCCTCTAAATAATTATTAATTAGAGAAATGTAAATTAAAACAACTCTGAGATACCACCTTACACCTATCAGATTGGTCAAGGTGATCAAAAAGGAAAATGATCAATGTTTCAGGGGATGTGAGAAAACTGAGACACTAATGCTTTATTGGTGGAATCATGAACTGATCCAATCTTTTTGAAGAGCAGTTTAGCAATACCACTACTGGGTCTGTATCCCAAAGAGATCACAAAAAGCATTAAAAAATCCATATGTACAAATATTTGTATAGTGGTTCTAGATAAAGTGGCAAAGAATTGGAAATTGTAGGATGCCCATCAATAGGGGAATGCCTAAACAAATTGTGGTATATGAATGTGATACAACACTATTGTTCTATAAGAAATCATGAGACTCCAGGAAAGCTTGGAAAAACTTGCATGAACTAATGCTAATAGAAATGAGCAGAATCAGATAACATTGGGGGAGCATCAACTAGATTGGACTAGTTCATTTAAGCAGCACAAAGATAAGCAGGAACTATGGAGTTTAAATGCAGGCATCTTCAGTTTTTAAAAGTTGTCATGCATTGTGTCAATTTTTTCTCTGTAATATTTTTTCTTACATTTGGATTTGATTCTTCTTTCACAACATGATTCATATGGATGTATGTTTAGCATGCAGTGCCTATATTAGATTGCATTGTTAGGAAAGGGAGGAAGGGAGAAAAATGTAAATCTCAAAACCTTACAAAAATGATTGTTGAAAACTACTATTGATGTAATTGGAAAAATAAATACAATATTAGAAAAAATAAGACAAAATAGCTTATCAACACAATCTTACAATATGTGTGGTGTTCTATGCCCAGTCTCTCTTCTTCTTCAAAAAATGGAGGGAACTATAGCTCTCTTATTCAAAGACAAGCCTGACCATAAAAAAGCTTTCATATGCATTGATCAAGTTGTGTCACTTGTTTGTTCAAAAATATTTAGTAGTTCACAGAAATCCCTGATTTCATACCTGTTATCTAACTATCCATTCAGTACAATTTGTGCTAATGTAGAAATCATCTCTACCTCCAAGATCACATAAATAGGATTCTATACCCATTCTTCAGATTTCTGGA
Organism: Macrotis lagotis; assembly: GCF_037893015.1. Taxonomy (NCBI): domain Eukaryota; kingdom Metazoa; phylum Chordata; class Mammalia; order Peramelemorphia; family Peramelidae; genus Macrotis; species Macrotis lagotis. The sequence goes on from NC_133661.1 coordinate 198,351,481, forward strand.
ATAAAATTTAAAGATATAATTTCTCTATTTTTGAAGAGTGGGGTGTGAGGGTAGGTGGATGGATGATGAGAGGTTCTGATCCTTATGCTATCTTGGAAGAAAAAGTCTCAGACTCTAAAAAAAACTAAGATCAATATAGTATCACTATTATAACAAAGACACTAGAAGCAGTCACCATTGTGTCTCTTTGGATTAATATTATTAACCCAAGCAATTAGCAATAAGTCACCAAATCATACAATCTGAGAGTTGAAAGTGATTTCTAAAGCCACTTAATTCAACTTATACTTACATAGAAATTCATTCAATCAGCAATATTCTTCAACAACTGATTCATCTCTGTCTACTCAAAGACCAGTACTGATGGGAGGCATCATCTCTTAAGGAAAATCATTCCACTTTTTGAAATCATTAGTTCTTAGGGAGATTGCCCTTATGTTAAAGCTAAAACTTGCTTTATTTAGTTTCTATATATGCAGAACTGATTTCTTTAAGATCAAGCATTCTTAACTTTTTATTCATTCATTCATTCACTTATTTATTCATTCATTTTATGTATTTTTCCTATCTTTTTAATCTATTTATTGTAAAGGAATTCATCCAGATATTTATCATCTCTTCCTTTATGTATTTATTTATCTAACAATTCATTTATTTCCTTATACATTTATTTACCTATCTCTGGGGCAGCCAGGTGACCCAATAGATAGATCATTTTTAATCAGGGAATTTTAATTTAATTTTTTAATTTTTAATTTAATTTAATTGGGGCTTTTAATCAGGAAAATTCATCTTCGTGACTTCAAATCTGGTATGAGACATTTACAAGCTTCATGATCTTGCACAAGTCTCTTAGCCCTCTTTGCATCAGTTCCTCATCAAAAAAAAATGTGCTAAAGATAAAAAAGGCAAACTATTCTGGTATTTTTACCATGAAACTCCAAATGTATTCATGAGGAGTTGGATGCAATTGAACAGAAAGAGATCTATATCTGTATTTACATATCTATTTATCTAACTACCTATCTATTTAGCTATTCTACTTATGTATTGAATGGTTTCTGTGTCTTACTCAGGCTAGAAGTATAGGAGCTTTTCATAGGTCAGGTACATTACTAATCAGCACCAGAGCTTTCACCAAATTTTGTGTGTTAAAAAGTGAATTAATTTCCTGGAACCAGAGAAAGTGACTGGAAACCCACATGCTAACATGCATGAACTAAGTTCCACAAGGCAGATCAGTGACTAGCCCACCCCAGATAGGTCTGGTTTTCTCTTGCAATGGTGGACAGATGGTGGAGGAGTGATGACTGGGCTTCGGAAATACTTAGAGTAGAGGACCAAATTTGACTATATCCTTGAGAGATTTGAGGGGGTTTTACACTCCTGTAGAATCTGACTTCCTTTTCCTAAGGGAAAGAGACTGTTTTAACAGGCACATAAAATGGGTTCCTAATGAGGCCTCTTAGACATCAAATAGTCATTAAGAAAACATACTTTGATGAGGTAAGTGTAAAGAGATCAGAAACACCCTTGTTTAAGTTCCCTTTCAAAGTTATGTGGGTTGAAAACCTTAAGTCAAAATGTGCTTTACTAAAGACCAAAATATCTGGGAAAAGATTCTGGAGATAACAAAGGAGGAACCAACAGTCCAGGCCATGTTAGATTAATCAATCACTAATTAAGAACATCCTTGATGTTAAAATAAACAAAATAAACAAAACAATCCTTAATGTGATGTTCTCTTTCCCCCAAGATATGTTGTGATTTCTCCATACCCATACTCACCTCTATTCTTCAATGAATTCACTTTCTTGTTAAAGGGGAAAACTGCAAAATAATAGTAGATGGTTTGTCCTTGAATAAGTAAATGCTACATCTCCTCCTGTACCCATTTTTAAAAATACAATATCTAGTTGCTTTTGCATAAGTCATTTAATATTAAATTCAAGGGTTGATAGGGTAAGGTCACAAATTTGGTGTCTAATGACAAAAGACAGTTACTCAGAATATTGTGTACTAAATTACACAATGATATTCCAGGGTATTCAAGTAGTATTTACTGTCTGTTCAACTACATTAAAGTAAAGGGTATGCCTACCATTAAGTGAAGTTTAAGCACTGTTTATATAAGGGGAATCTCTGGGTATTGCCATTCTATTTTTAGGCACAGTGGATAGTGTCCTATATTTAGATTAAGAGAAACCTGAAGGTGGCGCAGTGGATAGAGCACCGGCCCTGGAGTCAGGAGTACCTGAGTTCAAATCCAGACTTAGACACTTAATAATTACCTTAGCTGTGTAGCCTTGGGCAAGCCACTTAACCCCATTGCCTTGCACAAACCTCTTAAAGAGAAAGAGGGGGGGGGGGAGGGAGAGAGAGACCTGAACTCAGAACTCACCTCAAACTCTTACAAGCTTTTTGACCGAGGTCAAATCACTTAAATTTTTGATGCCTCAGTTTATTAATTTATAAAACAAGGTAATTAGACCTATTGGTTTCCAAGGTCTTTTCTGGCTCCAGATCTATTATTTTATGAGTTTTAGGGACTCTTGATTTTCAGCATCCCTGTTAAAATGCAACTGCTTATCTAGAATTCTGCTATGAAATTAACTTAAATAGCTATTCCCTTTGACCTAGAAATTCCATTTATAGGTTTATACCAGTTTTACTGAACTACTATTTTTTTTCCCCTTTTTAAAAATATTTATTATAAAAAATTTTTCTGGGGGGAGAAGGGAAAGATGTTTAGAAATGAAGGTAATATAAAAACAAAAGATATCAGTAATTTTTTATTGATTCATAGAGTCTTTGAACTAGGAAGACACTTTTAGCCCTTTTAATTCAATTCTTTATTTTTAGATGAAGAAATTTAGACTTAGAGAAATTATGGTATTTGTCTCAGGCCATATAGAAGCAGGATCCAAACCCAAGCTCCTCTCAAACCTTTAAGTCCAGGGCATTTTTGATCACTGTTTTTTTTTTAATTTAAGCATATGCTAATCTGAAATGATTTTGTTATGAGCCATATCTTATAGTAGAAATTAATCAGAACTTGTCCATGGGATCAGAGAAAAAAAACAAAAACAAAAGAGAAGAGTTAAGATAGGGGAAGATGAAGGGAGCCTAGTGTTATGACTAGGGCACTGTCTGTTATAAAGAAGGTCTTCTTTTAGATTCCATCTCATACATTTTCTAACTTCTGAGGTTTGACTTTTATGCATTTATTTGTAAAATTACAGGTTGGATTTGGTACTTAACTCCTCAAAATTGCTCGTCCCATGATCTCTGATTTTATAAAAGAAAAAGAGATATAGCCATTGATAAAGGAGACTAGAAGATGCCAAGAACCAACTTGTTCCATTACACAAACTGTTCAGTTTTGTTTACAGTAGACTCTTCTACCATAATCTATCATCAAATGTGTCCACATATACATAATATACATGTTTATATACACATATATGTAGCATACATGTATGTATATAGATATATAATATAACATGTATGCATAAATATTTATATGTTTTCCAATGAGGAAACGCCCTTTACTAATACAGATTGGCAATTATTCTCCACTTTCAAATCTTGCCCATACTTGCCTGTATTACCAAGGTCAGAGAGTAACTATAATACAGAGACATAGCCTGAATCCAGGTCTTTGTGACTCCCAAACCATCTCTCACAGTTAAAGCCTAGGGCAACCAAGTGGTGCAGTGGATAGAGTAGCAGGTCTGCAGTCAAGAAGACTCATCCTCCTGAGTTCTAATCTGTTCTCAAATAACTGTGGACAAGTCATTTAACACCGTTTGCCTCAGTTTCTTGGAGAAGGAAATGGCAAACAACTCCAGAATCTCTGCCAAACAAACTCCAAATGGAGTCACAAAAAGTAAGACATGACTCTTATTTAAAAAACTTACATTTTTATAGTACTTAAAAATTTAGTTTTATATACTCTTTCTTATATGATCATGTTAGCTGCTAGCTCTTCATATAAATCAAAAATAATCATTTATCTACCTATGTCAACAGGGTCAGAACTGTCCAGATCTTGAAAGGAGTCTGAAAGGAAATATATTAAAAGCCATAGTCAGCCATCAGTTCAAAATATATTACATGCAAATTGTTGCAACAATATGCTCATAAAGCTTTATCTCAAACTTCAGGATTCAAACCCATCTGTTTTCCTTGACCTCAGATATTTGGTGTGAATCAACCCATGCCATTAATATCTATTCTTACTCTTCTACTTAAAGTCAATTTTCACCTTCCTGCCCTGAATTCTCTGATTTGACTGATAATTTACAAATAGCCCTTTCCTCCTTTGAGAAAATATTCCATTTTATTTCTTTTGTTAGATTTTTACTTCTGTCTTTTGCATTTATAAATCCTTCATTTTCCAACATATTACTACTCCTTCATCCAAATAACCATCCATGACCACAAAGAATAAAAATGAGAGAGGGGGAAAAATTGCTCCAAAATCATACAATCTACCTTTACGAATAAGGAAGGCAAATTGATATTCCATTTCAGAAAATAACTCATCGAAGTGAGGAAGGAAAACTTTGAAAATTTTCTCTTTCACTTAGTCTCTACTGATAAAGTAAATCTGAAGAAATAGAAGTCTTATAAATAAACAAAATTATAAGCAAACTAGAAGATCAAGGAATAGTATACCTGTCAGATCTATGGAAAAGGAAGCAGTGTGTGACCAATGAAGAGATGGAGAACATCACTAAAAACAAACTAGATAATTCTGATTACATTAAAGTAAAAAACTTTCGCATAGACAAAGCCACTGTAACCAAGATCAAAAGAAATGTAGTAAATTGGGAAACAATTTTTACAACTAGTATTTCTGACAAAGTATTCATTTCTAAAATATAGAGAACTGAGTCAAGTTTTCAAAGAAACAAGCCATTCCCCAAATGACAAATGGTCAAAGGATATGCAAAGCAATTTGCAGTTGAGGAAATCAAAACGATCCATAGCCATATGAAAAATTGCTCTAAATCATTACTTATTAGAGAAATGCAAAATAAAGCATCTCTGAGGTACCACCTCACACCTCTCAGACTGGCCAACAAAAATGTGTATACCCTTTGGTCCAGCAATACCAATATTGGGTCTATACCCTGAAGAGATGATGAAAAAGGGTAAAAATATCACTTGTACAAAAATATTCATAGTAGCCCTATTTGTGGTAGCAAAGAATTGGAAATAAATGTCCTTCAATTGGAGAATGGCTTAACAAACTGTGGTATATGTATGTCATGGAACACTATTGTTCTATTTGAAACCAGGAGGGATGGGAATTCAGGGAAGCCTGGAGGAATTTTCATGAACTGATGCTGAACAAGATGAGCAGAACCAGAAAAAACACTGTACATCCTAACAGCAACATGGGGGGTGATGGTCAACCTTGATAGATTTGCTCATTCCATCAGCACAACAGAGACAATTTTGGCCTAACTGCGATGGAGAATACCATCTGTATCCTCAAAAAGAATTGTACAGTTTGAACAAAGACCAAAGACTATTACCTTCAATTTAGGGGAAAAAACCCATTATCTTACTATGTAATTTTGCTATCTCTTATATTTTATTTTTCTTCCTTAAGTTTATGATTTCTCTCTTATCACATTCAACTGAGATCAATGTATACCATGGAAACAATGCAAAGACTAAAGCCTGCCTTCTGTGGGGGGTGGGGGTAGGGAAGCAAGAATTGGGGGAAAATTGTAAAACTCAAAATAAATAAAATCTCCCTTTAAAAAAAATGGAAGTCTTCATCCATGGTACATGACTCTTATCCAGATTTCTCCTTAATACATACCCTCTCCCTGCTGATGGTTGTAGTCTGCCACCTAAGCAGACTGACTGATGGAGATGGACTTATTCCAAGATTTTAGTCAAAAGCTTGCCCAGATGTATCCTTAATTAAGCCACTCAACAACTTGAGGATTCAGATTCATTTGGTTTACTTTTGATGAGGTTGAAATGGATGATTCACTTTTGAAGCCTCTCTGACAGGGAGTGACCAGAGCTCATTTACTTATTCAAAGTCAGCAATCTTCCATTCTAAGGAATTTCTTTCCTCCAAGTACCAAGTAAAGTCATTGACAAAGGAAATGTGCTTAGCTATGACTATCATGGGATAAGCAGGTGGCACAGTAAATAGAGTACTAGTTTGTAATCAGGAAGACCAGAGGTCAAATCTAGCCTCAGACACTTAACTAGCTTTGTGACCCTGTGCAAGTCATTTAACTCTGTTTTCCCCAACTTTTCTCATCCATAAGATGAACTGGAGAAGGAAATGACAAACTACCCTAGTATCTTTGCCAAGAAAAAGCCAAATGGGATCACAGTCAAACATGATTGAAAATGACAATACAACAAAAAAAGTTTCCTTAGCTATCAATAGTAAATGAACAATAAAATTGAGCATTCTTACTTAAACCCAGACTGCCCTTGACCTTTTCCTTATAGGAAGCTTCTTTTGATTCACTTAAAACTTAAATCTTTGAAGAGGAAGGAAAAGTTGTGAGTAGATATATAACTAGGGAGAGGTAAATGAGTCTTTCTATCTGGGTATCCAATTTTAGAGTATGATAACAATTAAATTATATTAGTATACCAATAGAATCTAATTAGAAAAAAATAATTAATTAAAATTGGAAACTGCCAGATAGTACCATTTCCTCCCTCTTACTTGGAGTGTTTGAAGTTGTGTTTCATGCTGCTTGCTGGTGCTGCTACTGCTGTTTTTGTTGATAATTATGCTTTTGTTGTTACCCCTTGTTTTAACATTAATTGCTTTAGACACAAAAATTACAAGTCATAAATTTTGTGGGCTTCCTTATATAACATCTTCCTTTAATAAAACATGGCAATACTAATTTAGTCTGTTAATATTTGGCTAGTTTAGAGCTATTCCCTGAAAGATCATTAAGCCATGACATGTAATTGGAAAAATAAGAGAAGAAGGTCTGTCCCTCTCTTTATTATAGAGGTGCATTTCTTGAAATGTGAATTTTTAAATTTTGTGTCTGATATGCCTGATGTGCTGGTTCATTTAATTGAATGACTTTTTTCTCTTTTAGATTTTTCTTACAAGGAGATGCTTTGAGAGGATAACCAAATATGATGTTAAAACAAATAATAACAGATGATTTTTTTAGAAAAAGAGAACTGAGGCTAAAATAAGTCTAATGTTTTCAGCAAAGATAATGAAACTAATGCTCTTTATTTTTCCTTTTATGATTAATCTACCTCTTCCACTATAACCTACCCAATCAAGAAAAATAAATAATAAAAAACAATGTATCCTTTAATACACATGTACATCAATTAAAAAAAAAAAACTCCTATATAGTCATTTGAAAAAACCACATCTTGAAAAAGGGTAAAAATATCACTTGTACAAAAATATTCATAGCAGCCCTGGTTGTGGTGATAAAGAATTGGAAATCAAGTAAATGTCCTTCAACTGGAGAATGGCTTAACAAACTATGATATATGTATGTCATGGAACACTATTGTTCTATTAGAAACCAGGATGGAATGGGAATTCAGGGAAGCCTGGAGGGATTTGCATGAACTGATGCTGAGTGCGATGAGCAGAAGCAGAAAAACATTGTACACTCTAACAACAACATAGGGGTGATGCTCAACCTTGATGGACTCACTCATTCCATCAGTGCAACAGTCAGTGACAATTTTGGGCTGTCTGCAATGGAGAATATCATCTGTATCTATAGAAAGATTGATGGAGTTTGAACAAAGACCAAAGGCTATTATCTTTAATTTAGGGAAAAAAAAAACCTGATATCTTATTTTGTAATCTTGCTATCTTTTATACTTCATTTTTATTCCTTGAGTTTATGATTTCTCTCTCAGTACATTCAATTTGAATCAAGGTATACCATGGAAACAATGTAAAGACTGACAAATTGCCTTCTGAGGTGGATCAGGGAAATGCTGATACCAGGACCCCCATGACTCAGCATAGCCAGGGGAACTGGCAGACTTTAGCTTCAAGAACTGCTAAGTACTTCAGCATAGCTATGGGCAACTGGCAGCAAACTCTAGACTACCATGTATTCCAGGGTAGTCCCAGGGAAATTCAGAAGTACCCCACTGATCTTAGCACATAATGGACACCAGTACTAGATCCCTGGTTCATAACCAGGTGAACTGCCGAACCTCTCTGACCTCCAGAAGCACCAGTCACTTTCCACTCCACACCCTCAGAGCAACACCAGATACTTGGGTCTCCAAGAGCAATACTAATGTAACAGCAGATAAATAGCCAAGGACTTTAGGGACTGGCACAAGAAATCTAAGAGTGCCCCTTTACCCTGGGAGCATAGTTCAAATTTAAAAGAACAGGAAAAAAGGCCAAACAGTTGAGTAAAAAAATTCAACATTAACAACAGAACATATCTGACTAAAGGAAGCTATTATAGTTACAGTCATAAGATCAAGACACAAATTCAGAAGAAGACAAGAATGTCAGACACCTATGGGCAAACATATGCACAGAAAGAAGAACTTAAAGATCATGTGAAAGAGCCAGAAAAAAAACTGGGAAAAGAAGCGAAAGTGATGCAACCGAATTATGAAAAAACAATCAACAACTAAAAATAGGAAGCAGCTGCTTAAAAAGTAGAATTGTCAAATGGAAAAGGAGATGCAAAAATCAACTGAAGAAAACTTCTTAAAAGTTAGAATTGGATAAGGAAAATTTATTGATTCTATGAAACATCAAGTATCAATCAAACAATTTCAAAAGAATGAACAAGTAGAAGAAAATATAAATTATCACATTAAAAAATGACCTAGAAAATAGATCTAGGAGAGTCAATGTCAGATCATTGGATTACCTAAAAACCATAATCAAAAGGAGGACTTAAACAAAACTATGAAGGAGACTATTGGCCAAGATGGCAGAGAGACGCCAATCACTATTTTAAGTTCCCTTGGCTTTCCCTAAGAACTGACAGGAATCAGGCCTCTTAACAGATTTTGGATCAACAGAACCCACAAAAGAACAGAGGAAACATCTGCAAGCAGGGTCTGTCTAGGAGGTATGTGGGCATGCCCAGGGCATGGACAGCAAGGTGGGGAACTAAACTAAGAACCACAGTGGTGGGAGCAGGAGCTTTTGTAGTAGGCATGGTTGGCAGACTGGGAGAGCCCTAGCACATGGATTAGGAAAGCTCCAGTGGGCCTACCCAGGACAACATTCCTACCAGCTTGGCTGGTCTGGAAATCTCTGACTGAGGGCCCCCAATCTTCCCAGATGAGCCCCCTGCATTCCTGTGGGAGGACCTAGCTTTCTCCAGGACAAACACAGACACAGTCCCAGGTGTTTGTACTTTTCCCCAAAGCCCAGGTATGGGTAGCAGAACTTCTCCAGCACTAACTATTCAGAGAGACCCTCTGGCATTTCTAGCCCTGATGGCTGAATTGTATGAGAACAGTTCAGGTCTATCCCCAGGTATAGGAAGTAGGCTGCAGACACCCCTAACGTAGACTATTCAGAGAAAGCTTCTGACATCACTTACTGTTTAGTCCACTCAGTAACCCCCTGGAGTTCCTAACCCCAGTAAGCAAGGGATCTAGACTTCTCAACACTGAAGTTCTACAAACCAGTCCCTACACCGACGCAACACCTAGGGAAAGCTAACATCCTAAAATGAAAAAACGGCCAGTGCAAAGCAAGGTCTATTGAATGCTAATATGGAGATAAGGATACAGCTCAGAAAAGGAGGACAGAAAGGAAATATGTTATGAGAAGCTTCAGAGGAAAATATGAATTGATCTCCATTCCAGAAAGACTTCTTAGATATCAGAAATAGGTAAAAAAACAAATGGAAAAATTGGGAAAAGAAATGCAAGAGAAAATTACCACTGCACAAAAGAAAATTAATGTCTTACAACAAAAAAAAATGATGGAAGAAAACAAATCCTTTAAAATACACTTGGACAAATGCAAAAAGAAAATAATCTTTCAAAAACACAATTGGGCAAATGGAAAAGGATATCAACTTCTTCAAAAATGGAAAAGGACATGGAACAGTTAAATGGATAAAATTCTTCTCTGTAAAACAGATTAGAATCTATGGAAGCTAATGACCATGAGACACCAAGTATCTGTTAAACCAAATTTAGAAAATGAAAAATAGGAGAAAATTAAAATATTGTCAAAGCAACTGACCTGGAAAATAGATAAAGGTGAGATGATTTAAGAATCATAGAACTTGAAAACCTTGATCAAAAAAAGAGCCTGGACTCCATACTTCAGGATATTATTAAGGAGAACTGATCTATTATCCTGGAACCAGAAGGCAAAATCATCATTGAAAGAATTCATCAGTTCCCCTCCTGAAAGGGATCCCAAAATGAAAACGCGAAGTAATATTGTGAGAATTATCAGATCAAGGGGAAAATCCTGCAAGTGGCAGAAAGAAACAATTCAAATCCCATGAAGTCATAGTCAAGATTTCACAGACCCTAACTGCATCAACATTAAGGGAACAGAGGGGCTGGAATATGATATTTCAAAGAGCAAGGGAGCTTGGATTACAATCAAGAATCTGTCATCCAGCAAAACTGAGTCTTCTCTTTCAGGTTGAAAGATGGACATTTAATGAAATAGATGACTTTCAAACTTACCTTATGAAAAGACCAGAGCTAAACAGAAAATTTGTTCTTCAAACAGGAGACTCAAGAGATATATTAAAAGATAAATAGGGGAGAAGAAAAAAAGTGCTATCAAATAAGAACAAACTAGTTACATCCCTACCTGGGAGGAAGATTCTCATAACTTTTGAGAATTGTAACTATTAGAGGGAACATTTTCAAAATGAAGATATGGATTTTCAAAGTATGTCCATCACTTTGATGGAATGATTTTAAAAATATACATATATATGCATATATATATATATATATTTCATTTAAAAGAGAGGGACTGTAAAGAGACAGGAGGAAGGGGGAGGTTGAATGGGGTTAATTATGTCACATGAAGAAGTACAAAGGACCTATTGCAATAGAGGGAAAGAAGGGAAGAGGTGACACTGCCTGAACCATCAGATTTGACTCAAAGAGGGATTAACACACATATTCAGTTGAGTTTAGAGATTTTTCTTACCTTTCAAGAATTAGGAGACGAAAGTGAGGGTGGGAGGGAAGGAGGGATGGATAGAAGGAAAATATGGAAGAAGGGGAAAAAGGAAAGGGGAAAGAAAAGGGACAGTGGTGGATAGAAGTGGGAAGCACATTGAAGGAGGCAGTATTCAAAAGTAAAAACCCCTTGTTAGAAGGGATAAGGTGAGAGAAGAGGAAAAATACAAATGGAGGGGAAAAAGCATGGAGATGAAAGGGGAGCTAATAATTATAACTGTGAATGTGAATGGAATGAACTTTCCCATAAAATGGAAGTAGCCAAAGTGGATTAAAAACCAGAATCCTATAATATATTGCTTACAAGAAACATATCTGAAACAGAGATACCCACAAAGTAAAGCTAAAAGACTGGAGCAGAATATATTATACTTCAGTTGAAGTGAAAAAAGCAGGGGTAGCAACCCTTATCTCAGACAAAGCAGTGGCAAAAATATATTTTATTAAAAGAGATAAGGAAGGAAATTGTATCCTCCTAAAAAGTACCATAGACAATGAAGTACTTTCAACACTAAATGTGTGTGTATCAAACAGTATAGCATCCAAATTCTTAGAGGAGAAGCTGAATGAGTTATAGGAAGACATAGATAGCAAAACTCTACTAGTAGGGGATCTCACCCTCCCTCTCTCAGAATTAGAAAAATCTAACCATAAAATAAATAAGAAAGCAGTTAAAGAGGTGAATAGGATGCTAGAAAACTAAGATATGATTGACTTCTGGAGAAAATTAAATGAGCATAGAAAAAAAATACACCTTTTTTTCTGTGACACATTATACCTACATTAAAAACCTCATAACCAAATGCAGAAAAGCAGAAATATTGAATGCATCCTTTTAAGACCAGGATGCAATAAAAATCATGTGAAATATAGGGCCATGAAGAAATAGACCTAAAATTAATTGAAACTAAATAGCCTAATGTTAAAGAATGAGGGGAATCAAAGAACAAATCATAGAAAGAATTAATGATTTATCCAAGACAAAAAGACAGTAACAAGACAACATAGCAAAACTTATGGGATACATCCAAAGTAATTAGAGGAATAATGTTTACATTATTCTAAATACTTACATGAATAAAATAGAGGAAGGGAACAATAAATTGAGCATGCAACCAAAAATGTTAGAGAACGAAAAAATTAAAAATTTACAATTAAATATTAAATTACAAATTCTGAAAATTAAAGATGAAAACAATAAAATCAAAAGGAAGAAAACTATTGAACCAATAATTAAAACGATGAGTTGGTTTTATGAAAAAAAATCAGTAATCCTCTGGTTACTCTGATTAAAATAAAAGAAAGAAGAAAAGCAAATTACTAGTATCAAAAATGAAAAAGATGAATTCACTACCAAAGAGGAGGAAATTAAAGTAATCATTTGGAACTATTTTGCCCAACTGTATGACAATAAATTTCATAAAGTAAAATGGATGAATATTTGCAAAAATATAAATTACCCAGGTTAAAAGAAGAGGAAATTAAATGCTTAAATTGTCTCGTCTCAGAAAAATAAATTCTACAAGCCACAAGTGAATTCTACTAAACATTCAAGGAATGATTGTTTCCTATTTTATGTAAACTATTTGAAAAAATAGGTGAAGAAGAAGGTCTGCCAAACTCCTTCTAGGACACCAATATGGTGCTGATACCTAAACCAGGAAAAGTCAAAACATAGAAAGAAAATTATAGAACAATTTCCCTAATGAATATGCATTGGAAAATGTATATATATATATATATATATATATATATATATATATATACATATATATATATTAATATATATTAGCAAAGCTACTACAGCAAGTTATCACTAGGATGATACACTATGATCAAGCAGGATTTATACCAGGAATGCAGAGTTGGTTCAATATTAAGAAAACTATCAGCATAAGTGAGCATATCAATTACAAACCTCACAGAAATTATATGATTTTCTCAATAGATGCTGAAAAAGCTTTTGGCAAAATACAACACCCATTCCTACTAAAAATAATAGAGAGACTAGAAATATATGGAATGTTTCTTAAAATGATAAGCAGTATCTATCTAAAATAATCAACAGGCAATATATGTAATGAGGGTAAGCTAGAAGCATTCCCAATAAGATCAGTGGTGAAACAAGGATCCATGTCATCACCATTATGCAATATTGTATTAGAAATGTCAGTTTTAGCATGAAGAGAAGAAAAAGAAGTGAAGGAATCAAAATTGGTAATAAAGAAAATAAACTCTCACTTTTCACAGATGATATGATGGTATATCTAGAGAACCCCAGAAAATCATTTAAAAAACTACTAGAAACAATTAGCAACTTTAGCAAAGTCACAGGATATAAAATAAATCTACATAAACCCTCTATATTAATAACAAGATACAGAAGCAAGAGATAAAAAGAGAAATTCTTTTTTAAAATACTTTCAGAAAACATAAATTACTTGAGAGACTACCTGCCAAGGCAGACTTGGAAACTTCATGAAAACAAGTATTAAACACTTTTCACCCAAATAAAATCCGATCTAAATAACTAGGCAAATATCAATTGCCCATGGGTAGGCCAAGCCAATATAAAAAAAATTACAATTTTACCTAATTTAAATTATTTATTTAGTACCATGTCAATCAAACTTCCAAAAAATTACTTTAGTGAACCAGAAAAAAATAGTAACCATATGGAGGAACAAAAGTTCAGGAATATCAAGGGAATTAATGAATAAACACCAAAGGAAGGTGACTTAGCTATAACCAGATCTGAAATTATATAATAAAGCATCAGTCATCAAAACTGTTTGGTAGTGGCTAAGAAATAGCATGGTGGATCAATGGAATAGATTAGGTACAAAAGAAACAGCAGTAAATGACTATAGTAATTTATTATTTGATAAACCCAAAGATTGTAGCTTCTGGGATAAAAACTCACTCTTCAATAAAAACTACTGGGAAAACTGTAAAAGAGTATAGGAGAAATTAGGCATAGATCAACATCTCACATCCTATACCACAATAAGGTCAAAATGGGTGCAGTATTTAGATATAAAATGTAATATTATAAGTCAATTTGGAGAATGAGGAATAGTTTACCTGTCAGATCTATAGAAAAGGGAGCTGTTTATGACTAAAGAAGAGTTAGAGAACATTATAAAAAACAAATTGGAAATTTTGATTACATAGGATTAAAATTTTTTGCCCAAACAAAACCACTGCAACTAAGATTAAAAGGAATGTAGTAAGCTGGGAAACAATTTTTACAACTAGTGTTTCTGACAAAGGACTGATTTCTAAAATACATAGAGAACTGAGTAAAATTTATAAAAAAGAAAAATTATTTCCCAAATGATAAATGCTCAAAATATATGGAAAAGTAATTCTCAGACAAAGAAATCAAAACATTCCATAGCCATATGAAAAAATTGCTCTAAATCATTATTGACTAGAGAAATGTAGGTTAAAACAACCTAACACCTCTCAGCTTGGCCAATGTGACTCAAAAGGGAAATGATCAATGTTGGAGGGGATTTGGGAAAACTGGGACACTAATGCATTGTTGGAGGAGTTGCAAACTGATCCAACCTTTATGAAGAATAATTTGGAATTATGCTCAAAGAGCAATAAAAATGTGCATATCCTTTGATCCTGTAATAACATATGGGTCTGTATTCTAATGAGATCATGAAAAATGGTAAAAATGCCACATGTATGAAAATATTCATAACAATTCTTTTTGTAGTGTCAAAGAATTGGAAACTGGGGGGTGCCCATCAATTGGGAAATGGCTGAATAAATTGTGATATATATATATATATATATATATATATATATATATATATATACATATATCTGAAAGGCAGGGGCAGCTAAGTGGTACAGTGCATATAGTACAGGTCCTACAGTCAGGAGGACCTGAGTTCAAATGTGGCCTTAGACACTAAATAATTGCCTGGCTGTGTGACCTTGGGCAAGTCACTTAACCCGATTGCCCCTTAAATAAATTCTTAAAAAAAGAAGAAATCATGAGGGAAAGGATTTCAAAAAAAATTGGAAAGACTTGCACGAATTGATACTAAGTGAAATAAGCAGAACCAGAAAAACATTATATACATTAACACCAACATGGACTGATGAGCAATCATGATGGACTTGTTCATTTGAACAGTACAATAATTAAAGTCAGTTTTAAAAGACTTATGATAGAATTGCCATCCATACCCAGAGAAGGAACTGTGAAGTTTAAATGAAGATCAAAACTTTATTATCTTCAATTTTTAAAAGTTGTCTTATGTGTTATGCCTTTTTTCTTTCTAATGTTTTCTTTCTTCTATTTGAATCTGATTCTTTTCTCACAACATGTTCAATATTAATCTGTCATTGTTGTAAATATAAGTGCTTGCCAGCTATTAAATGGGAATAATAAAAGTGCCTACTGCATGAATGATGTGAAGATTAATTAAGATAACATATATATATATACATACATATATTTATATATAAAGTATTTTGCAGGTTTTAAAGAGCTTAAAGATCACTGCTGCTATTATTAAGGAAAATGTTCACTGTTTTAAACTCCTGTTTTTGCTTAATTGTGCAGATAACTAAGCAATAGCACTAATGGAGACTGGATGAGGAAACTGAGACAGTAGTTCTAGGATCACATAGCTGAGAAGCATCTGAACCCAGATTTGAATTCATGCCCTATGTTCTATCTAGTATACCACTTATTGGGCTTTTGATCATTGTCTCCCTTAATTTACTCTCTTATTTTTTGACCCTTTTCCCTTAATACTTTCTCCTTTTACTTCCCTATTGGATAAGGCGATTGCCTGTATTCAGCTTATGCATATGTATATGTATTTTTCACTCCAGTTCAGATGAAAATAAGGTTCTAATGTCGTCTGCCATGCCCAACCCATTATATAACCTCTTTCTTTTGTCTCTGATTTATGTGACGTGATTTACCTTATTCTTTCTTTTCTTCATCCTCTCTCAGTGCATTTCTGTTCATTATCCTTCCATTCTTCTCTGAGATCATGCTAACATAATAGAATCACACACAGGCTCTCTGTTTAATTAGACTCTATGATTCTTAGTTATGATAACATCTGAGAGGTTATACGTGTGATCTCCCCATATAAGAAAGCAGTTTAATCTTGTTAAAGGTGTAGTTCCTTATGATTTTCACTCATGTTCACTTTTTTCCTGCTTCTCTTAAGTCCTGTGGTTCTATGTCAAAATTTCTGTCAGCTCTTATCCATTCACCAGGAATGCTTCAGTGTCCATTTCATTGAAGACTCATTTTTCTTTTGTAGTATTACCCAGTTTTTCTGGATAAATTATTCTTGGTGTAAAGCTAGATACTTTGCCTTCTGGTATATAATTTACAAGACCTCCATTTCTTTAAGTGGTGCTGCTAAATTTTGTGTGATCCTTACAGTGGTTCCAATAACTTCACACCTGAGAACTCTGGATATTGACTATAATTTTCTGGGGGTTTTCATTTTTGGAGTTTCTTCAGGTGACTGATTCCTTCTACTTTGCCCTCTATAGCTTGGATATCTGGGCAGTTTTCATTTATGATTTCTTAAAATATAATATCTGGGTTCTTTTTTTGGTTTATGGCTTTCAGATAATCCAATGACACTTAAATTATCATTCAATCTCTTTTCCAGGTCAGCTGCTTTTCCTACTACATTTTTTATATATTCTGCTTTTTCCTAGTCTTTTCATTTTCTTATTATTTGCTTATTATTTATCTTATTATTCTTATTATTTCTTGATGTCTCATGTACATAATATTCCAGCAATTATTTTCTTCAGTGAGGTTTTATACCTTTTTTAAAATATTAATTTTTATTTCCTAACTTTCTTCAATGTTTCTTACTTATTTTTAAAATTCTTTGTTGCTATCTCTTTAATTGTTGTAGGAATTCTTGTTGGGCTTCTGCCCAATTTGATCTTTTCTTTGAGACTTTAAGTGAAAATGTTTCCACATCATTTTCTTCTGAGATTCTGACTTGAGTTTTCACCACAACAACTCTTTATTGTTTGCTTATTTTTACTGTTATTTTCCCAGCATACTTGGACCTTACAAGAAGTAAGAGTGGATATATGAACTGAGCTTCATCCTTTTATATCAGTCTTTTGCTTTCACAACTCAGTCTAGAAGCCTACAAATTTTCAGTGTTTCCAAAGTAGTGTGATGTGAGTAAGATATATTAATTCCTCTCTGAAGAGACTGTTGAGGGTCACAGGAAGGTCAATGCCTGACTGGGAATGACTTAAAGGTTGTCTTGACCATTTACACCGTGGCCTACTCACCTACTCACCTGGATCTTCTCATCTGCTCCTTATGTTTTGGCACTTTTTGGAACATTGTGTCTAAACACTAAACCTATGATAGCAACATTGTATGAGAGTACTAGCCTGAGGAAGCAAACTTTTATCGCTTGCTAAGAGCATGAAAGCACTGCTTTATTGGCTACTTAAAGAATGCCACCTGAATTGTGAGTAAACCAGGGATTAAAGGGTATTTAAACCTTGCATTCAGTTAAATAAATGGAGAACTTGCCATCTTTGTCTCCTGCTTCACTTCTTCAATGTTAGCCTGAGAACTTGACAACAGTTGGCCTGCATCAAGTAATAAGTTAGGAGTCACGTAATAGGTTATGAGTAAAGTTAGTCAACCAGTACACAACATATGGCACTCAGTGTGGGGCACGAAGACATGAAACAAGCTGATTTCAGGACCATCTGATTGAAGTCCAGGAGAAAGACCAAGCAGAACCATGCATCAAAGGACTGAGACTTTGAGTTGATTTACAAGTGAGGGGAAAAAGTTTCCAGGCAACATCCTGGAGCAAAAGACTTTGGAGAAGTAACTAGTTAGTTGTTATCATGAGGTAGAAATTAGGAATATGTGAAAGGGATAGTTACATTAGAATCATATATAAATTGATAAAAGGTCAAGGGTGCACAGTAACCCTTAAAAAGATTAGAGAATTTTTGAAAGTAGCAGAAAAAAGCATCCCTTTGGTTACATGAAGAAGGGAGTCTGGATCCAGACAGATGGAAAATCTTTAGCGAATAGCTTTCAGAATATCAAAGAAGAAAACCTGAAGAAGTTACTCTTATAAAAATGGATTTGAGCACTCCTATTATGTTAATGAATAAAAGGCCATTGAAATGCAAGAGAAGGAGTGGTTGTAGCAGACCCTTGGAAATGACTCAACTGATACTTTTATCACTACATCTTGTGCCAGTTCTCTACGGACAAGAGATGAATGGGGCAGATGGGACTTAAAACTGGGATTATTTTTGCACACCTTTCTTGGGCTAGGATAATATCATTGGGGGGGAAGACTTTGTCTGGGACTGGGAAATTCAAATTTCAACTTTTGAATGAAACCTGTGCTGAAGGCTAATCTCTGTAACAAAGTAGCTAACTTTGAATTTTGTGAAGTTGCTTAAGAATACATTCAATTTTTTTTTGATTGGCTATATCAAGATTTTCATGAATGAGTTTCCTCAAAAAATCCTGATTGATTCCAAAAATTATTTTTCTTCACCGGTCTTAATTGGTACATTCAAAAATATAATAATATAAATATATGTGTGTATTTGTGCATATGTATTTAAACATCAATAGGACATTTTACATCTCTCTACTGACATAGAGAGGTGGAAAAATGTTTCTATATTTTTGAGATTGTGGTGCCAGCCAGGGTGTCCAGCAATCTCATTTTGACAAGTTTGAAATCTTTTTACAAAAGAATTGTTTCTGTGTTTGTGTTAGTCTCTAAACTCGTTTGTGTGTGTGCGTGCGTGCGTGCGTGCGTGCGTGTGTGTGTGTGTGTGTGTGTGTGTGTGTGTGTGTCTGTGATTCAGATCTGAAGACTTAAGGTTATCTGAGTTAAATGTTAATCCTTTTAGTTTGGGCTAGCCCCTTACTAGGCATTGAGAATTTAAGGTTTAGTAAATGTAGACTTTCTGCCCTCTAGAGGCTTTGAAAAGAGGGATGGAAAAAGGCCTCTACCTTGTATTTTTAAAAAAGGAAAAACTATAGAGAGCTAAATCAGACAGTAATTTAGGCACCTTTAATATTTCAAAGTATTTGACAGTTTTGTAACAAGTCTTGAGAATTCATATGTTATTAAGAAGGAAACTGTAATTGGAATAAATTGTATGGCAAGGTATTTGGGAATATTGAATCATATGATTATTATATTTACTGATTTCATTTGGGAAAGAGAAATACTGTACTGAATTTTGTTATCTGATTTCTTCCAATGTTAAAATCAATATTGATAATACACTGTCAACAATCTCCCAAGGTCTTTTGTTGGTAAAGGAAGAAAGTTTGTAATAATCTTTGTCTTTTATCACCTATTTATGGAAGAATATACATAGATAGATAGATATGTATATGTTTATTATATATATATATGAGACTAAAAGTAAAATCTATTTAACATGTTATTTGAAAATAAGAAAATGATTTAAGTTTATTTTGGATATGACTTGGAAGATTTTGTATTTATAAAAAGGGCTTTTTAGCAATCTGAAAATACATGCAATTGAATTAAGGAAAATATAGGAATATTAAAACATTCCTTCAAAAAACAAAAAGGGGGAATATATGATATGCCCACCAATAGATTGAATTATGCAATCTATACTATAAATTTTTTTAAATTTGATTGTGAAATCTTGGAGAATTGAACAACGCAAACAGAATAAACCAGTGTTTCAAGAAAGTCAGTATGAATACCCTATGCAAGAAAGAATAATATGGTAAGACAGGGAAGGAAAGTGGATAGGACCCAACTAGGTAATAATTTGAGAGTCAGGATATATTTGTATTTCTACAGGTAATGGAAAAATCTGAGTTCCTGAAAGGAATGTCTGCATTATCACTGAAAGAGAGAACCAAAATGAGGAGGAAGAAGTGCAGGACAGGTTCGGCACTCAATCTGCCAATTTGTTTTGGCAGAACAGCAAAAGACACATGTGTTCAGAAACAAAAGATGAACATTCATCATGTCAGTGTTAGAGATATTGGGGTCTGTATGTAACGTGACAATGAGAAGTATTCAGAGACTCAAAAACCTTGTCAGTATCCTGTTGAATGGGACATTGGAAAAGAACATGTTTATTATTCACCCTTTTTAGATTCTTATACTAATGTAAGAACTTGTTATAAGATCATTGATGATTTTGTAATTCAATCTTGGCATAATGACAGTTATGATGCATTGTTATATGGTGGGATGGGAAGCTATTGCTGCAATGAATAATGTCACTATTAGTGCTAAAGGTGCTGTAGTAAAAGGTAATTGGACTACAGCAATGGACTTATGGCAATAGCTGGTTGATAAAAAGGAGATTAGCAAAGGAGATGCTAAAGAGAAAACATTGATTCATTGGCATAATTCCATAAAATTCTGATCTTGTTTGGGAAGTAATTATGCATTTATGTGGGGAAACAATGTGACAGTAAGGAAGGAAGATGAAGGATTTAACATAAACTGTTGTAATTACATAGTGTTGGGGAAAATAGCAAATGACATTGATAATGCTTCGAAACAAGATCTCAAAGAAGCTATTGTAACTATTGGAGATGAAGTTGCTATGTTGGAATTTCAATACAAACTGAGATGTGATTATAGATTTACATTTTTTTGTATGACCAATATAAAGTCAAGATATTATTGACTAACTTCCAAGTCCTACAAAAATTTGGAACCTCCCTGTGCATGGTGTATCAGTGATGATAATGTCTATGATCATTATCTGTATCATAGTGCCTCTCATGCAATATTGTCTGAAAATAATCTGCCTTCTTACAGATGGTTTACAGGAAATCTGCCTCAAAAACAAAAAAGGGGGATTTGTAAGAGACTGTTGCGAGTCATAGGAAGGTCGTTGCATGACTGGGAATGACTTACAGGTCTTCTTGCCCATTTACATGGTGGCCTACTCACTTACTCACCTGGGTCAGTTATCTGGATCTTCTCACCTGCTCCTTATGTGTGGCACTTCCTGAAACATTGTGTGTAAACACTAAGCCTGTGATAGCAACATTGTGTGAGAGTACTAGCCTGAGGAAGTAAACTTTTATCATTTGCTGTCTAAGAGCATGAAAGCACTGTTTGATTGGCTACTTAGAGAATGCCACATGAATTGGGAGTAAACCAGGGATTAAAGGGTATTTAAATTCTTGCATTCAGTTAAATATATGGAGAACTTGCCATCTTTTTCTCCTGGCTCTTCAGTGTTCTCCTGAGAACTTGACTACAGCTAGAATGAGTCAAATAATAGGTTTTGAGTCAAGTAACAGGTTATGAGTAAAGTATAAATTAGCTGACTGTTACAACACTTCTAATTTATTTTTGCAAGTTTCTGACCCAGGTTTAAATCTGTTGGTTTAGGCATAGTAGAGTTTCACGAGCTTCATGCTGGGTTTAGTCATGATGACCCTGTTGGGAGATTCTGTAGACTTAGAATGACTGAACATGAGGCTCCCTTTTGCTCTAATACTACTTCCCTGACCATTCTCTAGAAGATTTAAATGTTAAGCTAAAGGCTAGGACTTCATTACTTCTCTGATCTTAGGCACATAGCCACATAGCTATGTTTATATAATTTACTCCACCTAAGCTCACTTTTAGTTGGCACTCTCTTCTTGAATCTGTGACCTAGAACTATAGAATAGGTTAAAGACCTAATGACAACCACTATTGCACTCAGGGTTTCCCTGAGATTTCTTTATGCCCCAGAATTATTGGTCCTGGTGTTGCCTAAACCCTCTTTCTATCCCTGAAAATGTTCCCTACTACTTCCTCCATGAATGCTCCTAGCCAGTCCCTGCCTAATTGTCTATAGTACACTCTATCTCCCTAAGCTTCCCTGGGCTGGAAAAAGGACTATGATTTTTCCTTGGATTTCTCAATAAGAATTCATTCTGATATATTTTCTTGGTCAATGTAGAGGAAATATGTTGCACTAGTTAGAAAAAAATGCTTCCTCTATTTCTACCATTTTGAATTTACTACATTATACCACTTAGTCAATCAGTGTGAACAGGTATATAAAAACTTAATTAGTTTCTTCCTATTCCTTACTTCCTATTGTCACACTCCCTCATTTCTACCTCTTAAAATCTTTGTTTTCTTTCAAATCTCAGCTTGTGTCACTTTCTATATAAAGTTTTTATGTAGTTCTTTCCTACCCCAGCTATTGGTGTCTTCTTCTGACAATTGATTTGGTATTTACATATTTATCTTTTTAATTCATATGCTTATTTATTATCATGTTGTGTTTAATTCAACATGTGTATTCATTCATTCAACATGTGTCAAATACAACAATATTCTGAAAAATATATAATCTTTGAGAGCAGAAGTTGTTTTTTTTCTGTCGCATCCCAAGAACCTAACACAATGCCCAGTCCATAATAAAGACTAGTTGTTGAGAATAGAGCAACAAGCATGGTGAATGATCTTAAGTCTGTTACATCTGAAGTTTGAGTGAAAGAGCTATACATATTTAACCTGGAGTAAGAATGCAGAGTGGGAACTTGATATGTAGCTACTGTGTTCAAGTGTTTGAAGGACTTTCAAGTGAAAAGGAGAATAGTCTATTTGTCCCCATAAGGGGGCATTTTGAAGAAACTGCAAATAGGCAAGTTTAGGCTTAATGTCTTAGGGAAATCAAACCAGAATAAAACAAAACAAAACAAAATAAAACTTTCTAACAATTAAAACAATCCAAAAGCAGCAAGGACAGCTAGATGATGCCATAGACAACAGATGGTCAGACCTGGATTCAGGAAGACCTCTCCCAAATTCAAATCTGGTCTCAGATACTTACTAACCAGGTGACTCTGGGCAAGTTGGTTAACTCTGTTTGCCTCAGTTTGCTTGTCTGGGAAATGATTTGAAAAAGGGAATAGTAAACCTCTTCAGTATTGTTGCCAAGAATATTCTAAATGGGAAACAGAAAGTGTTGGACAAGGCTGAAATGACTGAATAATATCATCCATCATGGACTAGATGGCTGATGTGGTCCCATTCAGTTCAAATTATGATTAAATGATTCTGGTCAGTGACCCAAACAAACAATGAGTTTGGCAGATTTTCTCCGAGGTTGACTCTATATAATATGAGAAGCCTATGTAATTTATTAGCTAATGAAATTCATGAAAACATGAGCTCAAGTATCCTTTTGATTGAATTGGCCAAATCAACAAATTATTTTGGCAGAAGTAAAAATCTTAGAAACCCTATATGATGAAAGGTTCTTAAAAAGAGGTATCATAATCCTTGCAGGCTCCATTCTTATCTCTATGGTAAAAATTCAAGTTTGTTTGTTATTAACTGATTATGATAGTAACTGGTGGTGAATTGATAACTTGAATGTGAATATTATATTACTCTCATTTTGAGGGTTGCTATGATGACCAAATTGTCACTCAATTTCAGAGGGAAAATCATGAACCTGGGTTGTAAAACAAAAGAGGAAATTAGTTCCTCCAGGATCAGAAATATAAATAAGTGGAATTGGAGACCCCCTTTCCTTCACAAACGATATAACCAAGCAAGAAAGAAACAGTGCTTGGGTATGTTGTCCATGTTGAGACTGGAATGTGCTATTAAAAAACAAAACAAAACAACCTGACCCTCCAACATTCCACTTAAAAAATAGGAAATCAAAAGTCTTCTGGAAGCCATGGCCAGGGAGGCCAGGCCATCTGCTGCAAAATTGTTTCTCTCCATTCTACCCTCAGCAATAGGACTTTTTGGTTCAGTGAACAAAGACTCAGAGGACAAAGGCCTGGATAGCTTCAGAGCACTAGGTAATGCTTATGAATAGCAGTATGAGGCCTCTGGAAAGTCTGACCCAAGTAAACAATGAGATTTGATTGCCAGATGAATGAAGAAGAAATATCCTGGAAGGGAAAACACAAGTTGTATTTCTCTTGCTCATCTTTCTTTATCATTTGCCACTGGGAATTAAAAAAAAAGAGACACAAATTTTGCTATACCTTTCTTCATTTCTGTTCATATTTAGGCAGAAAAAAAATTGGAAGTTTGCTTGGTTCAAAATTTAAATTAATTTAATTTAATCAATTTAAATTTAATTTTAATTTTAATTTAATTTTAATTTTAATTAATTTAATTTAATTAATTTTAATTTAATTAATTTAATTAATTTTTTCAAAGAAAAATTAGAAATTTTCTTCAGTTTGGATTTTCAAATCTTGTTTGAGAAAATAGAGCAAGAAAGTGAATACTGGTATGATTTTGTTTGAGATCATTTTTGTGGGACTAGGAAAGGAAGCTCCTGAAAATATATCTGGAACTAGGCAGGGGGGTCAGTCATATGGCTGGGCCCCAGAAACCTTCAGATGAAAGCAAATTATTGTAAGCATGATGTTCTAATAAGATTTCAATAAAAAAACTGATCTTGAATTGGTCAAACTCACATCTATATAAACTTATTGATATAGTTGGGCTTCCTATAGGCATGTATGAAAATCATCTTTTTAATAGTTATGTGTATGTGAGAAACTATTACTTTTCATAGATTTTTCCCGTCCAAAGGTCCAGCAGTTCTCTTTTAGACTGAGTGTGATAATACGACAAGAATATATCAATTTCTCAACTATTAATAAAGCTCTTTATAACTCATTACATAAGACTTAGGGACTTTAACTCAAATCTCAGAGAAGTTTACTGACTTGCCCAGGGTCATATAGCTTATTTATGGTAGAGGTATAATACAACCCAAGTTTTCCTGACTCCCACCAAGTGCAATACTCATTGTCTACTAAAGGCCATTGCCTTTCTTTTGTTTGTTAATTTTTATTAAAGATATTATTTGAACTACGCAATTTTCCCCCAATCCTACTTCCCTCCCACTACCCCCCCACGGAAAGCAATCTGTCAGTCTTTACTTCGTTTCCATGTTGTACCTTGATCCAAATTGAGTGTGATGAGAGAGAAATCATATCCTTAGAGAAGAGACAAGAATTCTAAGAGGTAACAAGATCAGACAATAAGATATCTGGTTTTTCTTCTAAATTAAAGGGAATAGTCCTTGAACTTTGTTCAAACTCCACAGCTCCTTATCTGGATACAGATGGCACTCTCCTTTGCAGACAGCCCAAAATTGCTCCCAATTGTTGCACTGATGGAATGAGCAAGTCCATCAAGGTTGATCATCACCCCCATGTTGCTGTTAGGATATACAGTGTTTTTCTGGTTCTGCTCATCTCACTCAGCATCAGTTCATGCAAATCCCTCCAGGCTTCCTTGAAATCCCATCCCTCCTGGTTTCCAATAGAACAATAGTGTTCCATGACATACATATACCACAGTTTGCTAAGCCATTCCCCAATTGAAGGACATTTACTTGATTTCCAATTCTTTGCCACCACAAACAGGGATGCTATAAATATTTTTGTACAAATAATGTTTTTATCCTTTTTCTTCATCTCTTCAGGATATAGACCTAGTAGTGGTATTGCTGGGTCAAAGGGTATGCACATTTTTTGCTCTTTGGGCGTAGTTCCAAATAGCTTTCCAGAAGGAAAGCTCCACCAACAGTGTAATAGTGTCCCAGATTTCCCACAACCCTTCCAACTATGATCATTATCCTTTCTGGTCATATTGGCCAATCTGAGAGGTGTGAGGTGGTACCTCAGAGAAGCTTTAATTTGCATTTCTCTAATATTAATGATTTAGAGCATTTTTTCATATAGCTATGAATTGCTTTGATCTCATCTGTAAACTGCCTTTGCAGATCCTTTGACCATTTGTCAATTGGGGAATGGCTTTTTGTTTTAAAAATATGACTCAGTTCTCTGTATATTTTAGAAATGAGTCCTTTGCCAGAATCATTAGTTGTAAAGATTGTTTCCCAATTTACTACATTTCTTTTGATCTTGGTTACAGTGGTTTTATCTGTGCAAAACCTTTTTAATTTAATGTAATCGAAATCATCTAATTGGTTTTTGGTGATGTTCTCCAACTCTTCCTTAGTCATAAACTGCTCCCCTTTCCATAGATCTGACAGGTCAACAAGTCCTTGATCTTCTAATTTGCTTATAGTATTGTTTTTTATGTCTAAATCCTGTAACCATTTGGATCTTATCTTGGTAAAGGGTGTTAGGTGTTGGTCTAATCTAAGTTTCTTCCATACTAACTTCCAATTATCCCAGCAGTTTTTATCAAAGAGGGAGTTTTTATCCCAATGGCTGGACTCTGGGTTTGTTGAACAGCAGATTACTATAATCATCTCCTGCTTTTACACTGATCTATTCCACTGGTCCATCACTCTATTTCTTAGCCAATACCAAACAGATTTGATGACTGATGCTTTATAATATAATTTTAGAGCAGGTAGGGCTAAGCCACCTTCTTTTTGCACTTTTTTTCATTAAGCTTCTGGCAATTCTTGACTTTTTATTTCTTCATATGAATTTACTTACAATTTTTTCTAACTCATTAAAGTAATTTTTTGGAATTTTGATTGGTAGGGCACTAAACAGATAATTGAGTTTTGGTAGAAGTGTCATTGCCTTTCAATGCTAAATCATGTGGTTAAACAAATTGAAATCTCATCACAAAGTAGTTAACTAGCCACATATAGTTTTAATGCTTGGTTGAAGGGCAATTTGGTTGTGCACTGAATAGAGAATTGGGATTAGAAGGATCTGGGTCCAAATCTAGACTCAGACATTTATTAGCTGTGTGACCCTGGGCAAGTCACTTAATTCTATTGCTTCAAAACATTAAAAAAAAGGTTGGTTGACTGAACTAAGCCTTAGATTTAATGGATTTCCCTCACTTAAAACAAGAAATTCAATTTATTAAATTTAGTCAGCAAGTTTCTTTGACTCCCTTCCTCTCATCCCAACCCCACAAACCTGATGATATGATCCTATTTTTTCACTATGCAAATGGTTGCTTATACTGTTGCTAGCAATCTCCTTAAAATCAGGTTATATTATTTTGAATATATACTGTATTTGTTTTTCAGTATACATGCTGTATCACTTTTCCTACCATCATCCCATCCCCCCTTGAACAGTTCAATAGAGTAGCCAACTATAAAAGTTATATTGGTTTTAAAATAAGACAAATGATGGCATTATCTGCCTAATCCAGAACTATGGTGCCAAACAGAAAGAGAAAAACTGTAGTCAGTCCATGTACTGGCAGCAATCAGAGCAGGTGTATTCTGGGTTTAGAGATGGGAAGACTTTGCTATTAATCCTTTTGACACTTACTAGCTCACCATGGGTGTCTTTTTACTTCTCAAAAGCCTATCCATACCAGGGACCTACTCTGAAATATAACATCTTCTAATAAATAAGCTACCTTATTTTATTCAGCTCAATATTCTGGTCTCAAGTTCCTTCTCTCTCTAATAGGGATCATACTACTAGTGCTATTTTTCTTATAGATTTATTGTAAGGATAAAATAAGAGAATGTTGAGTAATGCCCTTGTTCAATTTTCCATTTGGCTCCTAATAGAGTCTTTGTTTTGTTTTGTTTTTTTACCTGTTATTACTATGAAAGGATTTCTTATAAGCACTTGTGAAATTTTAAAGGAAATTGTCCAAGATTGCAGAGTTGGAGGGCATCTAATATATCTAGACCAATCTCTACCTTGAGGATGAATCTCCTCGATGTTTTGGACAAGGGATTATCCAGGTTGTCCTTGATTGTATTTAGAAAAACATATCTATTATTTATTTGATATTTTAATGAACAAATGATCTAATTGATGGGAGCAGATTATTATGATCCATACTTCTAATAGAGTAACCTAAAATTGTTTGCATTACTAGTTGATTAGTTGAGCTCTGACCATTGCTAACCAATATTAATTTGTAGTTTGATACAATAACTCCTTATTTGCATTGCTATCTAGTTATATCTAAAAGACCTGTTAAAATACAGTTTCAGACAATAATTAGCTATTTGATGCTTAGAGAGTAACTTCACTTCTCATGAAGAGACTCTAAAATGAGGAAATTAGTAGCACTTACCTTCCAGAGTTGCAAATGTAAAATGAGATATTTGTTGAGCACTTTGCAAACTTTAATATTTTTAATGCTAGTTGTTGTTGTTACATTATTATTTTGCCATAATGTACTTATACAAGTTGATATTTAAAAGATTCCAAGTGTAGCCTCCATCTGTTCTTTGAAGAGATTAAAGAATATGGATGTAGAATATGACATATACTGGAAGTGTCAAATATAATATGAATGGCTGGCCAGCTGGTGGTGCAATACTGTAAAGAGGTGTATTGATTGAAATGTAATTAGGAAATATTTGCATAAATAATAATATAATACAAATAATAAACACTATAAAAACTTAATAGAACATAGTGTGGTTTTCTAAATCCATATATGACTCTATATGCCCTATTTCTATTTGAGCTTTATACTATTGGAATACATTATTAGACACTGATACATAGATCAGGTGATAAATTCCATTTTTCTCCTTTTCAAAAACAATTATTATAAAGAATTATTTGCAAAGTAAGGAAAAGAGAGAACTATATTTGAAAGTGAATGTGATGTGAAAATGAAAGATATAGATGAATTTTTAAAAGTACTTAGATAACTTTATAGATATATTTAAATGAAACTTTACACTTATTTCCCAAACAAGATTTTTCAGATCCTGATCCTTCCATCCACTCTATTAACTATCACTTTCAACATCCTGAAGGTTAAAAACCCTGGACTTCTATAAAGAAGAAAAAAAACACATTGATTATTTTTCTTAATTTTTTTTATTAGTTTGTAGCTCTCCAGCAAAGGATTTTTCCTCCATCCATATTCTTTATTCCACAAACAACACTGAGAAAATACTTTCCCAAAAAGATAATATTTTGACTATTCAGAGATATTACAAAGATATTCAGAGTTAATCAGGAAGGGTAAAGTAAATTTTAAGGGGGATATTTGCACCTAGGCACCCCAAGGCTACTGAAACCAGAGAAATTTTTTCAGCTCAATGGTTTAGGCTCTATGGGGAAATTAGAGTGAGGATTCCTGGGGAAGGTCAGTAGAGAGGGCAGGGCACAGAATGCAGTGTCTTTCGGAATCTGAATAATTGGACCAAACTCATCCACTTGAGGTTCAGGAATTTAGCTCCTGTGCG
Organism: Macrotis lagotis; assembly: GCF_037893015.1. NCBI lineage: Eukaryota > Metazoa > Chordata > Mammalia > Peramelemorphia > Peramelidae > Macrotis > Macrotis lagotis. The sequence continues at coordinate 198,380,860 of NC_133661.1, forward strand.
TGACTTTGAACAGAAAATTCAAAATGGGAATGAAATGGGACACTCCCCAATCTCCCCAATCTGAGTTTCCCTTCCACTATACCCACCGAACTACAAGCATCAAGCATTTGCAGTCTTCCAAACACATACGTATTACAAACTTCCCTTGCTTTTTTCTCCCATAGTAGAAAATGGAAAAAGAGAACTCTCTCTGGAGCTATACTGGCTCCAAACTGGCCAAACCAGAGATCCCCAAAGGATCTTTTAACCTTCTCTTTTGATTAAGGAACTGAAAAACACATACAAATATACACATATACACACATAAGACTCTAATACTGACCCATAAATCCATAAACCGTAAGTCAGAATGAAAATTCAGCCCTAGGAAGTGAGGTTCTTTTCTATTTTGTGAGGATATAAGGAGATAATAAATGTAGAGTTTTATAAACCTTATAACAGTATATAAATGGTACTTACTCTTATTATCCAATAGGAAATGCCAGACTTGGAGTCAGGAAGACCTGAGTTCAAATTTTACCTCAGTTACCTACTAGCTGGGCAAGTTACTTCACTCTGTTTGTCTCCGTTTTATCATCTGTAAAATGAGATGGAGAAAGAAATGGGAAACTGCTCCATTAACTTTGCCAAGAAAATCCCTAAAAGGAGATCAATATGACTGAACAACAACAAACTGTAATTATCCAACAATTTTTCATCATTTTGGTTGTCTTCCACTTGTTATTGTCTGGTTTATCAATTTTCCTTTTAAAATGTGGCTCCTAGGATTGAGAATTAGTTTAACCAAAGTAGACATAGTCTTTTTTCTTGGACACCTTCCTTTTCTTAATGTAGTCTGAGATGGCATTAATTTTCTTGGCTGTGAAAAGTGTGTTATATAAATGTAATGGAATATTCTTGAAAGAAATGGGCATATTTGCATGGAAAGACTTACATGAAATGATGCAGAAGGAAAGAAGCAGTGCCAAAAAGCAGACTAATACATACATACATATATATATATATGTATGTATGTATGTATATACAAATATGACTAGAACAACATAAATGAAAACGATCAACCACCAAAAAATGATGGAAAATTTTATCATCTCTTTTTTTAGGTTTTTGCAAGGCAAATGGGGTTAAGTGGCTTGCCCAAGGCCACACAGCTAAGTAATTAAGTGTCTGATACAGGATTTGAATCCAGGTACTCCTGACTCCAAGGCCGGTGCTTTATCCACTACGCCACCTAGCTGCCCCTCATCTTTCTATTTACTTGGTGGTATCTTTCCCAATACCCATTTTTCTTGTATACTTCCTAACCCAAAGTCATCCTGCCTGACAAAGGAAACAAAATCAAAATGATAGACAAGCAACAGTCCTATTCCTTCATTGATCTTCATCTTTTTCACAAGATAGCATAGAGCTCATGCTCACATAAATACACACACACACACACACACACACACACACACACACAAATACATGCACTCAGTCATATTTTTATTGTGGCTAGCTCTCCTTACTAGATTTATCTCATTTTTGATTTCAGTATTCAGTATTCAGACTACAGTTTTTCAGGACTATATAATACTTTTAAATTTATCCTTTATGACCTGACTCTCTTTAAGTCTTTGGGCCAATTTGTTATCCAATACTTAAATTGACTACTGTGATCCACTTCTAGGTTTTAGTGCTAATGAGTTTGAATTTTTACATGTAATTAGGAGAATAAGTTATGGACCAAGCCTCTACATTTATCATTTTGTTGCATACAAAAACCACAAGAATGATCCCTTCCAAATGAAAAATGAGTGTTTATATCAAGTATAGTGGATTGCATTCCTTTCCTTTTTGTGTTGAGTTCATTTGTTTCAGTAAAAGAGCTTAACCCTATAATTTAATATTACTTTTTTTTCTTTTGAGACCCACAAGAAGTTTTTAAGATAATAATAGCTTTTTAAGGTATTAATTTTAAGGTAACAATAGATTTTTAAAAGGTCATTATCATCATTTTCCATAAGAAACGATGAGCAGGCAGATTTCAAGAAAACCTGGAAAGACTTACATGAATTGATGCTAAGTAAATTCAGAAAAACCAGGAGAACATTGTACACAGTAACAGTGACATTGTGTGATGATCAAGTATAATAGACAGCTCTTCTCAGTAATCAAAATGATAAAAGATAATCCTAAAATTCCATCTTGTGATGGAAAATGCCATCCACACCCCCCCCAAAAAATTATGGAGTCTAAATGCAGACCAAAGCAAAATATTTTCACTTTTTAAAATTTGCTTTTTTGTTTTTTTCCTTTCTCGTGTTTTTTTCTTTTCATTCGGATTCTTCTTTCACAGTATAACTAATATGGAAATATGTTTAACATGATTGTGCATGCATAATCTATATCATATTTCTTCCTGTTTGGGGGAGGGGGAGGGAAGTAGGGAAGTTTAAAAAAATGAATGCTCAAAACTATCTCTACATGTAATTGAAATTTTTTAAAAAAATAAACTAATTTATTTTTTAAAAAGGAAAAATAGTCCATTCTCAGGAAAAAATAGTAACTGAATTGGTCATGCTTCCTACCTTGAATAGGTGTCTGCCAAGGCTACTGATCATGTGATCATACTTTAGTTAATTATGATAAACAGTTCATTGTGGTACTTCATTCCATGTAACTGCCACCTTCAGCTGAAATTGCAGAGTCATTAATATCCTCCTCAGTGAAATCATCTAAAAGAACATTTATGGTTTCAGGAACTGCTCACAATCTCAACCACATGTGCACTAAATAATTAATGCTTCTAAATCTTTATGATCAATCTTGAAATGACTTTTGTGAGTAAATATTATAAAGGATAGAGCTTTTTCTTTACATAATCAAATATAATCCAGCATCAGATTGCACCACTGCCAAAGGTTTGTTTTGTAGCCCTCACACAGATGCTGGTAATTGTATCAGTGTGTTGACAGGTGGCAGAGGACCAGGAATTCTGTAGCCCTAAAGGCATGTATTCCCCTCATCTGGAGGTAACTGGGAACCTTGGCAATTTTCACATTCCTTATACTTCCTACCCATTTGAGAATCAGCTAATAGTAACATTTTGTAATAAGTCTCATTGAATTAAACATGAGTTGTGTATTGGGTTTTGCTTCCATCTCCTACTTTTGTGATAGTAATATTTACCTAAAACCATTCTTCTAGAGAATGTTTGTTGCTAAATGTTTGGGAATGAATTGGAGAGACTTATTATCTCTCCAATTTTTGGAATTAGATCCTCAAACCCAGAACAACATATACTTCTGGAAGTTAAATTACTTAACAAGTTCTCTGTTCATCCACATAGGTCTCCTTCCTTTTATAATCTTCATTAAAATTACTACTCTTTGTGACTATAATATTTCAATGTTGAGAGTTTCTCAAACTTCTTGGACTGACTTTGCCTATAGAATTTTAGATAAAGGAATTTTATTTTTCCTTTACTGGAAATCTTTCTAAATTTGCATTTCTAAATCTAGGTCGCATGTTGTAATATTGCTTTCTTTATTCCTATCACAAAATCCAAGAGAATCATTGCTTTCTGCAAATTTTTCAACATTTAAAAACTACTTCTTCCATGTTGGTGAGAATCAGATTCAGATACCAATTAAACTAAGAAATTGTCATTAGGATAAGACAAGAAATCATTAATTTTCTTGTTAAGGCAGAAAGAAGGAGCTTTAACTTGTTGGGAGTCCCCCATAATTTCCATATTTTTTTTCCCTGAGTTCCTTGTCTATTTTCCTCATTCCATCTAGGTAATTTGTATTTCATTCCATTGACAACATCTTTAGTTCTATTTGTTTGCCATCACAAAAAAAAAATCCACTATAAATCTATAGGTGTCTGTATGTGTATGCAAATACACATAAACAGGTTTATATACCCATATATGTAACTCCTTTTACTCTTTATTTGACCTCTTTGGTGTATAAGTCTAGTAGTGGTAACAATGGGTAAAAGGGTGTGCAGATTACTAATATTTTGACCATCAGAAATTGCTTTCCAAAATGGCTTTATTCATAACTAATTCTTAACTCCATAAGTAAAGACTGAATATCTGTTTTCCTATGTCTCCTCTAACATTTGTCATTTTCTTTGTTTTATTGCCATCAATCTGTTGGTGTGAGGTGAAATCTCAGTTGTTCTAATTTTCATTTATCTGATTATTAGTGATTTTGAGGATTTTAACCCATTTAAAACTATGCTTATTTATAGTTTGAATTTCTTCTATTGAGAAATGTTGTTTATATTCTCTGACCATTTAAAATTAGAAATTACTCTCCTTATATTTTTAAATGAAGTAATTAATGGTGAGAGGATGATAGTTGACAAAATAAGACTGATCTCAAACGTCTTGAATTTTGTGTAAATCAGGTTTAGTTGCCAGAGATAAATGACCTAAATAAAGTAGTGTGTATCAGTGGAATCAAATTAAAGTAGAACTAGGAGCCACTAAGTCATACACAACAATCCCTGAGAGTGACATATTGATACAGAAAATAACATTGCCTATGTTTTATTACATCATAATTTATTATTTTAAAAATATTTTAATTACATCTTAAACTGATACAGGGTGCACTTGGGACTGCCCACAAGTTACTTGACACACAGAACAAGTGTTTCAGTGCTTCTGATATAGATAATTGAATTTTCTCCTTTAATATTGTATTATACATATGTATGTACTTTCCCAATATAAAAGTGGCCCTTTGGAATTGGGGTGGATAGATAGGAGATATGTGTGGTGTGTCTGTGTCTCTGTTTAATTAAAAGACACTTGTACTTTGGCTATATTTGGTAATTATCCTGGGAAAAAAAGGTTTTGATTATTTGATCATTCACTCCAGGATGCATATCTGATGAAGCCTGACATGGTGTTACTCTGTCATTCTAGGGATATATTGAGGTTCTTGGGTAATAATACAGTATCCCCTAAAAGTGCTAATATAATTATTTTTGTGATTGTGTTGCTATTATTGGATTGGTGAAGATCTTCCAGACATAGGCATTTCAGAATTGACTACCCTGTGAAATTCCTTATTCAATTTTTAGGAAATAAAAAGAATCTTGGAGCTCTTTTAGCATCATTGTATTCCACCAGCATGATTTACAGCTGGTTGTACTAATAGAATTCATAGAACTTTAAAGTTGGTCCAATTTGAAAAGACTGTAATTTTCCCAAAGTCTTGGATTCTGAGGATTAATGAGGGTGAAATTTAAATTTAAACCATTTTGACTTTCTTATTATTAAATCATCCATAGCAGATAACAGTTGAAGAGAAAGCTAAGCAAAAATAAATTCTGAAAATATAATTGTTTAGATTATAAATTTCTTGAACACAGTGAATGATTTTTACCTAATTTTACCTGACTTTTAAAAACTTGGGACACCTATTAGTCATTTTTTTGATGATAGTGATTTATAAAAAACAGACATGTCATTGGCTCCCTGGTATCATGGTCTTCTTCATTTGAGAATGAAGGACAAACATCATCATTTATTGTAGAGGAAGAACTAATTTCTAAATTGGTTTGCCTTTTTTGAACTTCCCTATTCATCCTTTTTTTAACTTCTTTTTAAATCAGGAACAAATTAAGAAAAAAAATCATTAAATCACAGATGTACAGATTTGGAAGAAACCTAAGAAATTATCTGGTCCAATCTTCTAACAGAAATATGATTTTGCATATATCAGAATATTAAGATGTAGTAATAAAGTTTTTACTTAAAGGATTTTAGCATCCAGGAAACTCACTATTTTAACTGTACCTGAGGACATCCATTTTTGTTATAATTATAATCAAATAGTTATTATTGTCACATATAATACATTGTTATAGTTTTAAAAGATAGTAATAAGTGAAGTATATTATATATACAGATATATGTGTGTATATGTGTAATATTTTTTATACATTTAACCAAAATATGGCTACAACCCCCTGACAAATATCTAACCCTTTCTCCTAATTCCATTTTCTAGTATTAAAAAACACAAGTCTAATCTTTCTTCCCATGTGACAACTCTTTAAATAGTTGATGATAGCTATTGTTCTCCCTTTTAAATCTTCACTTCAACCCATTAATTGCTCTGTGTTCCTTTGAAAGAGCTGTTTATGAAATAGATTTTATTCTTTTCCATTAGGCATACTTTAGTTTACCTGTGTCCCTTTTATGGAATGGTGCTAAGAATTAGGCATAATAGTCCACATGTGAATCTTTACTCAAAACTACCACAACTCTGGAATTATCAGAAGAAAATGTTTGGATACAAGGTCATATCAGATACTGAAATCATTGACTATTTCTCTTCACTCAGGGATGAAGGAAATTTCTTGTTTTCTTTGTTACCAATTTGAATCACTAGAGTGTATTCTATTTCTCCTTTTTCTTCTTGACTGTTAAAAATTAATATAATTATTCATTACAATATGAAGCTATTAATAGATCAATAAAGGGTTAATAAACCATCCTTTCATGTTGAAGCTCTTCTTATCAAGACATTCAGGAAGTTTCTATTTAGAGCACATTATTGAATGTGAAATGACTTTGAAGAATACTTGTCTTCACATTGTCAACCTTCCCAAAGCATTGATGATCACCCACTTGCAAACAGGACAGTGAGAAATTCTTTTCTTTGTGATTGTTCATTTTTTAAATCTGCAATAACCATTTTAGGATAATGAGAAGATGATGTGATTTTCATCAATATATGTTAAACTTGAAAAAAATGTGATCTATTATACAGTAGGTAATTAGAAGCAGGATACTGAGTGGGCCGATGAGTTGTGTTCTCATTCTAAAAACATGTGGAAATAGTATGTGCCTATATTTAGCAAAGGTTTTTGATACTCAACTACTGACCAGTACCCATGTGGGATGGCCTGGAGGTCCATGATAGCAAATAATTACATCATGTTATTCTATCTCATCAAATGGAATGGTTCAAGATAAGGTTAAGCTATCTTGCCAAATCTTTTTCCAAGTCCCAAGGTAACTACATAGCAATGGTGAGTCACCACCACATCTGTGACATTCACATAGTTTTATCTGTTTGAAAGCATATAGAGTTACAGTTTCGATCTTCCCCCCGCCATTAAGAGGTAAATAGGTGTTAAGACTCAAGAACAAGGTTAGCTTAATCTTGCAAGTTTCTAGCAAATTCATTCATTATGACTCTGTGTGTAAGCTCTTTGTGTAAGAGAGATATTCATTTCTCAAATTCTGTCTTCCTGAGAATTGTTATTCTGGAAAAAAAATAGTGGTGGAGGATGGACTCCTGATTTTTAAAAAATGCAAGCCATCAAAATTTGCAATTCATTCTTTCATTCCTTCAACAAGTTTTTATTTAAGGACCTATTATGAGTCTTCTTATGAGAATAGGAAGACAAAATAGAAAACAGTCTCTGCTCCTCTAAACAATTATATTCAACTTGTGAAGGTAATGCAACATTTGAATAGATGGATAAATACAAGTTATTTTGAAGAAAGAAAACACACTAATATCTTGGGAGTTCAGTAAAAGTTCCCAAGGAACTTTATCTAACTCTTGGATGAAAAAAAAAATTAAGTGGAGGTGATGAGGATGTTCATTGCTTAAAAAGAAGCCATGTTGCCTGTGCAAAGGCACAGAAATGAAGATAGAATCTAAATTAAGGGGGGAAAAAAGAAAGTAGGTTTAACTGGAACACAGAGGATTTTGAAGAAATCATGCATTCTTTTGAAATGTATCTCGCTGATGGGTAGCATCCACAACAGTAAATTAAGGGACTTTCAGTGATATTAATTCCAAACAGGGGCCTATTAATGATTTTGCTAGAAACTAGTCCCTATTCTCATGATGTACATGGAATTATAGAATTCCAGCCTGGCATAGTTGGTGGTCAACCTGTACTTTCTACAGGAAGTTGAAATTCAAACCAAATAGTAAAGGTGACTTACTCAGTATTCAAAAGCTAATTAAGTTCCTTAAGGGAACTGTTTTAATTTTGTCTTTGTATCACCAGTGCTTATCACTGTGTATTGTACACAGTAAGTACTTAATTGTTGTTATATGTCCTTCTTTTCAAAGAGAACCAATGATATCACAGAGTCACAGGAAGGCAGGACAGCAAGAAAAGAATAAGATGGGAAAATCATTCCTTACATTCATTGTCTGGCACCAGAATTTAGTCAAGTTTCTCTGCCAGACCATGGGATCTGCTTCAAGAGTAAGCAATAGGTAATAATCAATAGTTTAGTAGCAGAAATTACTGGAAACATAAAGCAGTTTTCAGTAACCCAGATATATCTAGGAATGAGACAAAACAAGGTAAGGTGGTATTGATTTCTTATTAATGTTTCTTATTTTCTTATTTCTTAGTTACTTATTAAAGTTTCCAGCTCCTACCTTCATGTCTTTACACAGACTTTCTCCATCTCTGTAATGTTCTCCGTCCTCACCTTACCTTTGTCTCTTGAGATTCCCAGATCTTTTAGAAACTTCCCTCTCTTAAAAACTTCCCTCTCCACTTCCCCCCAAATCTAAAGAACAAAATCAATATAAGCCAGAATATATAATTGCAGATGTCCAGAATATGAAAGTCAGAGCAATGGTTTTATTTGGAGGTGATTAATCAAGAAAACAAAGGACTAGCACTTGGTTTGATGGTCTTATAGTCAAACAAAATTCAGATGGGTTTTTAAAAATGAAATTAAAGTAAGAAAGCAGCAAGTCATCTGATATTAGTTAAAACTGTTTTCTAGGGGCGGCTAGGTGGCATAGTGGATAGAGCACAGGCCCTGGAGTCAGGAGTACCTGAGTTCAAATCTGGTCTCAGACAATTATTACCTAGCTGTATGACCTTGGGCAAGCCACTTAACCCCATTTGCCTTGCAAAAAAAAAACAAAAACAAAAACAATCTAAAAATAAAAAAACTATTTTCCATAAACTAGGAAAGCAGCACCAAATGCTAGTCTGAAGTATATTAAGAGACTGTAGAAAACATATCTTTTCTTGAGACCATTGGTTTTGTTGTTGGTCTTTTATTTTTTTTTTCCTTTTTATCATTCTGGCTCCATCCAGAGGTCATGTCAGAGGTGTATCTGGTAACTCAATGCTACAGACAGATACTGTGAAGCCAATGTTAATACTTTTACAACCAAAATATGAATAAACAGTACCTATGACAATGGTCCAATAATAGCCTATTCATGTTGTATAAATGATTTTTGGAAACCACCAATTATACTGGAATGAGAGAAAAGTAAAACAGGGAACCACTTTATCCAAAACAAAATTTCCAAAGATGCCAAAGAAGAATTAAAAATAGCTTGAAGTTTAGTCTACACATCAATCTATCAATTCAGTGAGAAGAAACATATAACAGTCAAATAGTTAGCCTCGTGTCCACATAGCTAGTTGACTTAACTCTTGACTCTATTTCACCCCAACTTGAATGGAAGCTATTCACTTCCATTTCTTAGCATGTCTAACTTACTTTAAATTCTATCTCAGGTATCATTTCTTATGAGGGAGTCTTTTTTGATTTCCTCAGAAATTAGTGCTCTCCATCTTGCCACTCTTTGTATATAATTTGTATTTACCAATTTCTGTAACATGTTCTATCTCTGGGCATTTTCACTGGCTGTTCCTCATGTTCTTCCTCCTAAACTCTGTCTCCTGGTTTTCTTTATGACCCAGATAAAATCTCATTCTATAAGAATTCTATTAATTCCAGCTCCTTCCTTATCCAATTTATCCATATATATTTTTTAATATATAGCCTGCTTGGTACACAACTCTTTGCATATTGACTTCATAATTAGACTCCATAATTAGTACTCCTTGAGAACAGACTGCTTTTTGAAATTTCTTCATATGTGCTAGGTCTAGTACAGTTAAATGATACATAGTGGGAAAAATAAACATTAATAAATGTTTATTGACTGACAACTAAGTTGAATGTAAACTCCTTGAAGACAAGTTACTTTTGTTTTTGTTTTTTTGCTATCCTTCATTCTTTATATATAGTAGGATCTTAATAGCCATCCCTTGAATAAAAAAAAAGGTGAATTGAGTCTAAATCTCTTCATCTATATTGTCAGCTGTGTTGGGAGTATAGGCATAGGCAAAGAAGAACATTCAGACATGTAATCATTTAACACCTCTGCCAATAGTTGTTTGTAGAAACAAAGAAAATTAGATTTATGGAAGGTCAGTATTAGGTAGGTAGAATCAGTAGGGAGGTAGATCAGTTGGAAGGTAATATTCAATACATTTAATAAATAATCATTTGGGGCTGATATAAATAGTCCTACATTTCAGAATATAGTGTGGTCATTGTACTGTGTGTGAAATAAAGATCAGACAGTTATTGAAAACATGTGCATCCCTCAAAAGTGGTTAGTCTAACATATGGTTTCAATAGCCCTTTAGTATTTGTTTAACATACAGTGACTTTATTATTAAATGTGGTATGATTATTTAATTTAAATGTCAAATATTGAAACCAGCCCAGCTGAAGATTAGCAACTAATGGCTACTTATGTGTTAAATATTCAACAAATATTTCTTAATACACAATTGGTTACTTCACTGCCTCAGTCCTGGAGCTCCTCTCCCATATTTCATCTATCCTATCAAGAGATAAGATTAAAAAGAATTAGTATTTCGGAGGGAATCTATGACACCAAAAATTACTTTCAAAACAAAGATTTGAAGAACATTATTTCTGGGCTAGACATTCTCTAACACTTTCTCCCCCACTTCTTAATATATCAATGTCACAAGGTGCTATAATTTTTTTCTTTCCTTGATACTTCTGCTAATACTAATTCATATAAGTAATAGTAATTTGGGGAGTCATCAATCAGACGGAGAAGCTACCACCTGCTTGTTGTGGGGAAGGGATATAGGGAAAGTCACTAACATTGCTTTCTCTTCCCTCTCTTCTCCAATGCCCTGGAACCAGCTCAAACTGACTATTCAAGTTTCAGTGCATTTACATCTCAGAAACTGATAAAGCTGTAAATCAGGACTTGATATATTGTTTTGCTGGTTTTCTAGTCTTAAGAAAATGATAATAATGGAGATTAAACTTAAAACTATCTTTATGATACATTAATTTTCCCAAACAGTCTTTGTTAAACATTTACCAGCGTAACACTGATTTCTATCTACATTCATTGGTGGATTCCTTAAATTTCACCAGTAGAACTTCATTCCTTTGGTTGAAACCTTCATTCTTGCATATTAAAAAGACAGCACAATGGTGTAGTGTGTAGAGCTCTATCATTAAAGTAAAAAGGCACTGGGCTTCAGTAATACATATGATAAATAATGGTTGCTTAATTCTGGACAAGTCCCTCTCACTATCCCAGGAAACTTTCTAAGACTATAAACTAGAATAAGTGCTGATCTGCATTAGTTGAAATAATTTCCTTATTAAAAACTACCTAGAACAATAATATTAATGTATACACAAAGATTTCTTTATTTTCTTTTTTTTTTTAGGTTTTTCAAGGCAAATGGGGTTAAGTGGCTTGCCCAAGGCCACACAACTAGGTAATTACTAAGTGTTTGAGACCGGATTTGAACCCACGCACTCCTGACTCCAGGGCCAGTGCTTTATCCACTGTGCCACCTAGCCACCCCCACAAGGATTTCTATGGCCACATATTGACAATTTTAAAATGTAGTATTATCTATATTTTATTGCATTTTTATTTATTTTTTAAATATATTCAACCAATTGAATCTTAATAAGATTCAAACTACACTCAGGAGTATATGAGTCTCATGCCATTTGACAACCTCTCTCCTAAACCAAAATCATGGGGGTATTAAAACAATATTATTTTGTTAACAAAACAATGCAGTTGGTATTTATACCTTAGTGTGAATTAGTTTAAATAATTTTCTGAGAAAAGGTATGGATAGATAGGAGGGAAAGAAGTCATATCTGGTTATAATGGAAGATCAACTTTGACTTTTTCATAATTTTGCTAAGAGTTCATCCTGCTTAAAAAATTTTTTTCAGCCTCCCAAACACCCTGAGTTGAAGGGAATGAAATCATCCTCATGGTCATTTTATAGATAAATCACAAGGAGATTAGAGAAATGAAGGTACCACTCTTCCCCAGCAATCTCTCTCTCTCTCTCTCTCTCTCTCTCTCTCTCTCTCTCTCTCTCTCTCTCTCTCTCTCTCTCTCTCTCTCTCTCTGGTTAGATAGCTCCTCAGAGAACCTGTACTGAGGTCATCCAGGGTATTCAGGTCTCATTCTTTTCCTGGAAGCACTCTGGATTTATTCTACCATGACTTCTCTATAGCAACTGTTTCCCAAGCCTTCTCCTTTTGGTTTTCTTTTATTTTTAAAATTTTTTCTTTTATGTATTCCCCTTCTCCGAAAATTAGAATGCAAGCTCCTTAAAGGAGGGAACTATATCTTCTCTCTGCTTCTATTTGTATTTCCAGGGCTTAGGACATTATCTACCACATAGTAGGGGCTTAATAAATTTCTGTTAAAAATGTCCATTAATAAATGACTAACCTACAAAACAGTGAATGAGAAACCCACAATTCTAAACCATATGGTACTACTCCAAAACCAGTATTCTTTTCCCCCATGCCATATGATTCTTTATATTATACATATTCTTAAGTGAAATAAAATATGGAAATTCTTTGTGCAAAGAACTAAGTATTATAAAAATGTCAATTAATTATCACAATCATCATCATGCATATCCTTAGTAAAATTTCCTTTTATTTTCAACTCTGAACTTTGATACAGTGGAATTTGATGGCATATTGGAGTCAACCCATTCTGTACTTATTCCTCACAATTGCTGCAGCCCTGGCAAAGGTTTAAGATGACTCCAAGGGGAGCAGGGAGGATTTGCAATTGGAATAGTGAGCTCACTTCTGCATAGTTTTCTGTATTCCTCAGGGGAGCAATATATAGATATTGGATTAGTTATTTAGATTCTGATGAAGTTTCTTAGCTACAGAAAAATGAGTGTATCTCTCCACTTAATAGATTACTCCATTTTGAGATGCCTCTCTGTTAAATCGGATCTAGTCTAGCAACTTAAAGAAAGAGTTTAAGAGAGGGTGGCATAGAGGAAAGGGTGTTTGACTTGGTATCAGATAAATTGAGTTTTAAATCTTAAAAAGTTTTGTAGCCATGGGCTAATGTTTAAACCAGTCTGTTTCCTTCTCTGTAAAATGGGGAGAGTGAGAATTGTAGTATTGACCTCAGTGGGTTATTATAAGGGAAGTGTTTGACAAGCTATTTATGTTTTTATTTTGTACTAGACTATTTGGTTCATTGAGAAAACTACTTTTAGCTATGCATTGCATTTTGGTACTTTCACTTCCACTCACTGCCTTAGAACATTAGAGGTAAGTGACTTACCCAGGGTCACATAGTTAACATGCATTAGAAGAAAGATTTGAATTGAAGAGTTCCTGATTCTGAGGCCAGCTCTCTGTCTAATCAATCACTCACTCAATCAAAAAGGATTTATTAAATATTTAGTATGTACCAGAAAGTGTGAGAAGTGCTAAGGATAAGAATACAAAGAATTAAAACCATCTCTATATTCTAGGAGCTCTCATTGCATGAGAAGAAAGAACTTTGCAGACCTTTAAATTGCATAAAAATGGAAGTTATTATAATTCCTATCTTTTTTTCTTTATCCCTTCTTTTTGTTCCACACATTCTACCTTGTTTTGTATTTCTCTTTAATCATGTGGGATTTAATGCTACATGCTTTCATTACTTGTGTTATTAGATATTTCTTTTACACTGTCAATTCTATGAGGGCAGATGTTGGTTTTTATCTAAAGTTGTATAACCCTCTGTGGCCATTCCCACCCCTTTTCTCTGTTGAATCTGTTCATGTAACCACTCTTGGTTCTGATAGGTGAATCTTCAGTTTATCTTGCCTGAATTCAGGACTCCATCAAACATCTCTATACTATCAGGCCCTGCATATACCTTGATTCCTTTTTGACCTCCCTTTTTGGCGTTGTCTTGCCCTAGTTAGTAGAGATATCTAGATATATATTCTCCTATCCCAACCTTTCCTTCCTTCCATATAGCAAAGAGATATTATCAAGGCAAAGGCAAAGATTTTTAACTCATAAGAAAGATATCAGAATGAAGGTATTATTTTAATTTTTCTCTCCTATTTGACGCCAGGCAGCTGGGTGGTACAGTGGCTAGGGTGATGAGCCTGCAGTTAGAAAGACTCATTTTCCTAAGTTCAAATCTGGTCTTAGACACTAGTTGTGTGATCCTGGACAAGTCACTTAACCCTGTTTGTCTCAGTTTCCTCACTTGTAAAATGAACTTCATAAGGAAATCGCAAACTATTCAGTATCTTTACCTGGAAAATCCCAAATGGGGTTACAAAAAGTTTCACAAGATGAAATAAAGTACTGAATCACAATAGATTTGATTCCAGGAAAAGCACATTTCAATTATATATAACATTATATTGAATTAATTTGCACACTGAAACAGAAGTAAAAAGGGGAAGAATTTGTTCCCCTCCATGAACTGAACCAACTTGGCAATGTTAATTCAAAGGCAATAGTTGCCCAACATTTTGGTTTCAGCAACCCATTATATTTTTATTGAGAACCCCTAAGAACTTATGTTTTTGTGTTGATAGTTATCAAAATAGAAATAAAAAGTCTTAATATTACTATACAAATATTTTTGATCTTGTAGAGTCCCTGAAAAGATCCTAGGGATACCCGGGGGTCCCTGAACCACACATTGAGAACTGCTAGTGAAAAGAATAATACTGAAAGTTCTGACTTTATAATGCCAAAACAGGAGAATAATGAGCTTTTTGAAAGTCAGTAAACAGGCATTGTATGGCCCAAATAATCAATTGCTTGACTAGATTATTTAGCTTTGTGACTATCTTGATTTGGGACAAACTAACTGTGGTATATAAAGGATATGAACTTACTCACAAATAAAACATTTGTGATTAGTAGGAAATAAAAAAAAACTTATTCAAGGAATTTAGTTGTTATACTTTGAAATGATGATGATGATAAGTCAAATTTGCACAGGACTTCTAAGTTTGCAAAACCTTTTACATACATGACTGGAACTTCATAACAGATCTATGCCACCCATCTTACAGGGTTGCTAAGAGGATCAAATAAGATAATATTGATAAAAGTGTCTGGCACATAGTAGGCACTATTTAAATGTTTATTCCCTTCTTTTATCCTCCATGTCACTTAGGAGGAAACCAAGGTTCTGAAAGGTTAACAAACTGGTCACAAAAATGGAAGATTTAAAGGTAGAATTTCAATCTGGTTCATTCTGACTCAAAGTCCAGGGTTTTAGTCTTAGTCCCACATTGTTTTTCCATTTCCTCTCTCTTTTTTCCCCTTCCTTCTGCTCCTCTCCCCCCACCCCCACTCTTATCAAATCTATGAACACCACCTCTAAGAAGCATTTTTGGGAATAGTAATTTAAAAAATTCATTCATTTACTTTAGGAAATGGAAGGGACAGACTTTCTGATGAGATTGTCAGAAAATAAACTAAGATTTGTGATGTTTCCAACCTAAATATTTTTCCCTTTATCTTTGCTTAAAAAATTGATCTTTCTCTACCAAAATTGAATCACCAATTTCTTATCCATTAATAAGTTATAGTTGTGTCTTAACCTTAAAATCTTTAGAATGAAAATGTGAGCCACTGAGATGAGAAGCCTCACACACTGTCCAGACATTCAATATCCACATGGGTTTTCTGTGTAAGCTCATTTCCAGTATTCTAGGATGGTGGAGACATTTAAATACAAACCAGACCTTCATACTACTCATCAAGGAAATATCTCATGCTGAGCCCAAGAGCTCCTTTACCAGCCACTGTGTTTACACAAACCACCTCCTAAGTTCAATCCTCAGTTCCATGAATGTTATATAATGCAGAAACATTACCCCATCTTTACTGCCTTCCTGGACTAGCTTGTCCATCTTTGATCTCAGACTAAGTGCATTTGTCTCTGTTGCCCTCCATTGTCACTTAAGGGTCCCTCCCCCACCCAAACCCATTCTCCTACCTCAGCAAGGGAAAACAGCCAGAAATCAGGAATGAATAATCTATGAATAAACATTCCCCCCCACTTTTTTTCTGGGATAGCAGTCACATTGTTTCTCACCCACCTTCTACAGGAATCAGGATGCTTTTCCCACATGAGGAATTAGCTCACAATAGTTGATTTACATACCAAATATATTAATCTCTTCCTAGTATACATGATTACTCCAATTTTTCCATCTCTATAATTTCTTGGCATTGAACTTGGGTGCTTGTAATTCTTTTTAAAAGGTCAGATTCCTCTCCAATGTTCTGTTGATGAAAAGACTTCTATATGGATCAAAACAACCCAGATGTACCAGGTTAAGTCCAAAGTCTCCAAGACATTGTCCAGATCTCCTTCTTTTAGACTGCTATTTCTTTCTTTCAAAAACAAATGGAACTTTGATTATATTGAAGTATTAGAAATCTCCCCCAGAATAGACCTGAGTCCTAAAGTCTTCCTGAAATTAAGAGATATGAACCTCACTGAAAACCTGGAGGCTCATAGAATTTTCCCCCTTTTTTCTTAGCATAGGAAAAAGAGGAAACATTATTTAACCTGGATTGGGTAGGGTTTTGGTAGTCTCAGGAAGCATTTGAACTAGGTAAGCAGAGATATTCAGTGGAGAGCAAAAAGGGAAGCAAGAGAGGCAGGGATGACTAGGAATTTCATAGAAATATTGTGTTTAGAGGATATCTTTGTACTGAACAGAGGGCATGTGTTCAAAGAATGCTGCACTGAGTGCAGCAGGTTCACCTCAGAACCAGTATCTATTCTATGGTCTTATTTCCTCACACCTAAACTATTGCAATAGCTTTTTCAAATGGCCCACCACATCCCTCACAAGTCTCTCTCCTCTCTAACCCACTCATTCAGATACCAAGGTGATTTTTCTAAAGTATATTTATTCTCTACATCCTACCTATGCTGGTCTATTTGAAGTTCATTAACAATATAATTAAATCTCCCATCTTTGTGTCTTGACACTGGATGTCCCTTATGACTGGAAAGCTGTTCTGCTCACTTTTGCTTCTAATTTTCAGTCCAGCATTCTCTGAACACATGTGCTTTAAGTTTCAACTGAAGTCCCATTTTCTGCAAGAAATTTTCCATGTCTCTTCAGTGATCAGCACGTTCCCTCTGAGGTTGCTGTCCATTTTTCCTTTATACATCTTGTCTGTGGAGAAGGAAATGGCAAATTACTTCAGTATCTCTGAAAAGAAAATGCCAAATGGGGAAACAAATAACTGGAAACAATTGAAAACACCAATAACAACTGAACAACAACAAGCATCAATTTATTTATAAGCAGTCTTCCCCATTAGATTGTAATCTAGTTGAGGGCAGGTATTATATTGTTTTTCATCATTCTCAATGTTTGGCACAGTACCTGGGATATTAGGAATTCTTAATAAATTCCTGTTGACTGACTGTGAAGACCAAGCATACTAGAAGACTACTTCTTTAGGAACTAAGAGAGTTCTAGAAATGTTTTTCACTCCAACCTATCCCTACTTTTTTCAGTTGTTTATATACATGCACACATGCACATATATATATATATATATATATATATATACATATATATGTATATATATATATATATATATATATATATATATAACACATACATATTTACATACATACATACATATTCCAAAGAGGATCAACTAGGTGGAAAGTGAATGAAGCTTGCTGAGACTGGAGTTGGAAGACCTGAGTTCAAATCGAGCTACAGACACTTCTAGCTGTGTCAGACACATCTAGCCCTATTTACCTCAGTTCTTCATCTGTAAAATGAACTGGAGAAAGAAATGGTAAAACTCTCTAATATCTTTGTCAAGAAAATCCAAATGAGATTACAAAGAGTTATACAATTAAAATGACTAAACCACAAAAACATAATCTGAAGGATTTATCAAGCTATTTACTCAACATCTGAATTTTTAAAAAACAAGAGAAAAGTACTTCTGCTATAACTTTATTCAAAAGTTTGCATATTGAAAACTAGGGAATAGGGCATCAAAATTTTCACAATGATTGGAATACTAGATAGGGCACAGGCCCTGAAAAGTAAAGAAGCCTTAATTCATTTAGGGAAACAAGTTCATTCTTATTATATGCCTGAGATCTCTCAATTCTAGATCACCAACTATGGTGTCAGTATCTTAAACTTAAAGCACATGTGTTCAGAGAATGCTGGACTGAAAATTAGAAGCAAAAGTGAGCAGAACAGCTTTCCAGTCATAAGGGACATCCAATATGTTGATTGATTTAACATCATAAATTATTAAATCAATCAACAAATATTTTAAAGTTCTTACTAAGTTCTAGGCTTTGTGCTAAGCCTTAGGGAAACAAAACAAATGGCTTTTAGACTCTTCCCTCAAAGAGTCTCTATTTCTCTCTATTGAGAGAGAGAAAAAAAGTTACATAGGAGTATATAGGATACATTAAGGTTAGATGTTAGACAACCTTAGAAAAAAAGATATCATAATAACCTTATCATCTAAGGGGGAAAACTAAGGCATCTTACAAAAGATGTTATCTGGTTCATGAAGGAAGCCAGGAATTCTATGACAAGCAATAAGAAGGAACTGTAGAGATAAAATTTCTCTTACATGGTCCTATCTTTGTCAGCTTTCACCAAATTAAACTCCTTTAGTCTTTTTTATTCCTATTGAAGTAGTTATGCATAGTTGAATGAGTGAGAGTAGATAGATAGCTAGAAAAAAAGCATTTTAAGCATTTTTTATTGTGCCAACTATTGTACTAAGTGCTAGGGATATAAATGCATGTAAGCAAAATAGTACCTGCCCTCAAAGAACATTACTTTTAATAGGGATAGACATGGTATTTTGGGTGTTGTTGTCAAACAGGAGTCTTTGAGAGGAAAAGTCAGACATGGCCCAATACAGAATTTTTTTTTGCTTTACTATACATTTTTGTAATAAGTTTTTTGCATTGTTGTGTTAATTTTTGCTCTCTCAAGGGAAATGGGAGGAGATGGAAGTGGGAAGGAGATAATGTAAACCTAAAAATTAAATAAAATTGAATTTTAAAAAAGATGGAAAAGTCAAAGAGAATAATGAGTAATCAGGCAGTTAATGTGTCCTTACATGGAATGGTAGTATTCATCTGATTACTATTTTCAGAGATAAGAATTGGAAAGTTGAGAATAGGAATGCATGAGAGCGAGACAGGGAATACTGTAATGGGTTTGGGCCTGGGTAAGATAAGGTAATGCTCATCAATCAGAACCCAGAGTGGAAGATGGGGGATCTGAAGGTGGAGGCTAGAGGACAGGTGGTTTGCTATGGAACCAATTAAGAAGTTACTTCAAAGGCTTATACTTGTCTTCAATAAGTAAGCTGTGATATATGCAGATTCCAAAGTATTGGCCTTACCTCCTTTCCCTTATAATCAAGAATTTTGCACCCGAATCATTGATTTCTAAGTTAAGTCCACTAATAAGCTGACTCTGCTGCTCTGAACTGATGACATTGCTTTTAGGCTCATGTTAGGGCCATTGCTCAGTTTGAAAGAAACCCAGAATACTGTATCCCTTTACCCTAACTAATAAATGTCCCTAGTGATAATCCTGAGAAGGGGATGTGTCCAAAAAATTTTGAGGCAAAATGTTTACCTGGAGCTGGGTCTACTCTGTTCTGCAAAATCATTCAGGCAAACAACAATCAACCAACCAACCAAACTATAATTAACATGAAATATGGCTTAGAAATAGCACATAGCTAGCTTTGTTTGATGATACCTATATGAAGAATCCTCCCTTCACTAAATGCCCAGAGTAGGAATAATTTTATTTATAAACCCTTAAAATGAATGTCTAAGGTTGAGACATATGTAAAGTATAAGCATATTTTTTGGGAAAGATACACTTTCTTCTTAAGAGCATATTCATCAGCCTTTGAATAGTCTGATGAAATGAAGTTATGAATAGACAATAGCATGATTGGAATGTTTGGTCTCTCACCACTTCTCAAAGTCTTCTGCAAAAAGGATGAAAGCTTTCCAACTAGAAGGTCATCTTGTCCAGGGGTTTGTAACCTGGGATTTGTACCCCTAAAGTTTCTATGGATAGATTGCAGAAGGTCCATGAATGTAAAAATATATGCATACATATATGTGTATATGTATGTAAATATATACACACATATACATCTATATCTTAAATATCTTAAAAATATATTGAAATATATTTGTTTTATAATAATGGCTTTCCTTTGTAACCTTGAATATTTTATTTTATGTATTTAAGAGCATTATTCTAAGAAGAAATCCTTAGACTCCATTAATTGCCAAGGGAGTCCATAAATCACCAAAAAAGTATTTAGAATCTCTAATCCCAATATTTCATTTTACTAATCAGGAAATTTAAAACATTAGGAATAAATTTATTTACTCATTGCCACATGGACCATAATTTAGACTTAGTTCCTTTGACTTCAAACAATAAATTAGAATTAGACAATAAGTGAGGATTAAATAACAGAATACTGCTTGTATCTAATAGGAAGAGGAGATAGAAGGCAGAGGAAGGCATTCATGGAAATGAAAGAAGCAAATCACCCAAGAAATAAGAAGAGGTAGCCCTAGAAAATGTAGGAACATCCACCATCCAAGAAAGATGCTCCCCTTAAACAATCATCAGATAACTACTAACTGAATGCCTACTGTGTACCTACAATGTAACAGCAGCACAAAGTCTACTAGCATAAAAATCATCATCCTTGCCCCAGAGAACTTACTTTCTAACTGAGGACAAGAGATTTATATATGTGGAATGAGGAGTATGAC
This sequence comes from Macrotis lagotis, assembly GCF_037893015.1. NCBI lineage: Eukaryota > Metazoa > Chordata > Mammalia > Peramelemorphia > Peramelidae > Macrotis > Macrotis lagotis. Next base: position 198,401,811 of record NC_133661.1, read on the forward strand.
AGTTATGTTATGAGGTACAGAAGGAAATGTTTTATGACTATTGTAATTCGATTTTTTAGTGGAGGTAACTATAATATTAAGGAAATTAATAAAGCAAGACTTGCATGATGCTGATAATCTCAGGAAAGGAATTAGGAAAAGGGATATAGAGATTGGGGAAGAATGAATGGAATTGAGACTATAGCTGGAACTTCATCTGAGTCTTCTAGGACAAATAAATAAAATTTACACAGGCTATATATAGGAGAGTAGGAGGTAAGCTCCTTTAAGGAAGGCAGTCTCTCAGGAAGAAATCTCTCTTAGATTTTGCCTTGTGGCAAAGTGAATAGAGTCTGAGCCTAGACTGAAAGACTCATTTTCCTGAGTTCAGCTTTGACCCCAGACCCTTCCTAGCTGTGTGACTCTTGCCAAGTCACTTCAACTTGTTTGCCTCAATTACTTCATCTGTAACATGAACTGAAGAAGAAAATGGCAAACTATTCCAATATTTTTGCCAAGAAACTCCTAAATAGGTTCATAGATGGTCCAATACAACTGAAACAATTCAATAACAATACAGTATATATCATATATTTAATAGGTTATCATTGAATTGAATTGAAAGGATTGTAGATAGGGGATAAATAAGAGTAAAATTACAAAGGTGAGAATGAGCATGACTGCCTCTTTTCTTAGGTAGGCACAAGATTCATGTGGAGGAAGAAGTCCTAGGGGACAAAACAAGAATGTAAGACTGATGAGGAGAAAGCAGAAAAATAGGAACCTAGAGCAATGATTTATTTCTTTATTCCTCTAAAACAGAAAAACCATAGCATATTGACCTAGTACTCACTTTGCTGGATTTTCATGGAGGGCAGCCTATTTGCTTCTGGAAAGGTTTTAGAACATATTATTAAAAGGTATTTTGTGAGCACTGAGAAAAGAAAACAGCGTTCAATAAAAAGTAGATGGTTTCATCAAAAACAGGCAATGTCAGACTAATAGAATTTTTTTTTCTAATTTGCATATGGCTTGGTGGATTAGCTCAGATACACTTGGACTTTGCAAAGAATTAGATGAAGTCTTCATTTTAGTTGTATGAACAAATTGAAGAATTATCGAAAAGATAACTATAATAATTGTATTTAGAACTGTTGAAAAATATCTGAACCCTTAGAATAGTCATTTAATAAAATGATTTTGATGTAAAAGATGTGACCTATCAATTTGTCTTTAGACCTAGATTATAGATTAATGAATGAAGCCATACTGAACATGTTTATCAAACTTGCCAAGTTGGGAGATAGCATTCACTAATGAGATGAGACCCCAAAAGATTTTGACAGATTAGAAAATGAACATAATCTACTAGGTGAAATATAATAGATGATAAATGTAAAATCCTACATTCGGTACAAAAAAAGAGAAGCTTTATGATTATAGGGTCAAGTGGTTTGTGACTAGGCAGAAATTCATGTGATAAACATCTTGAGTTTTTAGTGGACTGCAAGCCCAATTAGTCAATAGAATGCCATAAGGGCCAAAAAAACTTATTTGACCCTATATATGGAAAATTGTGTTCAGTTTTCAGTATCACAGTTTAGGTAAAATTGAATTTAGGTAGGACTCTGAAACTCTAGAACACTTCTAGACAAGGGAGAACGATATGGTGACAGAACCTGAAATAATGCCACCCCAGACTTGCTTGAAGAAATTGGGGATGTTGGGATTCTAGAAGAAAAAGTTAAAAAAATACTTGATAGATTTATTCAAATATCAAATATCAAAATCATAAAAGAATTGATTAGATGTGATCTTCTTGTCTCAAGAGGCAAAAAAGGTGTAGTCAGTAGAAGTGGCAGAGAGACTATAAATGTAAAAGAAAGGTTTTCTAACAATGACTTGCACAGAATACTTCAGGATGTCACTTAATCTCAAAGTTGGAAGTATGCTCACAGGTCCTTCTGTGGCCTTTCCATTGTTGGACATCTTCAAATGGAGGTTGGACCTCACTCCTGGTATGCTGAGTCTGAACTTCCATATAAAATACTCTGAAAGTCAACAATTTGCTTTGGGATCTCATTTTAGATAGCTTGTAACTATTCATTTTACCAAGGTTTTCTATTAGGGTCAGGCTAACCAAGGGGAAAAAGAGAAGATACCATGATGAATTAGCCCTTGAGTAGTATCAAATGTCCTAACAATTTTAGGTGGCCTCAAATTAGCTTTCTTTTCTTAATCACATTGTGTCAGACTCAACGAAGCATTTCTACCTCACAAAACAACTTTGAAGCCCAGATGAGAGAAAAATATATCTCTTCTATCTTAAAAAAAACCCAACCACAAGACAATCATCTCTGCCCCTTGTCCCTACTGCCTTTGTTCCAGGTTACTTCTACTGAATTTCTTTTCCTACCCTTTTTTTCTTTCTACTATAAAGCAGTGATATTTTAGTCTCATAAGCATTTGAGTGCAAGCTAACTTCTTTCCAATTCCTAAAAATGGTTATGGTTATCCAGAAAAACTCTACATCCACCTAACAAATGTTTATATGCTAGTTTCTCTTCCATCTCCCATCAACACAGTTATTGATTCCCTCAAGCCAACTCATGTTATTACTTTCCCCTCAACTTCTTGCATTCTTGGAAATGTCTTTCCAGTATATTTTTTTTGGTATTTCAGCTCTTTAAAAACTTCTAAAGACAGGGTCAGTAATCTAAATCCCAAATTCTCCCAATAGGGAAGAGACTGGTCCCCACCCTCTCTCAGATTTCCAGTCATAACCCTGCTGCCATATTTCCTTTCCAACAACATTGGAGTTGAACTTTCTTCCATCCCATTTGATTATACATTTAGTCAGAGCCAAGAGCATTTCTTCCTTCCATACCATATTTTTTGATAATTACACAGCTCTTATGGGAGAATAGAGAATGTTCTGTGCTTGCCAATAGCAAATTTCACTGATCTTTCCTCATGAGTATGAGGAGTGTTTTCAATGTGGCTGCCATTGCAAACAAAAACCATCCTCAGAGTCTGTTCATCTCCCTCTTCTTATTCAGCCATGTCATTCAGTATTTTCTTGAATGATTCCCCTTCTAAAAATGGTCTGTCAGTTTTACAAGTGATTTATAAATACATCCTTGTATTTATAAGCAAGGCATTTCTTTCTCCTATTTTGAAAATTAGAAACTTGAAGATGATTTGTGTCATATTTTTCTTTTAATGCCATCTAACATATCATGAAATCACCAATTAGAAACTCAAAGAGGTATTTGGCAGAACAGCAGGAACCCCAGCCCACAGAATGTTTCTCAGATCCTTTGACATGGTAGACATGCAACTGTTGGGAAAGGAAGTCAGTCATTAGAGCCATTCCAAAGGAAATCTATGAAGTAGGAAAAGCTGATCCTTAGCCCATCTGCTTCATTATTTACAATTTTATCCTCATTTGATTGCATCTTCTTATTCCCTACCTTCTTCTAATCCTTCTTCTCCCCTACAATCATACATTTCCCTCATCAAAATGTGCTCTTTGGAAGACTCCAAAATGCATTATATTAATTAACTAGAAAACCATTTAAAAAGTGTTAACTCTTTATGGGGGAATATACACTTTAGACTTGTGATGCACTTGAAAAAAAATAAAAACAAAACTCTAGACTTTCTTGGAGTTAGAAGGTCTGGGTTTAAAATTCACTTGGACATACACTAGTTGCATGACCTGAACAAAATGAGAGGTAAGCTTGGATCACAGTGGTTATGGAGTTGATTTCAAGACCCTTATGGCACATATTAATTGTGAGAGCCTTGGCTAATGACTTCTCAGTGTTCTAAGTAATCTACTAAGATTTCTATAAATTTGGGAGAAGGTATCAATTTGCCCTAGCTGAGGGAATTTTCCATTCCAGGGATATAACAGATCTAAACCCTATCCCAGTGACCATACATATGTATGTATATATATATATATATATATATATATATATATATATATATATATATACATATATGTATATGTATATATATATATGCCATTTAATTTCTTTGAATTTTAATTTCATTTCTAAAAAAGAGAGAATCAGATAAGGTGATTTCCAAGAACCATTCTAGCTATAAATCTATGATCTTAATGAATGAACAAAGCTTTGCACTAAAGTAGGTATGGGAAACCTTTTTTTGGCCAAGGGTCATTTGGATATTAATAATATCATTTGCAGGCCATGAAAAATTATCAACTTAAAAATTAACCTGCTTATATTTGATCAAACAATTAATTCATCCCTAAAAAGTTCTTAGATTTATTGAATCTTGAGTCCCACCTGTGGTTGCTTTGGCAGCCCCTGACCAAATGATTCAATGGACCTTATACGGCCCTCAGGCTAGATGTTCACAGCCCTTGCACTAAAAGAGTAAAGCCATGATGATAGAATTTCAGGTATAAAACAATAGGTAGCAAGCAGGAACATGCTGGTAAATGATTAACAACCATTGACCCCCTAAAAAGAAGAATGTTGGACAGATTTTTAAATTTAATAGTATTAGTAACATTTTCCCTGTCACTTTGCTGTTGTTCAGTCATTTCATTCAAGCTGAACTCTTCATGATCCCACTTGAAGTTTCTCTTGGCCAAGAGACTGAGGTGATTTGCCATTCCTTCTCCAGTTCATTTTGTAGATGAAGAAACTAAGACAAATATTGATTTGCTTAGGGGCACACAGATAGTAAGTGTCTGAGACCAGATTTGAACTTACATCTTCCTGACTGCAGGCGGCCAGCTGCTCTCTCCACTGGCTAGTCCTATCACTCTCTTAATTCTAGACAATTAACCAAACAATGAATCAAACTCTTATTTGTAGTATTTGTTGATTTCAAAGGTACAAAAAAGTCCCAATGCAATTGTAACTTGTTTACCAGGGGCTGATAATGAGCTGACTCCAGCATGTCACTGCTAATAGTATAATTTTCTTTTGTGGAAGCTTTGTACAAGGCTAACCCAACCAACAATTCAGAGTAGAAGCATTTTAGAGTCTTTTGAGGCCACTACCAAGGACCAAATTATATAGACTATTAACAAAGGCTTTTCTTATCATTTAAGTACTTAAGCTATCTGAGATTTAAACTCAGGTCTATTGACTTCAAATCCATTCTTCTTGCCTCTGATTCTTTGGATGCTGAATCTCAACTTGGTTGACTCACATTTCCTTTGATCCAGACCTTCATTCCCATTTGAAGCTCTCTTGTTCTCTGGGTGCCAAATTCTCTGTTTCTGAAGCTGATTTAATAACCTGCCTCACATTTCTAACTGCTCACTGGATTTTAGCATCATAGATCCTAGATCTGTAAGAGACCCCAAAATCCAAGTTCTCCAACTCCCTCAAGAAAAAAAACGTGACTTGACTCTATAATCCAGAAACACTGCCCTCTTCACTGTTCCTTCTGCAAGATACTGCACCCCTTGACGCAGGACATTTTCACTGACATCTCCACCCCCCAACCTAGAATATTCCTCCTCATCTCTGTCTCTAGCTTTCCCTGGCTTCCTTCTAGTCTCAACTAAAATCAAACCTTCTCAGAAAGTCTTTTTCCATCCTCCTTAATTCTATTGCCTTCCTTCTATTATCTTCAATTTATCTTATATACAGTTTGTATAAAGTTCTCTCATGTTGTCCCCTCTTGTTTATATATAACATGTTTCTACAAAGCAGCTATGCGTTGCTGAAGAGTAGGAACTATCTTGCCTTTCTTTGTATCCCCAATGCTTAACAAAATGCACATGGTAGGTATTTAAGAAATGCTTGCTGCCTTCTTGTCTTACCAGAATGATAAACTTCAGAAGTAGAATGTGAAATCAGGTATTTTGACTTCAGGTTCAGCTAAATGGTGCAGTGGATAGAGTTCTGGACCTGATGTCGAAAGATTCCTCTTCCTGAGTTCAACTCTGGCTTCAGATACTTAATAGTTGTATGACCCTGGGCAAGTCACTTAAACCTCTGCCTCCATTCCTCCTCCATAAAAGGAACTGGAAAAGGAAATGGCAAAGCACTCCAGTACCTCTGCCAAGAAACTCTTAAATAGGGTCATGAACAGTCTGGCACAACTGAAACAACTGAACAGTGATTTCTGACTTCAGCTGAAGTGTTTAGTGATCATTTCTCTGTACCATCTTCCTCTCAGTATCAGTTGGTGCTGTAGTATAGTATATAGCATATATAGCCACATATCCCACCCCCATTGAATTATTTCAGTCTCAACAATCTAACAACTACAACTGCAACAATAAAAACAATAGCAATAGCAACAGCACTAATAAAAATTTCTACATGCTTTCACAGACATGTTTTGTATCTTTTTTTAATCATAATGTTTCCTTTTGTTTTTATATCATCACTCTTGTATATGCCTCCTTTTTCCATCTCTGAAACTTGAGGCTTTTCTCTAACAAAGAAGAATAAATGAAGATTTCAAACTGATTCAACAGTATATGCAGTGTTCTGCCTAGCAATTCCCCATTTTACAGATGAGAAGAGGGTGGTTCATTATCTGGTCTCAGGAGCTATTGGTGGTTTTTCATCCTTCTGGTTCTACTTCCTTTTAGCAATCTTGGCACTTTTTTTGAGTATATCATACCTTTGCTTTTTATTTTGCTATCTATTGGTTCATGCAACTCTTCCCATGTTTCTTAGAATTCCTCATTCCTTACTATCATTTCTCATTGTTTAGTATATATATATATATGACTTAGAACCATCATAATACAAACTTTGACAAAGGCTTGATGATATTCAAAGGATAGGGATCTTAAGAAGCAACACCTCCCTCTCCCCAGCTCTTAAGTGTCAATTCCAGTCATTCACTCTGCATTTTTTTGAGCAAAACCTTTGGGGAATCATTTTTCCCATTTAATCTCAAAGTTTTTATTCTAAACACTAGAATTAAATGATTTCCTCACCTTAGGATAAAATAGAGCTAAATTGCAACCAGAACATGAAAATTACAACATAGTGGTACTTTGGAATGAAGGAAATAAGGCAAACTGATTTATCATATTCAGAACATAGTGATATTCAGAACAACCCTGGGAGGTAGGTGCAATTATATTCTTCATTTTATAGTAGAGGAAAATGAGGCAGACAGAGGTTATGTGTCTTGCCCAAGGTCACATAACTAGTGTCTGAGAGCAGATTGGAAGTCATATCTTCCTGACTTTAAGCAAATTGCTCTATTCACTGCACTTATTTAACTAATTCATTAGATAAAATGTTAGATTTGGAGGGAAAAGATTTAGGTTAGAATTGTGGTTCTGCTGCTTACTTCTATAAATTTGGATAAATCAGATCTACAATCTAGGTCTTAGTGCCTTACCTTTGAAATGAGATAGTTAGAATAGATGACTCAGGTCATATATACATACATACATATATATATATATATATATATATATATATATATATATATATATGTATATATATGAATTCTATGATTCTATGATTCCCTGACTCCTCCTATTGTTTGTTGAATTGGTGGGAGATAAACAGAGAAGGAAGCCTAGAATGACCTAATTTTAAGAAAGTTCAAAGTTCAAAGTAAAATGTCTTAGACTGGCTTCTCTTGAGGGGACCCCATTGGTAAGAGAGACCAGAGTATATTCATTTTCAAGGATATGTCTGGGTATGTAGTAGACAGGCTAAGAGAAAGAGAACTATGGACTGAGTTTAGAGATCCCACTTCAGTCCAAAGCCTCTCTTTAAAAGCATCTGCCTTCTCTCAGGTTTCGGAAGGCAGTGTTGGGAGACATCTGTACAGCTGCAATATGTCACTGATGGAGAGGTCCTTCAACCCACATTCTTTTTGTGCTGAGTCATTCAGCAAATACAGTAGGTAATGTTTGCCACTGAAATCATGTTGGGTTAAAAAGCCAGTTCAATAGGAAAAAAATAATAAGCCACCCTACTTTAATGGGGGAGGCAACTCAGTAGTCTGGTCCAGGAACTATTCTATGCCAAGTGAGAAAGTCATGAGGTTTCTGGTAAAGAAGAACACGCTTGTTTGGATCGAATTAAGCTTATGTGAACTTTGAACAGCAGAATTAAATTTTTATTAATATTCATTGTTCTGCTTGGCTCTGGAAAGTTATGTGAACAAAGAGCTTTGCAAAGGATTGAAAAAAAAATCAGCAGATCTTATCTCGCTTTGGCTGGGATGAGAGGAAAATGATCTATTCATCTGTTTGTTCTACACCTCACAAAAGGAAAGTGGGCTTAGAATGCTACAGTTACTTACCTAAGGTCACCTAGCAAAGTGGGTTGAAGAGTTTGAGACAGAACCCTATAATGGTTTCTGATCTGACCCAGTCACAACTTGATCTATTGAAACATCCTGCCTTCAGCATTGATGATGTGTTCTTTGAACATGTGTTAAGTTCCATCTTCTTCTCGTTTGTTGGCTGGCAACTAAGGGGCAATGGAGACAATATTGTGATTAAAATATTCTCCACATTCTGAATTCTAATTATTCTCTTTTGGTCCATTCACAAGCCAATTTAAAATAAATAGGGAAATAAGGCATATCCCATAACCACCACTATTTTACAATTCCCCTAGAAAGAATAAATCAGTACAAATTGAAAGAATTCATTGTCATTTTATCTTGATCAACTAAAAAATATCCACAAGACTGAAAGCAAATATAAAATTCTATTATGATATCAGGCGAGAAAAAAACTATTAAAAGAATCTCAGGGAATAACATATTTAACACAAGAATTTATAACTCACATGATAGAACCTATCTACTATCCCTCTTGTTGTGGAGACTGAGGTTAAAGGAAGTTTTGAACTCAGGAGCTAGAGAAGGCCATGCCTAATGAGTATATACTCTAAGCTCACCATCAATATAAGTCCCCAGGATGAGTGGCATTATGTTGTCTGAGAAGGCACAAATTTGCCCAGGTTGGAAATGGAGCAGGTAAAATTTGTGCTGATCATAATAGGACTGAATTATGCTTGATGAGTTACAGATGAGAGAGGGATAGGGCAGGGGAGAGGGAGAGGGAGAGACAGAAACAGAAACAGACAGAGAGAAATAGAGGAATAAAGCAAAGAAGGAGGAGGAGAAGGCAAAGGAGGAGAAGGAGGAGAAGAAGAAGGAGGAGGAGGAGGAGGAGGAAAAGGAGAGAGAAGAAGAAGAAGGAGAAGAAGGGAAAGAAGGAGAAGGAGGAGGAAGAGAAGAAGAAGAAGAAAAAGAAGAAGAAGGAGGAGGAGGAGGAGAAGGAGAGAGAAGAAGAAGAAGGAGAAGAAGAAGAAGGAGAAGAAGGGAAAGAAGGAGAAGGAGGAGGAAGAGAAGGAGAAGAAGAAGAAAAAGAAGAAGAAGAAGAAGAAGAAGAAGAAGAAGAAGAAGAAGAAGGAGAAGGAGAAGAAGGAGGAGAAGAAGAAGGAGGAGGAGGAGGAGAAGAAGAGGAAAAAGAAGAAGAAGAAGAAGAAAGACAAAGGAAGGAAGAGAAAAGGAGAGGAAATAGGGATTATTTTATTTTGTATTTTTGTATCCACAGTGTCTGGTACAAAGCAGTCATTTAATAAATTCTTGTTGATTGATTGATTAAAAGTATGACAGAGAGAACTAGTTAAACAGAAAACTTCTTAGAAGAGGATGTAAAACAGAAACATGCAAACAATCTGAGCAGTCACTGAGCTGATTCTTTCTTTGGCTTTTGTTGCTGTTTAGCTATTTTTCAACTCTGTCTGATGTAGCCATAAAACTGTTTGTATGCACAGCTTCTTTTTTAGATATACAGCAATTCTCCTTTTAATACCATGCTCTAGAATTTTGGCAAGAACTAAGGTTCTGCTTATCAGTCTATAATTCATAAATTTCACTGTTTCCTTCTTTTAAAATTGGGACCTTTAACTCCCACTGTGCAGCTCTTTGCTCTTTCTCCATTCATTCATTCATTCATTCATTCATTCATTCATTCATTTGTTTACTTATTTTCAAAAATCATTTGGTGACTTGAACTCTTTGAGCCCACTAATATATTCTCTTAGCAATGTCTTAACAAAGTCTCACTTGTCTTGATTTTCACCTTCATTTCATATAGACAAAGGAGGAGGTAGAAGATATTCTGCTTTTTCTGGGACACTATAAGATCATCTACCCTAAGGAGTCTCATCCTATTTGATTTACTCTTTTAAAATTTTATTTATGTTATTCTGAACTTAAGAGGTAAAACAAGTACATATCCCTAATGGTAGAATAGGGGGAAAAGATGGTTGTATATGAAACAGCCAATGTACCTTGTACAATTTGCTATTCTTTTAAAATATATAATAATATTATCAGGTAATATTCCTTTTTTCTTCCCTCCCCCTTAGAGATTAAACACATACAGACACACACATGAAAAAAATTCTTTACATACTTCTGAATACAAATAGTGTCTTCCTTCACATATACTTTGCACATATAATTTGAGTGTTTAAGTCCAAAAAGCTTAGTCACTCAAAAATGGAAATCATAAATTTAGATCTTGAAAGGATCATGAAGGTCAATTTAATCCAACCTTGAAGGTCATTTAGTTCAACCTTATGAAGAACTGAAATGCAGTGACTTGATCAATTCCACAAATTGCTCTGCTTAAGTAGCAAATGGGGAATTAAAAAAAATTATCTGGGTGTTCCTATAGATCCTATGAAGGAAATGAATTATATCCTTGGGAATTTTGTGCTGTCTCTTTGGTTTCATATACTAACTCTGTGACCTTGGACATGTCACTTTAACCTTATTTGCCTCAATTTCCTCATCTGTAAAATGAGCTGGAGAAAGAAATGGCAAAACACTCCAGTATCTTTGCCAAGACAATCCTAAATAAGGTAAAGAATCAAACATGACTGAACAACAGCAAAATTAACAAGAAAAGGGAAAGTAAATGAGTGAAAAAAAGAGACATTAAATGAGGTCACACCTATGTACCTGGTTGCTAAGGTCATCTCTACCACTTTTAGATACGTGTCATTGAGTATCTTGTTTGTAAGGTACATAAAGGCTAATTAAGCTGAAAACTTAATTTACTATCTGGGACCATCTTGGTGGTCCTGTGAAAATCTGATTCACTGGTGAGGAGGCTTTTCATAAAAAATGTCTTCTAAGTGGAATAAAAGAAAAAAAATTCTTATCATAGCTCTCAATTATACATGCATACAAAATGTTCTCCTTTGTTGTTGACACATAAACCAATCCTTTACTGAAGTTTTTCTTGAATGTCCTTGGAAGTTACTCTGGGCATCACCGGAACACAAGCCCTGGCAGGTCCTAATAAGTTGTAAAGCCTTCAAGTACAGGCATTACAACTCATTGTAGTATCCTGTCATCCAAAACTAGCTTAGTGAAGTAATGATGTAGTGCAATAGAATAGGCATAAAAGGATCAAATTCTAGTTCTGCTATTGCCAGTATGACTTCAGAAAAATCTCTTTAGCTTTCTGGTCCCTCCCTGATTTTCCCATCGATAAAATGAGTGGATCAGATAAAATTCCAGCTCTAAATCTATCATTTTAAGTTCAGAGAGCTCATCATTAGTGTAGTTGTTACCACATTATAAAATTTTAATGGGCAGAGAAACTCCCAAAGATTATCTACTAAAGAGAGAAAGGATCATAGTGGGCATCAGTGGAGGAAATCTTTCCACTCATTGCATAATGATCCTTGAAAAAAGGAACTAAGGATTCATCAATAACACAAGGCAGTGTCCAAATTCCAACAATTCTACCCACTCTCCAGATCCCTAACAGATAAAAAGTGATTTATCCTTTCTTGATGGGTTTTTGCTCTACTTTTGGATCCTTCCTAGACTGCCTGCAGAGGTCACAAGTTAACATTGTAAAGATGACCAGAGACAAACCCCATGATCAATTAATCAATGCCAATTGTCCCAATTGAATCAGGGGATTATTTTTAACTCTCCAGAATGGATGTACCATTTATACTTACCTATATGCTTAGTATATAGGTCAGTATATGCTAAGTATAATGCCTGGTTATCAGCTTCTTCCTTTTTAGTGATTATCTCCTGAGTTGACAGGTTGGTCAGGGATTTCCCCCCCTTCCCCCCACCCCACAGACATATATATATATATATATATATATATATATATATATATATATATATATATATATATATATATTACTATATAAATGAAACTTTGGCCTATGACCTGCTCGTGGACAGCTATGCCATAGGAAAAGGTTTTAAATAACTTCTGAGTAAGACTAGTAGCTCTACTCAATTATCTAGAGGGATGAGAAGCAATTGAATTGGTAGCCTCTGAGAGTAGGCTAACAACAAAGCTATTTCAAAATTGTCTGAGTCACAGAATAGAGGACTTGAGAAAGAACAGTCACTGTAGCTATTTATGGATCTGAGAAAGTCAGTAAACTCCCATCTGTTTAGTGGGTTTCCTTGATTTTCTCTTTTCCAGAGGTCATATTGGTTTAATATTTGGAGAGGAAGAACTGGAGAGCAGAATGAAATTCAAATAACCAGCATTTGTAATAGCTGATATTCCTAAGAGGATTTTTGAACTTATCAGGTCTTCACACATCTCACCTGATGTTTATAATAGTCATATGAAGCAGAGCACGTTATGTCCATTCTACAGATAAGTAAACTGAGGCTCTAAGGAATCAGGTAAGTTACTTATGCTCATATAGTCACAAAGTGTCTGAGGCAGGCTTAGGTCTATGCTCAACGAAAGTCCAGTGTTTTGTTCTATTTTGTACTTTTTAAACCATTTTATCCAGTGCTTACCAGAGTGTCACACATAATAGGTACTTGATGAATGTTTATTGGCTGACTAACCAAAGGACTGTTTATGTGCTAACATTTCAACTTAAGTTCTGTAAATATTTATTAAATGGATTATATGTACACATTTTTATTACATACATAACACAATTTCTTTATCCATCCCCTTAATCAGTCAAACAGTGGGGGAGAAGAGAAAGTATATTCTAAGCACGGGAACCAGTTTATGCAAAGACATGGAGACAGGAGACTGAATGGCATACATGAGGGAAAGTAAAATGAAGAGTTCAACTGGTTCAAAGAGGTTGTGAAAGAGTCATGTATGATAAGCATAAAAAATAGCTTAGATCCAGGTTTTAAAGGTTTTTAAGTGCCAACTAGTAAAGTTGTTATCTGCTCCTAGAGGTAGTAAAGAACAAGTGAGGTTTACTGAACATAACAGTGATAGGGTCAGACTTGTGCTTAAGAAAAATCACTCTCCCGGCTTTCTCAGGGATGAAATAGATAAGAGAAACATGAGGTTGGGAAAGCAAATAGGAGACCATCTCAGTGGCCTAGAAGAGATGAGGGCATGGATCAGTATGGTGGTTCTCCTAGGAGTAGAGAGAAGTGAATGTTGTAATATTTTAGAAGAATTCCTAATTTTTTGGTAACCAGTTAGATCTGAGAGGTAGAAGAGGTTGAGAAGTCCAAGGAGACAATATTATTATTGAAGATTAGTAAACTTAGGAATGATAGTGATACATTCAATAGAAAAAAAAGAAAAAATCAGAAGAAAAATGAGCTAGATCAAAATAGAATGATTTTGTTTGCTCAGGTTAAATTTGAGAAAGTCATGAAACATCCAAATCAGAGAGAAGTATCACAAAATCCTAGAGAGGAAAAAAAATTCAAGAGGAAAAGATTGATCAACAGTGTCAAAAGCTGAAGAGAGATGAAGAAGGAAGATAGAGAAAAGACACATTGAATTTCACAATTAAGAAGTCCTTGGTAGCTTTAGGCAGAGCAATTTCAGATGCATAAAAAATTAATCTTATCTGCTTTCATGGATCTAATGATGCTGATGATTCTCAAATCTACTTATCTAGCTCCTGCCTCCCACTAATTGGTGGATTATGATTATAGGATAAAAAACACATTTTCTGAGATAAGCAATTTATCAATTAAAAACAAAACAACTGCACTTTCTAAAAGGGAAGTTTGCAGGATAAGTGAGAAGGAAATCATTTGTAAGTGAAATGATGCTTTAAAAAAAGCTAGAATCAACAATGCAACTCTCCAAACAACTAGAACTAATTCCCTTTTAGATGCAATAAGTTTGAGAGGAAGGTGATACATACAGGTTGATGTCTCTTATTGGTGTAGGACTGGAGTAACCTTTTATTTGTATTTACATGCTCAGTACTTAGTACAAACTTGACATATTTTATGTAAATTCTTTTAAGTAAATTCTTTTTCCTTAAAAAGAATAGAAAAAGTAACTAATGCTAAAAATATAGATTTGAGAGTTCATCTGCACACAGAAGGTTATTGAACCCATTGGAATTTATGAGATCACCAAAAGAAAGAACATAGAGGAAAAAAAGAAAATATGATAAACAGGAAAAAGGATAGATCCTTGGAGGGGATGCTTAAGTTTAGTGCACAGGAAGAAGATGATGATCTAAGAAAGAATGAGATGGAACAAACAGGAGGATGATCATGAGAGACACCTTACATCTGTAGTCACACCAGCACTGAGAATAGTATCTACTACCTCATTTACTGTCCTTTATAGTTGTAAAGTTCTTCAAATACATTACTCCATGTGTTTGGATCTTCACAATGGGAAGCAGGGGAAAGCAACAATTGGGGCTTTGAGGCACTGTAAGAACTGTAAGAACTGGTGCCAGTATGAAACAGAGTTAGCATTCTGGATTGAATGTCAGCAAGACCTGGTTTCAAAGAATGCTCTCTCTTTTCATCTCTGTCTCCTTAGCTTCCTTCAAATTTCAGATAATGTCTCACTTTTTACACTAAGCTTTTCCTAGTTCTCCTTAATCTTAGTGTTGGGGTTTTTCCCTGAGAATACATCTAATTTATCCTATTTACTTCTTCATGAATAGTTGTTCAGTGTGTGTGGATATTTTTTGTTTTGTTTTGTTTTGTTTTTCCTGAGACTCATCTTGTCTACTTTGTACATGGTTGTTTGTTGTATATAGAGTGTTCACTCTGCTGTGAGGACTTTATTGAGCCCTTTTCAAGGCTGCTCATTCATCTTTGGTGTCCACCTGTCACCCAACTGTTATAATCATTGTTCATTGACCACACTCTGGTGAAAACGTTTTGGCAGAGGGGCTAAACTAGGTTAAGGTTAACCAACATGCCTTAAACAACTGGGAATTAAATGGATATCTCTCCTAATCGTGTGAAAACTTCTCCTCAGGAGATGAGAATGCTTTGTTCAAGTAGCTACAAAGACAGCTACAACAGGCACTGTGGAGTGCTTAGAACTTGCTCAGACATCAAAGACAAAGATTATCCACTGTATCCTGGATCATCATCAAGTCATCTTGACATTCGTCCTGCCATTAGATTTTCAGTGACTGAAAGAGAGATAGATGATTTTTGACTCATTTGAATCCAATTCATTCTCAAATCAAGACATTACACTGAAATGTCATTGGTTATCTTTGAAAATTAAGAAAGAACAATATAGTTGTTTGCATGTTGTCTTCTCATTAGACTTCAAGCATTTAAAGAACAGGGACTAAAATTTGCCTTTTGTTGTATCTTTGATGCTTTAGCCTGGCAACAAATAAGGTATTTAAAATAAATATTAGTTGAGTGACTGAAAAAAATAGACCTTGTGGAAATCTTACTAAATTCCTACCACAGTAACTACTAATTATATCAGCTTTTAAATTTTGACCTTTTATAACTGTTTTTTACTTTAAGAAAAAGTCTCACTCTACTTGTTCAATGAGACAAATCATGTATATGAATCAGCAAGCCATTTTGAGTAGAAGTGAGAATACATGGAGGGAAGTTATGGGGAAGGGGAAGAAGCAATTGAGACACTGAGGATGCCTTACTGAAGGTGCACTGTAAGTACTGGTTCCAGTATGAAACAGTGGCTAGAGTACTGAATTGAATGTCAACAAGACTTAGTTTCAAAACAAAACTAAGTGTCATGATCACTATCCTCCACATGTTATGAGATTATGTGTTTGTATCTCTAGTTCTCAATATCCTATCTACTCAATGGTCCTTCCTAGTTGTATGAATGAGGGTAAGTCACTTTCCCTTTCTGAAACTCAATGCCCTCAGCTGAAAAATGAGGGTGATATTATTTGCATTATTGTGAAGCTCTGATGAGATAATACATGTCAACGTCTTTGCAAAACCACAGGTGCTTTATAATTCTGGTCAACATTACTAGTGCCAGGGGTGGCTAGGTGGCGTAGTGGATAAAGCACTGGCCTTGGAGTCAGGAGTACCTGGGTTCAAATCCTGTCTCAGACACTTAATAATTACCTAGCTGTGTGGCCTTGGGCAAGCCACTTAACCCCATTTGCCTTGCAAAAAAAAAAACATTACTAGTGCTAAATAAATAAGGGGGGGGGTGACTATAGTTTGGACCCAAGACATCTAATTCCTTTTGAGAAGAGGTCATTGAACAGGTTAATGAGAACAGTGATACTGCTTTTCTAGTCATAAACATTCCCAATGGCAGCAGATAAAGAGTGTAACGAATAGCAGTGATTTCAAGGTACACAGGATCAAGAGTGATTACTGGTAGCTTTATCTAAAATTAAGCAAATCCTCCATGGTGTTTTTCTGATACACAAATCTAAAAATTGGCTTCAAACCATAGCTATGCAAAAAGAAAACCAGGGAAGAGTAGCCCCAGACTGTAGACAACTATTGGAGTTGGAGTATGTTGCCTCATTTTCATATTTCCCTCAGACATATTTGGATAAAGCTTGGACTTGGAATCAGAAAAACCTGTGTTCAAATTCCACATAAGACACTTGTTAGATGTGTGATACTGGGCAAGTTAACTCTACCTTTCTGAGTCTTGGTTTCCTCATCTTTAAATTGAAGAAAACAATAACATCAACTTTAAAAGAGTATCGTGATGACTGAGATGAAATATTCTGCTATCATTCAGTCATTTTTCAGTCATGGCTGACTCTTGGTGATCCCACTTGGGATTTTCTTAGCAAAGATACTGGAGTGGTTTGCCATTTCCTTCTACAGTTCATTTTACAGATGAGGAAATTGAGGCAAACAGGGTTAAGTGGTTAAACCCAGAGTCACACAACTGGTGAGTATCTAAGGCCTGATTTGAACTCGAAAAGATGAGTCTTCCTGACTCCAGGTCTGGTGCTATATACACTACATCAGTTAGTTAACCATACATATATTAATGGCATGCAAACCTTAAAGCTCTATATGAGGTATTCTTCACTTCAGCTTAGGGGAACAATGAAATTGGATAGGGAAAATATTACCTTTTAAAAATATTTGACTAATTTTTAAGTGACATATAGCATTTCCCTTAATTATTTTAAAACACTATTCTGAAAAGGGAATAAGCTTTTCTATAAGACCTATAGTATACTAAGAATTTTTATAAATATTATCTCTTTTGATTCCTACATTTGTGCTATTATTATCTGCAATTTACAGTTGAGGAAACTGGCAAACAGATGTTTATAGTTTGCCCACTCCATTCAGCAAGGAAGTATCTGAGGTTCAAATTTGAACTCATTTCTTCTCCAACTCCTAGTTCAGCTAAGTATTCATTCAGCCAGATGCCTCTCAACAATACTCTGTTAGGAAGAAGTTCATAAGTTTCACTAGAATAACAAAGGGGACCATGATATAAAAGGAAAGAAGGAAGGAAGGAAGGAAGGAAGGAAGGAAGGAAGGAAGGAAGGAAGGAAGGAAGGAAGGAAGGAAGGAAGGAAGGAACAAAACAAAAGGAAAAGGAGGAAGGAAGGGAGGAAGGGAGAGAAGGAAGGAGGGGAAGAAAGGAAAGAAGTAAGGAAAAATGGGAAAAACTTAAGAACCTCTCCTCTATAAAAATGTCCATTTTGTTATCCTTATCTGTAACAAGAGGAGGTTGAATAAGATAATCTCTAAGGTCCCTTCAAGCTCTGAGTCTTTGCTTCTCTATAAAGGGAAGCTATTTTAAAATATTTATTTATTTTCCTATTACATACAAAGATAGTTTTCAACAATAATTTTTGGTAAGGTTTTGCTTTTCACATATTTTTCCTTTTCTCTCTTCCCTCCCTCCTCCCCTAACAGAAAGCTAATATAGTTTATACATATATAACTATGTTGAGCATATATATAAATCCTATTGTGAAAGAAGAATCAAATCAAAAAGGGAAAAAAATTAGAGAGAAAAACACAATCCATAAGACAACTTTTAAAAATTGAAGATAGTAATCTCTGGTCTTCATTTGAAATCCATAGTTCCTTCTCTGGTATTTTCCATCTCAAGTATTGTGGAATTGTCTTTCATTGTTGTACTGCTGAAATAAGCATAGATGATCATCATGCAACATTGCTGTAAGTGCGTACAACATTATTCTGGTTCTGCTCACCTCACTCAGCATCAGTCCATGCAAGTTTTTTTTCAGGCTTTTATAAAATCCTATCCCTTGTGATTTATTACAATTAACAGTACTCCATCACATTCATATACCATAATTTATTAAGTCATCCCCCAAGTGATGGGCATCCCCTCAATTTCCAATTCTTTGCCACTACAAAAGGAGCTGCTATAAATATGTTGTACATATTGTTTTTTTGCCCCTTTGTGATCTCTTTGGGATACAGACCTGGTAGTGGTATTGACTGATAAAAGGGTATGCACAGTTTTATTGTCCTTTGGAATATTTCCAAATTGTTCTCCAAAAAAGTTGGATCAGTTAACAACTATGGAAAGTCATTCTTTTTTATTTTTGTTCCCAGGTCGTATAGTGTCTTATTTTATTTTATTTTATTGATATTTTACCTCATTTTTCCAATTACATGTTAAACATTCATCCACATAAATATTCATATATTTAAGTTACATAATTTTCTACCACCCTCCCTCCCCAATCCCTCCCTTTAGCAGCTAATAGTAGGGTGAATATTGTACATACACATTACGGGAATAATAATAGCATTTACCTCATAGGGTTGTCATAAGGATCAAATGAAATAACACATGTAAACCTAAAATATATAAATATGTAACCATGCTTAAAAATTGAACTTTTTTCAGGGAAGAACATAATTACATAATCATTCAGAGATGACAAAATTAAACATCTCCATCTGAAATGAATGACTGGTCTATATTAGGAAAGTCCTGTACAATGTCAAGAGACCTGGAAACTCCATGAAGATGAAGTCAGGCTGACACAAAAGCTACTTTGCTCCCCAAACAGTGATAACAGTAAAGCTCTGGAACTTCTGACTCAACCACCCTGAGTCACTGATTGCATGCACTATGACAACAGGATTAAGTAAGAAGAAATGTTTCTCCAAGAGGATTTTCCATTTTTCACAGAGGATGCCCAAACAACCTGAAAATACAGGTACTTTAGACCAGAAGAAGCAAAACCAAGAAAAGCAGTTTTCTGTCAAGGTTGGCCAATTCCTGTTAGCTTCACCCTTTTCTGCCTCTATCAGCCAGGGACACAATTTCTTCCCAATTTGGGATGAAATTGGAAGAGTATTATAGGCTAGACTCTCAATTTGTAGCCTGTATGCAGAGAATCCAAAGAGAATCCAGAGCCCACTTTCCTTTCCCCATATTGCAGAAGTCCATTTAAGGCTACCTCATCTTATTGGTCTCAGAAGAATCCAACTAAGGGCAAATAGATGGTTTCCTATGGGTTGGAAGATTGCCATTATTTAATGCTTTCGTGGAGTGGTTCTCTATTGCCTGAAGGGACTGGGCTTTTCCATTTATAACTATGTTGGCTGGAAATAAGTTGAGTCCCCAGAGGATTCCTATGGAACACTGAGCTCCCATCATAGCTATAACAGATCTTAATTTATCTTGATTTGGAACAAATGATTTAACTTCCATGATTTGATTTTGGAAAACTAATTTAAGGAAGTTGTTTTGTGAATAAACATTCATACACAGAATTTTCTATTTCCAGCTTTCCCTTCCTCAGTGCTGGCTTCCTCTACCACCTTTTGGTTTCAGACTTCTGCCTCCTTCATTTTTCTTCACAGTTCTTTCATCTTTATTCATAGGCACCCCCCCTTTTCTTACACACATCTAGCTGTTTCAGGCATCTTCTCTAGGATACAATCCCTCATTCAGTTTCGCTACTATGATAGCTTAACCCACTTATTCTTTCTCTCCAGAACATCTCTCATATATACATGACTTTTTAGTTATGTGCACTTATTCATACCCTCTTACTCACTTAGACTCACTAGTTGCTAACCAACTCATTATCAGTAGCTGAGGTAACAGCTAACCCTACCATCACCACTACTACAAATATACAGAAGCATTGAATTAATCTGGGATACACATCTCAAGCAGAATGGATTCACAGGAAGAAATGAGAGCAACTGCCCCAGTATTGAAGGAATAGGAATGACTTGCAGGGTAAGAAGTATAGAGTAATAGGATCAGATTTGTTGGTTTCTTTCTTGCTTTTCCAAGAGATGCCAAAGAGAGTAAAACAAGAAAGGAATGAACTTATAGGGAATTTCAATTGGACATGGCTATTTGGAATCAACAAGAGTAGAGTCTGAAGTTAATGTTAGTAGACCCAGAGACTGTTGGGATGAGTAGTAGGAGGGAGTGTTTTCAGAACAGGTCATCTGAACAAATGATGGGTGGTAGATCTACTTCCTCTTCCATATACTTGATTATGTTGTCCCTTTATAATGTTATATATTGTTCAATTGTTTCAGTCATGGCCAACTCTTCATGACCCTATTTGGGATTTTCTTGGCAAAGATATTTTGCTCCTCAAACAGTGATAACAGTCAAGCTCTGGAACTTGGTTTATCATTTTCCTCTCTAGCTCATTCTAAAGGTGAGAAAACTGTGGCAAACAAAATTAAGTGATGCGTCCAGGGTCACACAGCTAGAAAGTATCTGAGGCCAGATTTGAACTCAGGAAGATAAGACTTCCTGACTTCAGGTCTGGCACTATGCATTATGGAGCTACCTAATTACCCTTCTCCTAGTTACTCTCTTCATATTCACTTCTCAATCCTAGGCAATCTGTTTTTCATACCTCATCACTTTATTAAAATGTTTCTGTGCAAGAATAGCAATCATCCCTTTACCAACAAAAGGACTTCTTCCTTCATGATTTCTATAATAATCATCTTTCGTGCTCTCTATATTTGGCATTATTGACTAGCCTCTTCTGTAGATAGTACCTCTATCCTGGAAAAACTTCTTTCTCCTGCTTCTCCTCCTACCTATATAGTCAATCATTCAGTCTTCTTAATTGCTAATACCCCCTCCCATTACTTTGTACATATTTTTGAATTTATCTTATTATGTTCATTCTATGTCCCCCTAAGAGAAAGAAATTTCTTTGAAAAAACAAGTTTTATTTTTCTATCACCATAGTTATGAACATGGTATCTGGCATAACAAAACCTGTAACCAATGATGGTTGAGTGAATTAATGATAGACATTCAAATATTGATAAATAGTTTTTAAGTTCTTGCTAGTTGTGAGATATTTAGGAGTCATAAAACATTCCTTCTCCATGTCAGATCCTTTAAAATAAGCTATTAATTGCAACTTGAGACCTCCATTTCTGCTTCATCTCATCTTGTGCATACTGAATACTTCTTTTATTTGAACAAACTTGAATGATTCAAAACCAAGATGAGCCTTCCTAAATCCAGAGCATGGCCATGCTGCCATCACAGGCTGCTATTGGGTAATCCAGTACCCATTATTGTAACAACCCTGTAATCATTTTTTGAAGAAACACATTGTTGTTTCTTCCCTTTTCTTTATCTTCAATTAGTTAAAAAGCCACTGGAAATTTTATCAGAAGAGAGAGAGAGAGAGAGAGAGAGAGAGAGACATATATATATGTATATATACATATATATATACATACATACATACATACATATACAGACAGAGAGAGAGACAGAGAGAGGAAGAGTCAGAGACTGAGATAAAAGAAGAGATAGAGGGACAGAGACAGAGAAGCAGAAAGGGGCAGAGACAGAGACAAAGAGAGAGACATACACAGTGAGAGACAGAAAGACACAGAGCTAGAAACAGAGACAGGGACAGGGACAGAGAGACAGAGGTTCCAAGCTCATACTTGACTCAGGCTGATAGTACATTAAATCCTGGCAATCATCTTATACTTCTCATAAAGAAGAATTGACAATTAACCAAATTCTCCATAAAAAGGGATCAATATTACATATGATACCATCAGTACTAATCCACCCTCTTTGATGGTAAATAAGGAAGTTATGTTTAAAAGTCATTAAAATTTTTGAATCCTTTGACCCAGTCATGCCACTACTCTGTTCATAGATTCATAGAGATGAAAAGAACTCAGAAGACATCTACTCCACCATTTTCTTTTTGCAGATGAGAAAACAGATATAAAGAAATTAAGTGATTTCTCCAGGGTCACACAGATAGTAAGTATTTGAAAAAAGAACCTGTACCCAGGGTCTTCCTGGCTCCAAATCCAAAGCCTTATTCATTATACCATTTTTTTTCTTGATCATGGGGAGACTCTGATGAGTCATTGGGAAGTGTCAGAAATGTTAAACAGTTTCAATAAAAAATTTTAAAGAGGAAAATGGATTTTTTAAAACTCCTCCCACTTCAAACTGACGTAATTCTTAATGCTAAAAGCTCTCTATAGGTCCAATTAGAAAGAAAAATTAACAAAGCTCTTAACTGTTCTTGCTTTTTCCCTTCAGCATGAAGAAATCCATGCAGTTTTTAACTAGCATCTCACAGATAAGGTGATTTGGGAAAATATTTGATCTCTGAAATAAAATCAATTTGAAAACATCACAAACTTCAGGCATAGACAAAAATCTTCACCATCAAACCCTAAGCACTCACTAATCTTAAGGGATATATCAGATCACGAGCAAGGAGGGGGGGCATTCTTTTCACTGTCTAGAACATGGAAGCAGGTTCCAGACCCTATGACAAGCATATCATTCACAGAAAGCTGTTGGGGGGGCAACATGGCCCCCTGTCTATTGGGTATATTTGCATTTGATGGGCACTGCCAGGCAAGTAATAGGAGACATGATTTTCCTATAACTGAACTTGACCCCAAAAGGGGAGAATTTTTTTTTCTGTTCATTTCTTTGGCCAAAATTAAAAGAGGAAAAAAAGAGATCTCCGAAGGAATCTTGGCCAAGTGAGAGCCTGACTTCTTATGTGCACTTAAGAAATAGCACACCCAGAGGAAATTTTTTTACATGTTTATATTTAATATCCTGCCAAATACTTACTGATTTATTACTTTGGGGGTATGAATTTTTTTCTTTTTCTGGAGGAGAGTAGAGTTTTAAAAAATTCTATCATTGGGCAGCTAGGTGGTGCAGTGAATAGAGCACTGGCCTTGGAGTCAGGAGTACCTAGGTTCAAATCTGACCTCAGACAATAATTACCTAGCCGTGTGGCCTTGGGCAAGCCACTTAGCCCCATTGCCTTGAAAAAAATCTAAAAGGGGAGGGGCAGCTAGGTGGCACAGTGGATAGAACACTGGCCCTGGAATCAGTAGTGCCTGAGTTCAAATCTGTCCTCAGACACTTACTAATTGCCTAGCTGTGTGGCCTTGGGCAAGCCACTTAACCCCATTTGCCTTGCAAAAAAAAATCTCTCTCTCTCTCTCTCTCTCTCTCGGATACCAAGATACCCAAGTGACTCTTGTATGGAATTCCATAGGATATCTTCCTTACCTTTTCTTTAGGGTCATTTGAAATGAATCCAAACATCACAGAGTAGTTCTATTAACCCTTATATCTCATCGTCAGATTTTCATAACTCAGTCACTTTCAGATATCATTGTAAAGGTTTTTCAAAGTCATGAAACCAATAAGTGCTATTGAAGGTCCATAGAGTCTTCCCTGTTGCCCAGTAATCCCTTTTTATGGCTTTTTTGATATTTGTATGGGCCTAATTGTGGTCAAAGGGCAAGAACCTCAATCAAACCCATATTTGAAAAACCATTTTAACCTGAAGCAACTTTCATAACAACTTTTGTTTCTTTCTGATGAGCTCTTGGAATCCATCTTGTAGGTGAAATAAGTCTGCTTCAGATAATCAATCAACAAATATTTATTAAGTTGCTATTATTCACCAGACATGATATTAGTCATGACTTCTGCGGAAGCTTGCTAAATGCAAAGCCAGTTAAAATAATTGCCAAAAGCATACATGTACCACATTGTCACTTAGAAGACCATATACATATTCTCCAATTGTCTTAGGATATATTAGATCATAATCCATACTTGTGTAAGTTGGGGCTTAACCAATTAGTCTCTATTCAACATCTCTTATACACAGAGCAGTATTGTAAGCTCTGTGAGATTATTAATTAGGAGAAATCCAAATTAAAAAAATTCTGAGGTATAACCTCACACCTATCAGATTGGCTAATATGACAGAAAATGGAAATAATAAATGTTGGATGGGTTGTGGGAAAAATGGGACACAAATATTCTGTTGAACTGATCCAACCATTCTGGAGATCAGTTTGGAATTATGCCCCAAAGAACAACAAAACTGTGCATCCAGCTAACCACTATTAGGTCTGTACCCTAAAGAAATCACAAAAAAGGGAAAGACCCACATTACAAGAATAACATCTCCTATTTGTGATGGCAAAGAATTGGAAACTAAGAGACGGCTTGTCAATTGGAAGATGACTGAACAAGTTGTGGTATAGGAATATAATAGAATATTATTGCTCTATAAGAAATGATGAACAGTCAGCTTTCAAAAAAACCTGGTAATGTTTTCACCTCCCTTCAGAACAGCATTTGCCTTTCTCTCAGGTTGTCATATATTACCATCACATAGCACAGACTAGTATTTGTCCAGTTTTGCTGATGGGACATGATACTTCACTGATAGAGGAGGAATCAAAATCATTTCAGACCAAGAGACTCTTATAGTAGCCAAACCATCTTCAATAGTCCTGTTCCTAAAAATCATGCCCTGGGAGACACAATTCTAGTAAAGGCACGTGAAAAGGATACCATGAAATGTATACCCCCTCACTATAATAAACATAAATGTATAACTCACACCTCCAATCATTCGACTGGTTGGTGTGGTCATCTTCAATATTAATGATTAGTAGTTTCTTGGGGGGGTGGAAGAGGGAAGTATGAGAGGGAGAAAGCCTTTCAAATATGAATGTTGAAAATTGTCTTTACATATCATTGGAAAATGAATAATAAAATAAAAAGGAAAGTTCTAGGTAAAAAAAAGATCTGTAAAAATCAAAAGGAAGGAAGGAAGGAAGGAAGGAAGGAAGGAAGGAAGGAAGGAAGGAAGGAAGGAAGGAAGGAAGGAAGGAAGGAAGGAAGGAAGGAAATGGGGAAGGAGAAAGAAGTCAGGGAGTAGCAAAAAATCAAAATCCTTGAATAAATGAGGAAGAACTCACTGGCTTGAAATGTATGTGTGAATGATTATGTGAGTTTTTTACAACAGCAATATATATATATATATATATATATATATATATATATATATATGTATATATATATATATATATATAATAAAATATAATGCTTATTCTTGCCATCATTTCACATAAGATTTTTTTAAATGTCTAGGAGAGGCTATTAAATGTTTTTACAAAGTCCCAGCTACTGAGGTTTTGGTGGAAAGCCACCACAGTGTCTGGCTTGTAAAGATTTCCTCCTATCCCCACCCCAAAGGGTGATCACTGTGCACAATTATTCTCATCCCTACTCTGTTCTGTCTTTATTGATCTTACCCAATCTGGACCTCATTGCAGCCATTTGAATTACTCACCTGTCTAGAAAACTTCACTAACTCGAGCTTCCAATATTCCTGCCTTGTAGAAATTCCTTCACCCTAGGTAACCCCCCATTCTTTGATTTCTCTACTCTGACTCATATACTAGTCAGTATGACTGGAGTTGATTGGCTGCACAAAAAATTCAATTGACTTTTCATACTGTTCAGAAAGCTTTTTATTATTATTTTTTTGGTTATATCATATAGCATTCCTCACAGAACTGCTCCAAATATTTCCCAATTTCCTCACCAAACTCCCCCTCCCCTTACCTTATCTGTGCTACTCATTGAAGCTATTGATATTTTTATCCTTTTCCATTCATATTTCTAAGGTGGTCTATATTCTTTCTCTGCTTTCTCAATTCATGCATTTTATTCATTCCCTTGAAATAGCTCTTTTACTTTTCTTCTGCTCTCTTAAACCCATTCCTTAACACAATTCCCCAATGTTCCAATCCACTCATCCCTTTCACATGTTTCTACTTCATTTGACATCTGTTCATATATATTTCTTTGTTTCTCTTTATTTATTTCCTTGTAGATGGGCATTCATATATCTATTTTGTTTCCATCCTTCTCTAATACAAAAAGTGCTACTATAAATATTTGGGCTTTTATTTTTGTCATGGGTCCCTTTAGGGTATATGATGAACAGTTGAATATTAGGGTAAAAGAGTTGACATTTTGATCACTTAACTTCCCATTTTTGTTATCTTTGCCAACTTCTTGTGTATGAGGTAAAAATTAAGGGATTATTTTTTAAAGATTTTAAAGTTACCATTTCTCTCATTATAAGTAATTTAGTACATTCTTTCAAGAGACTATCAATAGTTTGAAATTCTTTTGAGAATTGTTTCTTCATATCTTTTGATCACCACTCTACTTTGAAAGACTTTTAATCTTATAGATGTGTTATATGCATCTATATTTTAGATATAAGGCCCTTATAAAATTTATTGGTTACAACCAATTTTTCCAGTTGATCAATTAATTTCTTTCCCTACTTGTATTAATCTCATGCAGAAGCTTATAAATTTCATGACATTAAAATTATTAGTATTATCCCTTGTAGCTGCCTCTAATCATTACTTGGTTAAGAAATTGTTTCTAAATCATAGCTGTAAAAAGTATTTGATCTGTTTCTCATCTTATTTTTTATTGTATGTTATTTAATATTCAGATCACATATTCATTTTGGTTAATTGTGGTATATTGTGTAAGGCAATGTTATAAACGTAATTTCTTCCACAGTACTTACAAATTTTCTCAGCAATTTTTGTGAAAAAAGGGTTCTTTCCTGGATAAACAGCAAGGTGATATAGTGAATCCAATATTGGACTTGATTTCAGGAAAATACAGATTCAATTACTCCAGACCCTTTCCGGGAAAGTCACTTAAACTCTCTCAGTTTGGTTTCCATGTGTGAAAAATAATGATAGAATAAAGAATAATAATGGCAACTATTTCTCAGCATTGTTAAGAATCAAATGATATAACACATATATAAAAAACTTGTAATTCTTAAAGTGCTATATAAATGTTGTTGTTAAATTATGCTTTCAGTCTACTAGGTACTCTTTAACATCCTCTCCCCACCCCCATATTCTTTTGGGAGTATATTTATTTGCCATCTTTAGAGACCGTGTCATTTCTGATACTCACATGAAACCCAAGCATCTGCTAACTGATTAAAGAGTCAATGTGTTCCTCAACACTTTTGCTTCTTTCTTGCTTCCAAGAGTGAAGATTATTTGCAACTGTGTACTGAAAAGTTGGGTGGGAGAAATGGTAAAAAATTTAATATGCCCTTTTCTCTTGATCTCATCCAATTATGAAGACATGTTCTACCTAGCATGGCCTTTGTACTGGACTGCCTTTTCTTTCTGGTTCTTCAATTAAATTATTGAGCAATAATCTCTAGATCAGTACATCCAAGAAAACTTGTTAGTTTCAAAAATTCATTACACTCAATGAAGTCAACTAGATTATATATATTATAGTAGTCATGAGTCTGCTGCATAGGTTAATTATAGTTGGAAAAGAAGCAACAGCAGTAGTAACGCTGGAGAGTTTGAAGAGAAGAACCAGTACTATAAAGATGGACAGAGATGATCTTTGGATCAGACTTTTCAGTCTTCTTAAACTGTAAACTTTTCTAAGTACTCTACAATCTAGTAACACTGGAAGACCTGTTATTCTTCCCATAAGATATTTCAATTGATATTACATTCTCTTTCTGTTCCACAAGTCTAGAATTCACTTGCTCCCCATCTCCCCATCTACTTCCTGGGCTTTCTTGGCTTCCTTCAAGTTCAAGTTAAGTCCCATTTTATTTTGCAAGAAGGCTTTCCTTGTCTTCCATAATGATAGAGTCTTCATTTTGTGATTATCTTTAATTTATCCTCTATATATCTTATTTGTACAAAATTGTTTTATGTTGTCTACTCAGTTTTAGCTTCTTGAAAGAAGAAACTATTTTGTTTTTGATTTGTTCAGAGAACTTAACAAAGATATTGTCACATTGTAGGTGCTTGATAAATATTTGTTGATTTGGCATTTCAACAAAATATATTCAGTAGAGAGGAATGACTAATTAGCAGTAATGTTAAACTACATTATAGCTTCACAGGGTTCACTGTCATCCTCACAGTAATTTTACCTTATTTTAAGCTTATGAATCCTCCTTAAATTTTTCTGATACCTTTTCTTATAATTATTGTTCCTTTTGTGTAAGAATGTGTTAGAGACTGTTGTGTGCAAATCTTCATCAACTAGTGTCCTTGAGCACCAGAACATTGTTTTACTAAGTGCCACAGGAGTGGGAGTGGATTAGAGACTGGGGAGGATATTTAAAGCATTTGTTTGTTGGCAAATAAATAGAGACCTTGGTGTACAAAGGGAGAACTAGTCTTCCTTGTCTCCCATCCCTCCAAAGCTCTCCTGGGGAAAGGATAAGGGAGTCCAGAAAGGGACTCAACAAGAATGAAATGACCATAACCAAAAGATGCCTTCCATACTTCTTTTCTTTCCTCTTCCTTCCCTCAATTTGGGGGAGCCCTTGGATCAGAAGAAAAGGAAGCTACAATAAGGATAGGAAGATAATGAATACAATAATTAGGAAATATACTTCCAAGAAATCAGGTATCACCAGAGTGAGTAACTGTGGGCAAATTGTGATGGCATATATATCACAAGGATTGTCAATAGTTGTCAACTCCCATTTACTCAGTCAAGCAGCAGCTAGGTCTAGATCAGATTTACCATTTATTTCTGGTACTTATTTTTATAATTTATTTCATTGACCTATTTTTCTATTTTTAGCCAATATCAATACAGGGTATCCCCTGAAATCTTAGTGATGTTTCCAGCTCTTAAAATTTCAGTGACTGGTATAGATTGAATAGCATTATTTCTCATTCATTTATAGCTTTTATTCATTTTTTTCTTTTCTTTTATACATATATATATACATATATATATATATATGTATATATATATCTTTCCTTCCAACAAATGAATTTTATTATTATTTTATCTTACCCTATACAATTCCTGTTTGGAAATTTGGCATACTATCAAATCTATGAAATAATTATAAATATAATATCACATTTATTATATTTCCATAATCCTAAAAGAATATTCAATTCTTGTTATAATGAACACTGGATATTTTTCAGTTATTTACATTGTTTTCTTTTTAAAGAACATTTTCTAATTATATCCTACTTTTTATGTATGCTTTGATAGTCTTTTCTCTCATTTTTTCCCTATATTTTTTATTTATACAAATAGAACTTTCTACATTCTTATTCTTTCCCAAATTTTTAGAATTGGTACTGATTTTTTGTATTTTTAGTTTTTAATCTGTTATTTTATTTAAGCTGTTAATTGTATCAGCCTATTTCTTTTTTGATTGCCTAGTATTTTCGAGGCATGTAATGAGCAAGTGGGGATAGTTTTATGTCCTCTTTGCTTATCCCTTCTCCCTTTAATTATCAGCATTTCTATAACTGTAAAATAGCAATGAAGTGCAGGAGGGGAAAGGAGCAGAGAGTCTTCCTTATTCTTACATTTACTAGGAAAAATGATTAGTTTCATTAGTGAATATATTATTAATTTTTGGTTTTAGAGGGATAGTTTTATCATTGTGTGTGAATGTATGTATATTATATATATATATATATATAATATACATGTATATTTGACTTTTAAGCTTCATAGATTTTTTTACCATGAGCATTAAATATTCTCAAATGTTTTTTCTTTATCTACAGATATGATTGTGCAATTTTATCTATTTTAATTAATGATATTAGTCACAAAACATCACAATGATTTGAAAATTTTCCCAAAGACATTTCCCCAAGAGAATTCTTATTTTTTTCTTTTTCTAGGAGACTTGTACTGAGATTCTCTTTCCATCACTGTAGGTGCTAGGACAGACGTGTGATTGTGGTATGGAAAAAAGGAAGGATATGGTTTTAAATACTTTCTTGCCCAAAGGCAACTCTAAATGTCATGTAAAGGAAACTCTGTTGAAGTAAAACCAAACAAGTAAGAATCATTAAATCCTTCATAACTACTCCACAAATTGAACTTTTGCATGATTTTCCTGATAATCTTTGTGCCCCTTCTTACACACACACACACACAAACACACACACACACACACACACACACACACACACACAAAACAAGCACACAATTAACATACACAATTAGGACAGTGCCTAATTAGTGAAAGCAATTCTGCTGCAAAGAAAGATGGGGAGTGCCAAACAACAGACAAAGGTATACAGAATATACTATGCTAGTAGAATCAACCTACTGGGAACATTTCAAAGAACTGAATTCTGCAGGTAAAAAAATTAAAAGTGGGACCCCACAAAGTGAAAAGTAGACTGTTTTTAAACAAGCTCATCACTCTTACTGTTTCATGAAATCTATATTTAAAAAATGAACTTTCTGTTACTGACCATCTGTCAGCTGTCACACAGATCATGGAATGGAAAGAGAACTGGCACATTGAACTCCAGTTGGCCAGAAGGTAGGAAATGTAGCACAGTCATAAATGGAAAGTATTCATACTCAAAAACAAGTTACTGGGGGGAGTGTGACAGGAATGAGTATGAGGCATCTTTGAAATGTTTGCCTAAATCTAGCCACGATGGTGGAGTGGAAAGCAAACAATGTCCATGTCCACAGATGGCCCTTAATTAGGAAATCGTGCCATCAATTATTCATTTATTAATTGCCTTAAATTGAAACATGTCTAAGGAGGCATGAAGCCAGGATGAGAGAGACAAAGATTCAACAAAGGACTAGCTTGATAACTGAAATGAAGTAATATAATTGGTGAAATTTTTTCATTATAATCCTGAATGTCTCCTGGACACCACATAATGAAAATATTGATAAGTCATAGAGAAGGCATCAGAAAGTGACTCAAACTTGCATTGGATCATCTTTGGAAAATTTCAAAATTTTATTATCTCCAGTCTTATTTTTTAAACATTCTCTTCTTTTTGAGATTGGTATCATTCAACTGGACACAACATTCTCCAAAAAAATGAAATTGAGACTTGAATAAAGGGTGATGTAAAAGTATATGCGGGGGGGGGAGCGCAGATAGATGGTACAGTAAATAAAGTGCAGCCCTGGAGTCAGGAGGACCTGAGTTCAAATCTAGCCTCAGACATTTAATAATTGCCTAGCTGTGTGATCTTGGGCAAGTTACTTAACCGCATTGCTTTTCAAAAAAAAAAAAGACTGACAAAAAGTATATTCTGGACATGTACTTGCTGTATAATACAGCACAGACAAGGAATAATGCAGACAAATCAGAGTGGAGGATGTCCTGAGGAAATGAGCAATAGAAAAGGAAGGTGAGCTAGAAACACAGTGAGAATGAGAGAAGTGGTGGGAAAAACTGATGTGCTCCATTGTCATTCTCATGATGTCTATAGCATAAAAGGAAAGATTTAAATCATTGCATGCACCCTTTGTGGAAAACTATGAAGAACGTGTACACAAGAATTGTACAGAATGAGTAGGCATTATTAATGCGATTATCCATATTGATGAGATCACAGATCTATTGGAATATTGGAATATCACTTCCTACTAACACTTCTTTTACCCATTCCAACACACATAGACCATGGTGAATTACATTGCAAAAATTAATAAAAACAAAAAATAAAATTGATTGCAACTGATAAAGCAAGGGTTGTGAATCAGGGCTATATAGATATATGTTTAACAACTGTCTAAGGGCAGGGGGAAGTCCACAGGATACACTTGTAAGTCTGATTTATAGTATTAATATTTTCTCTATCACTTTCATAACTCTGCACAATTAACAAAATAATAAATTGTCTTGATTTGTAACATTTGTTGATTTTTAAAGTCCAAAGCTCCCACCAAAAATGTGGTCATCAGCTCTTGTGAAATGACAAAATTTTGTTCTAGGGCCCACCCTGGTTATGATGTTATTGGATAATCTTTAAATTAATTTGTTAGGGCATAATGATTTTGTCATAGCCTGAAACTGAATGTTGAATTCCTATTTTAGGTGATTAGGCTATGTTGTTTTTTTAAAAGAGGTAGAGTTTTTTCCTTTTTTTTCCTATTTGTTAGTCTTGTGATTGTTCGTAAGCTAACTCCAAGACATTTAAATATTTATATTTGTTTTGATAGAGTTTCTCTTTTTATCATTTCCTCCTGACTTATAGAAAATCTAAAGATTTTTAAAATTTTAATTAAATTTATTTGTTTTCAATGATATGCATATATATATATATTTTTTTAAGTTACAAAATTTCCTTCCACCCTCCCTTCCCACCCTTTCTCCCCTCATTGGTGAACACTCAGGTTAGCATTGTACATACATATTTTGATACAAATATTTACAGAATAGTAATTTTTGGTATGAGGAACTTTGATAAATGGAGATACATAAGGTAATTTTTATAAAGTATTCAGATTCTGAAGGGTTGGGGCTTTTTGTGTCTTTGGTTTTGTTTTATTTTTCTTTCTCTGGAAGGAGATAATATAGTCCATAGACAGTTTAATACAGTTGTCCTAGCTCTCTGGATTGCTGAGAGGAGCTGATTCCATCCAGGTTGTTCATCTCACAATTATGTTGTTGATGTGTACATTGTTCTCCTGGTTCTATCCCTTCACTCATCATCAAATCCCTAAATGATTCCATGGTTCTCTAGGGTCTGACCATTTATGGTTTCTTATAGAACAATTGTGTCCCATAGTATTCATATACCATAACTTGTTTAGCCATTCCCCAATTGATGGACATCCTCTCAATTTCCAATTCTTTGCCACTACAAAAAGAGCTGCTATAAATATTTTGAACATGTAAGGCTTCCCTTTTTCTATAATTTCTTCTGAATTGGAATTGCTGGGTCAAAGTGTATGAACAGTTTTATTGCTCTTTGGGCATGGTTCTATATTACTCTTCAAAATGGTTCGATCCATTCACAATTCCACTAGCAATGTGTCAATGCCCCAATCCTCCCAAAACTTCTCCAACATTGATCATTTTCCCCTTTTTCTCATCTTGGTCAATCTGATGGCTGTGAGATGATACCTCATTGTTGTTTTAATTTGCATTTTCCTTATCAATAATGTTTTGGAGCATTTTTTCATATGATTTCATATATATATATATATTTACATATATATATATATATATAGTTTTGATTTCTTCATTTGAAAACTGTCTTTATATCCTTTGACCATTTATCAATTGGAGAATGACTTGAGACCTAATAAATTTCATGTAATTTTCTGTATATTTTAGAAATAAGACCTTTATCAGTACTCCTAATTGTAAAGAGTGTTTCTAAGCTTTCTGTTTTCCTTCTGATTTTGGCAGCATTGATTTTATTAGTGCAAAACCTTTAGGATTTAATATAGTCAAAATCATTCATTTTGAAGTTTATGATGTGCTCTAATTCTTGTTTGTCATAAATTTATCCCTATTGCATAGATCTGATAGATGAGCATTTTTGATCTATTAATTTATCTATGGTATCACTCTTTATGTCTAAATTCTGTACTCATTTTGACTTTATTTTGGTATAGGGTGTGGGATGTGGATCCATGCCTAGTTTTTGCCATACTATTTTTCAGTTTTCCCAACAATTTGTGTTAAATAGTGAGTTCTTATCCTAGAAGCTGATGTTCTTCGGTTTGTCAAAAAGTAGATTGCTGTAATAATTTACTGCAACTTCTTAAGAACCTATCCTAACCCACTGAAACATTATTTTATTTCTTAACCAGTACCAGGCAGTTTTGATGACTGCCATTTCAGAGTATAGTTTTAGATCTAGTAGAGGTAGGCCACCTTGCTTTATGGGTTTTTTTTTCCCATCAGTTCCCTTGCTATTCTTGTCCTTTTGTGCTCCAGATGAATTTTGTTACTATTTTTTCTAGCTTGGTAAAGAAGTTCTTTGGTAGTTTGATTGGTATGGCACCAAATAAGTAATTTAATTTGGGTAGAATTATTGTTTTTATTAGATTAGCTCAACCAAACCATTTTTCCAGTTCTTTTGATCTGACTTCATTTGGGTGAGAAGTGTTTTATAATTGTGTTAATACAGTTTCTATCATGGGAGGTAGATTCCCAAGTATTTAATGTTGTCTGTTAGTTATTTTATTTTTTTACAAATTTTATTTAGGGGGCAATGGGGTTAAGTGACTTGACCAAGCTCACACAGCTAGGCAATTATTAAGTGTCTGATGGCTTGATGAACATTTTTTTGTTTTGTTTTTTCTTCCTATTTCCATATATTTTTTAATGCAATTCTTCAGTCATATCTATGGTGATTGAATTCTCTGATCAGTTCCATTTTTGTGTCAGGAAATTCTCAAAGTCCTCTATTTCACTGAACATCCATCTTTTTCCCTGACAGTATATGGTGAATTTTGCAGAGTAGAAGATTCCTGGTTGTAATCCAAGGTCCTTGGCTCTCCAATATATGGTATTCCAGTTCTTCTGATCCTTTAGTGTTGAGGCTGATAGGTCCTGTGTGAGTCTGATTGTGTTTACTTTGTATTTGAATTATTTTCTTTTTTACTTCTTGCAATATTCTCTCCTTTATTTTAGGGTTCTGAAATTTGGCTATTACAGCCATTGGAGTTTTTATCCTGGGGTCTTTTTGTGGATTCTTTCAATCGTTATATTGTTATCTTGTTCTAATAGATTTGGATAGTTTCCCCTTATAATTTGATACAAGATATTTTCCAGGTTCTTTTTTTTTTGGTTCAGGCTTTCTGGTAGTCTGATGATACATAGACTGTCTCTCCTGCTTTTATTTTCCAGGTCATTCATTTTTCCTAAAAGATACTTAACATTTTCTTCAATTTTTTCAGTCTTTTTATTTCATTTGATGGAATCTTGAAGTCTTGTAGATTCATTGGTTTCTATTTGTTCAATTCTAAACTTTTAGGGTTTTATTTCCTTCAATTAGCTTTTAACGGGTTTGATTTCTTATTTTTTCATATTTTTTCTGCATGACTTTTGTTTCTTTTTTCCATTTTTCCTCTTCCTGTCTTCCTTGGTTTTTATATTCTTTTTTAAGCAATTTGATGAGCTTTTGGATTTGAGTTCAATTTATAGACTGTTTTGATACTTCACTTGTGAGTGATTTTTCACTGCTTTCTTCTTCAGACATGGCATTGCTCATCTTTGTAAATTAGTTTTCTATAGTGAGTACTCTTTTAGCTTTTTTGTTCATATTTGCTGTTTTAGCTCTGCTCCTGGGGTATAGGGAGTATAGATCCAAACTTTTTTTTTTTTTTTTTTTTTTTGCTAGGACTGGGGTTTGATACCTGGCTTGTTGTTGCTGGCCAAGATGTTGCCTATGCAGTCCAGGCCTTGCTTTTGCAGAGCTTTTGTTACCTCCATTATGTCAAGGTTCTGACTTAACAATGGTTTGTTCCTGACCCAGTCCTATCTTTTCTCGTGTTTTCAGGGTTCAGACTTTGCTTAGGTTGGTTTTCTGTCTAGCTGCCTGGACCTCTGCTGTTGTTAAGCTGTCAGGACCTGGATTGCACTGCGGCTAAAAGCCTCCTGCTGGCTTTCCCTGCTCTCCCACCTCCTGGACTATTCTTTCCCTTTCCCCCCAAAAAAGATAGACCTTCACTAAAGATCCTCCACAATATCTAAGGTTGAAAACTTCCTTTGAATCTTCTCTTTTTCTTGGTGGGATGTATAGTGTGGATATCAGAGTAAAGACTTCATTTATCTTCGGTAGGGAAAGGCTCCTGTAGCAGGTTAACTTTATGCCACCATCCTAGTTCTGCCCTCCAAAGACTTTTGTGATATTATTTTGTAATCTTTAATAAAATAATTGAATTCTTTAATTGATTTCTTTTCTGATTCTTAGACTTTTCTAAATAAACTTCATATTATCTACAAATAGAAATGATTTTTCTGCCCCTTATTAATATTTCTTGTTTGCTGATTATTTAGATTGTTTTTTCTTGTCGCAATACTATGATTAGTACATCATATAGTATGTCAAATGAAAAATAAAATTACAGAAGTTCAGAGTTGGAATGGTTTCCAGTAGTCATTTAATCCAACCCATACACAGAAAAAAATACCTTCTATGGTTCACCCTTATAAGTGGTCATCCTCAACTCTTCTTTTTCCCTCAAATCCTACATCCCACTGGTTGCTGAAACCCTTTGACTCTCCCTTCATGATATGTTTTACATGTATTTGATTCTCTCCTCTCCTGCCACAACTACCATAGCCCAGGTCATGTTCACCTCTCTCCTGGATATATCTTAACTGTTGTCACTACTTTTAGTCTCTCCCTTCTACAATCCGTCCTTCCTCCACATAACTTTCAAATCAATATTCCTAAGGCCTAGGTCTGACCACATCACTCTCCTTTTCAAGTAGTTTCAGTGGTTTCAAACTTCATTGAGTATAAAATACAAATTCTACCATTTCATTTTTAATATTAATATTGGATAATTTCAGCCTCCTTTTTCAGGCCCTTCCATTAACATTTTGTACAATCAATGATCAGTTATATCACCCCTCTGGACTTAATATCCTCCTGTTCATCAATCCTTTATACCGAGACTAGGACCCATATTCTTTATTTTCTGGGGTGTTATATGGTCCTGGAAATACTTTTTTCTGCTCAGAGAAAAGAATCATCTTATATACCTTCTATCCTTTGAGGATTCTAAAACAGCACTGCATTCTCAGCAGAATATTCTCTCAGGTTTAAAAGTATACTCTTTTCATAGCCAGAGTTTGATTCCTCCCTTTTCCTCTTCTCCCACACCCCTCCTTATCAAAATTCTTAGTGTTCTCTCATTACCTTTGAGCAAGGTAACTGATGAATGAGGAATTGTCTCTCCTCTCTTTTCCAGGTCAGGCAGATAGGTTTCCACATTCCCTTAAGTCCTCTCTAGTTGATTGTTTTATTTGAAATAGCCTTATTCTGTGTATTCCTTTCCTTATAAATATTAATGTGTTGGAAATGCATTTCAATTTTGATTTTGATTTGGTTTGGGATTTGGAATCAGAGATGTTGTTCAGTCATTCAAGTTATGTCAGACTCTTCATGATCCTATCAGACCTCTCTGTCTGTGAGATTTTCTTTGCAAATATATTAGGTAGTTTGTCATTTCCTTCTACAGTGGCAAACAGAAATTAAGTTACTACTCCAAGGTTATGTAGTTAGGAAGTCTGTGAAACTGGATTTGAACTCAGGTCTTATTGACTCCAACCCCAGCTTCTATCTACTATGCCATCTAGTCAGATGGATCAAAGAACCTGGGTTCAATTACTGGCTTTACACTCATAAAAACAATAGCAACAACAACAATACCTAGCATTTACACAGCACTCTAAAGTTTCCAAAATGCATTATAGATATTATCTCATTTTATCATCACAAGAAAATTGAGTAGATGCAGATATTAACCCAATTTTACAGATTAGGAAGCTGAGACTGAAATAGATCAATTGTCTTATGGAGGCTCACAGGCTGGTTATTTAATATCTAGAGCTGGATTTGAGCTCAAACTTCCTGATTTCAGGCTCAACACTCTCTAATTGTGTGACTACCCTGTGTGACTTTAGACAAGTCATTTAACATCTTTTGACCTCAGTTTCCTCATTTATAAATATAAGGGAATTAGGCTAGGTGATATCTAGGGTCTTTTAATTAAAAATCTACAATTCTCAAATTTATTCAATCTTTTCTTTCCCTTGATCTTTCCTTGGTTAACTTCTTTCTTGCTTGCTATACCCAATATCTACATCAATTCTGTTAAACATTAGGTAAGAAAATGCTCTCTCTGTTTATTTGGAGTAAACTACATGAACTAGAGTTCCTATCCAAGTTTTGCTTACAAGAGACTTAAATTTATAAAAGCTAGCTCTAGGCATAGATATATGAATATTAGAACAGCTAAGTAGTTCAGTGGCTAGTGAACTCTGAGTTCAAATTTGGTAGCAGATACTTCCTAGATATGTAATCCTATCAAGTCATTTAACCCTGTTTGCCACAGTTTCCCTCATCTGTAAAAATTAATTAAAGAAAGGAATGGTAAATCATTTTGCCAAGAAAACCCCAAATAGAGTCACAAAGAGTTGGGCACAGCTAAAATGATAGAGTAAACAGCAAGAATAGAAGCATAGATAAAAAGAATTTATAAGATACGAATAGAAATAGACACAGCTTGGCATTGTAGATAAGATGATGAATTTAGAACCAAGTATGAATTCAAACCTTGCCTTAGGTACTTGCCATGTGACTCTGGGCAAATTATTTAAAATTCATCAGTTTAAGTTTCCTTATCTTGAAATAATGATATCCAGAATGAGGACATTTACAAGTCCAGAAAAGGAATTTTTTTGAACTTTACTCAGTAGGTAATAAGAAGCCATTAACTTTTTTTAACATAAAAATTATGATTGTATTTTTACATAAGAGATTATCCTTATAATAGTTGAGAAAGATAGATTGGAGGGGTTGGATCATAGAGATAAGATGATGTTAAGTTCATGTGGTAGGGCTGATGATCAACCTTGATGGACTTGCTCATTCAATCAGTGCAACAATCAGGGACAATTTTGGGCTATCTGTAGTGAAGATTACCATCTGTATCCAGAGAAAGAATTGTGGAGTTTAAATAAAGACAAAAGACCTTCAATTTAGGGAAAAAATAATTATCTTATTATGTAATTTTGCTATCTCTTATACTTAATTTTTCTTCCTTAAGGATATGATTTCTCTCTCATCACATTCAACTTAGAACCATGGAAACAATGTAAAGACTAACAGACTGCCTTCTGTGGGAGTTGGGGGGAGGGAAGCAAGAATAAGAGAAAAATTGTAAAACTCAAAATAAATAAAATCTTTCTTTTAAAAATAAAGTTCATGTGTGTGTGTGTGTATGGGGTGGGGTGTATGGCTTATATTAAAGACTTGCTCTACAAGGGTAACCAAGCCAAACAGCTAGATGGCACAGTGGATAGAGCACCACCCTGGATTCAAGAGGATCTGAGTTCAAGTTTGACCTCGGACACTTAATTACCCAGTTATATGACCTTGGGCAAGTCACTAAACTCCATTACCGTAATAAATTTTTTAAAAAGTTAAAAATGACAACCAAGGGCATAACCAACAGAGCCACTGTGGAGCTTGACTGAGATTGAGAGGATCAAGTTAGATTTTAAAAATAACTTTATATAAGTATATATTCTATAAACACACACACACACACACACACACACACACACACATATATATATATTTGGATCCCTTCATGTGTTTTGTTTTAACATAAGAATAATTATTAGATTTTTACATAAGATCAAATATGCCACCTATATGTGCATGTATATGATTATATTATGTCATTTATTATCCATTTATTTTCATTTCATATTATATGCCATTAATATGACATGTAATATACAATTTATTTATCAACCATATATTTTATACATGATTATGTATATGCATACACATAGTTATTTGCTAAACTTAAAATATTATATAACATTAGCTATTATTATATTATCCAAAATGCAGTTACATTAATACATATCATATTATGCATTAGACAATATGTACATTCCTCTCTAGTAATCAACATAATGTTTAATCCATGGGTACATTTGAAAACATGACCATGGCACTTTTGACTCACACAGAATAAGCCAGAATGACTTGTTGACTGGTTCCTCATTCTTTTCCTAATCTTTCCATGTGACTTTTCCTAAGGGTCTGCCCTTGGCCCATTTCTCTTCTCTCTTTAGATTTTGACTATCTTTTTCATTTCACTTTCAGCTACCACCCTTATAGCTACCATCATAGATATATATATCTTTTGTTCTGACCTCTCCTAGCATCTCCTTTTGCCTACAGAACATCTCCAGTTGTATGTCTCTCTAAAACCTTAAACTCAAAATGTTCCAAATTGAGTTCATTATCTTTCCCTATAAACTTGATCTTCCTTCTTATTTTCTTTTTCTATCTATAATACACTTGCTTCTCATTGTTAAATCTTATTTCTTTTCCTACCTCCACAATGGTTCTGTTGGTCATGACCTTGGTTACCATTTTAGAGCAAGTCATTAATACAACCTACACTTCCCACACAAACTTCTTAACATTGGCTTAACTCTACTATCGAACACCTTCAATTCATCCTTCTTAACTATTACGAAGATAACCTTTTGTGTAAAGATACAATCATTTTTATGCTAAAAAAATCATGTCAATGGCTTCTTAGTACCTTTTGAGTAAAGTTCAAATAGATTTCTTTTCTGAGTTTGTAAATATGTTCTCATTCTGGAAATCCAATGTGGTATAGTGGTAAGATTATATCTGATTGGGAGTTGAATACCTTAAATTTGAATCTTGGCTCTGTTATTTTTTACTTCCAACCTTGGATAAATCATTCAGTCACTCTTTCCTCAGTTTCCCCAATAATGAAATAATTGGGGAAAAGGCAGACTGGGTGACCTTTAAACATGATTATAGTAGTTCAAAGAAGTGTAACATTATATTCTGGCAATGACTGGTCTTCCTAGTCTTTAAAAAGAACTACTTAGATTCAGAAATTTGTAGTAATTCACATTGGTTCACTCAGGAAATGAGACAGAATTAAGCTTATAGCCTGTGCCACCTCACTTATGTGACATATCTAAATTGCATGGATGCAAAGTTCTGTTCCCCAGATCATTTTGAAACCATGTTTTATCTGTAAAACCTGAGATGGACACAATGGCAAAAGGGGAAAATGGCAACATGTTTTTTTCAAAGCACAAATTTATAAAGCTAAATTCATGAGTCCAAGGTCTCATAATAGCACTTCGAAGTGATTTGAGAGAATTTTCATTAATATCTTCTTTGCCTTTTCTACATGTGACTATTAATCAAAAGGATGAGATAAATCTTCTCAAAATGAAATAGGAGGCATGTCTAGAGGCTAGTTTCCTAACAATTGCCTTTCATTTACTTTCCCTGGTCATTTAGCCAGTTCTCAGGACTCTAGGGATCTTAGAACTAAAAGCAGAAGACCTTAAAATGATACAAAAAGTTAAACTTAGTGAATAATTTCAGAATAGCACAGTTTGAAGGGGCATAAGTCAGGAATGGAAGTGATTAAAAGAGAAAATCAGACTCAATATTGAAATGGAAATGCTGGGAGCCAGTAAAATATTCAACTGTGGTCTTATCTTTTTGATCATCTTTTTAATTATAGCCTTCTTCAGGGGGGTATTCTGATCCTTTAGAAAAATGACAAGTAGATCTAGTACTATAGACATTATTATTAATATTAATAAATTGACTCTCATGACTCAGGAGCTTTATCTAAAATGAGCATTTAACAAATGCTTGTTTAGGATGAATAAAAGACAGTCCAAGGTATTCTGTATTTATGACGACCTATAGCATATTACTTACCATGACCATTCAATTGTTGATTTTTTGTTTCTGGCTGGGTGGTTACTAACCAGAGTAATCCCAGAAGGATTCAGATGATGCAGTCCAAAGTCTCTGTGACATGCAGAAGTAAAACAAGTAATGTCTAGCATGATCAATCTGACTGAATCTCGTGACCTCTACTAAAGGCGTGACAGAATGAATAGGAAGGGCTCAGATATTGTGGTCAAGGTGCTGCTGACCCTGACCGTGATATACAAAGTTACACTGCCCAGTCCTTTGACATATAATCTGTCTCAAGATCCTCAAGAACCTAGTCCCATAGGCCCAATAGATGAGTAATCCCAGAAGGAAACATTAGATGCACAGGAAAAATCACATAAGTAAACAGAATCTGCAGAATTATACTATTTTGCCACAACAATTTTCCCTGGTTTCCAGGCTTTTTCTTCTCACAAAACAAAAAACTTTATGATCATAGTTTAAAGACCTTTTTTGAGAGATAGTAAGCAACTAAGTGGCATAGTAAATAGATCACCAGGACTGGTCAGGAAAATTTATCTTCCTGAGTTCAAGCATGGCTTCATACACCTACTAGCTGGGCAAGTCACTTCATCTTTTTTTTGCCTCTGTTTCCTCTTCTGTAAAATGATTTGGAGAAGTAAATGACAAACCATTCCAGTAATTTTGTCAAGAAAATCTCCAAATGGGATCATGATGAGTAGGACACAACTGAAAAATAACTGAACAACAATAATAAATTGAGAGATGGTATAGCATCTAGAGATCTGGCCTTGAATACAGATAATCTAGGTTCAAGTTCTGGCTCAGACACATATTGATTCATGACCCTAGGCAAATCACTTTTCCTTTTAATATCCCAGAAGATTCCCTCTAATTATAAGTGGAAAAACAGGACCTACATACATTAATGGAAGGAGTTTCCTCAATGGTTAGTATTTTAGAGAACACTAATCCAGAGGATTGGGCTAACCCTACCTTCATAAGCCCCATGAAGGTAGCTTCAGAGTGTCCTTAAAATGATCAAATAGTCTTTATAAAACACTTTCTATCTTCTAGATAATGTGAAAAGTTCTAGGTATAAAAAGAAAGACAGAAAATATTTCCCTGCTCTCAAAGAATCCACAGTTTAATGTAGAAGACAATATTCAAACAACTATATATATAAAATAGATGCTGACACACACACATATACAGGTTTAATTATGCATAATCTAACAGGGACAGCATTAATATTAAGGAGGACTGGGAAAGGTATTTTGCAGAAGGTATGTCTTTAGTTGAAACTTCAAAGAAGCCAAGAAAGTCAAGAGGTAGAGATGAGAAGGGAGTGAATTCTAGGAATGGAGATAATCAGTGAAAACACCTAGAACTGGGAGATGGAGTGCTGTATTTGAGGAACATGAAGAAACTCAGTGTCACTGGATCACAGGGTACATGGAAGAGAATAAGATATAAAAAGGCAGTAAAGTAGGAATGACTCAGGTTATTCAAATCTTTAAACACCAACTGAGGATTTTATACTTGATTCTGGAGGTAATGGGGAGCTACTGAGGTTTATAGAATAAGGGTCCTAGAAGCATGCATTCTTTCCTAATTTCATAGCTCAAATATCTGCCTTCATGATTGTGATAATTAAGAACTCAAATCTTAAAATAACAAAGATAAATAACAAAGGCCCCAGCCAGGAGATTATTCAAATAATAAAAAAAAACTAGAGAAAAGGAAAAAGATCTCTCAGAAGTTAGTAGGAGTAAAGTATAAGATTAGGAAAGAAGAGAAGGGTGACTGCCATCATTAGGAAAAGGCCTGATGAAGGAGAAACCTCAAATAAGATGAAACAAAAACTGGACCAGAAGAGGGGATGATCCCAAATTGTTGGGCTTTTGGCTGGTAGCAAATATCACTTCTGGGGAGGTCAGTGGGTGACCCCAGAATTAGAGATATTAGGCTATAGTTAGAGGCTTCTGGTCCATTAATCCTTTCCCTGAACCATAGAATTGTGACTGTAGGAGCTAGCATTTTGTTCCTTACTCAACTGCTCATCTGCATACTAGGAAAAGGAAAAAAATATGACCTACAGCATTGGGGAAAAATAATCTCCCCAGATCACTGTGTTTTTATAGGAAAGATTTAATAATCTGAAAATCTGCAACTGAAAGATGAGCCAGCTGATACAAAAAGTACTCTATTTGGATTATAATTTAGTTTAACCAAACTGTGAACTCTTTTTCCCTGGAGAATTTATAAATAGAGTCATTTACATTGCAGGGTTAGGGATAGTCTTACCCAGAGGGAGGAAGACGGATTTAGTTGACCTCAGGAAGGAAACTGTAACCCAAGAATTATAATGAATTAATATATTTTAATCATTTCCCAATTGATCATTTCCCTATCACTCTCTTGCATAGAACTAATTTTAGTCCTCTGCTTTTGCTAAGTTGATTATAAGTGGAAAATTAAAAGAGAAATTGGGAGTTTTGAATTAATTAAGGGAAATGGATATTTTTAAAATATCTATGTGTTTAATAAATTATTATGTACCAGGCATTCTGCTAATGACTGAAGATATAAATAAAAGTAAAATAAAATAGCTATAGCAACAAAAACAAAATAAAATTCTTTGCCCTAAAAGAACTCACCTTCTCACATACAAACAGCTATGTATAAATAAGATATGTGATGTAAACCAGAGAGTAACTCAGAGTGAAAGGTAGTAGAATTAACCATGAAAGACCACTAGTAGAAGGTGGGATTTTGACTGAGACTTAGAGGAAGTCAGGAAATGGAGTCATGGGAAACAACCAGAAAAAATGCCCTGACTCAGGAGATGGAGTTTGGTGTGCAATG
Source organism: Macrotis lagotis (assembly GCF_037893015.1). NCBI lineage: Eukaryota > Metazoa > Chordata > Mammalia > Peramelemorphia > Peramelidae > Macrotis > Macrotis lagotis. The sequence goes on from NC_133661.1 coordinate 198,446,442, forward strand.
TGAGAGAAAAAGTGAGGAAGCCAATGTCACTGGATCAAAGAATACAGAGCGGGGAGGATCACTGAGAAGGTAGAGAGAGGTCAAGTTGTTCAGGGATTTGAAAGCTAAGTGGAATTTATATTTGATTCTGGAGGTGATAAGGATAGGGTCAAATCTGCTCTTTAGTAAGATGACTTGGTACAGTGAAGGATGGATTAGAATGGGGAGACATAAGCAGAGAGAGAGAGACTAAGCAGAAGGTAGTTCATACATGCAGTTATCATAGTCTAACAATATCTATGGCCTAACAGTATATTTTGCCTTCAATCATCCTCTTGAAAAGAATACTTCATAGTAACTGAACCAGAGTGTCTTTCCCATGCCTGAAACAAATAGTTTTCTGTGGTTAACAAAACAATTTTTTTCTTAGACATTTCTATGGTTCCTCCCAAAGAGATGGAGATTACAGAAGGTGAGAAGAAATTTCTATGCTATATATTCCAACATATAAACTGAAATCCTGTTAGGTCTGAGTCCTAGAGACAATATGAACCCCCCTCCCCCAAAGAAAAGATTAGTGAAAATAAATTCCAAAATATTGCATTTAGTGGGGAAATGGGCTTTTCCAAATGATATTTTGAAACAAAGATAAACCAAGATGATACAAAGCATACTACTTTAATTATAGTTAAGTTTAACAAATGGTGTTTCCAAGAAGTCTTTACTATATCCATCCCAATCCTACTACACATTCTTTTCTTGAACTAAACTGCCAACCATTCAAACTGTTACTGAGAGCTCAACTATAATGGGTTGGCCACATTGCTTGAATGTCAAACTATATACTTGCCAAGGAGACTATTTTACAGAGAACTTATGCAGGGCAGGTGCTCACAAAAGGGTCAGAAAAAGCAATAAGAGAGACTTCTGGGGTGGAGCTGAGATGGCAGCGTGAAGCTAACATGCTCCCAGACATTTTCCCTACCAAAGATAAATGAAGCCCCTATTCAAGCTACATTCATTGTATAGATCCCATGAGAAGATTCAAAGAAATTTTCAATAATAGACATCATGGAGGATCTTCAGGGAAAGTCTATCTCTTAGGGAAGTAAAACCCAAGAGGTGGGAGAGCGGGAAAGCCAGCAGGAGTCTATTAGCCACAGAGAAATCCAGGTCCTGACATCTTACCCACAGCAGAAGTCTTGGCAGATAGATAGCAAGTCAGCAGGGAAGATCCCAACCCCAAACAAAATCAAAACCCTCGGAACACTGGGGTAAAAGATAGGACTGGGTTGGGAACAAAAAACTGACTGCTAAGTCAGAACCTGAACATAAAAGAGGAAATAAACCTCTGCAAAGACAAGGCCTGGACTGCATAGATAACATCTTGGTTAATGACAAGCCAGGGACCAGATTTCCCAGCATAAAAAAGCTTGGATCTATGTTCCCCATACCCTAAAAGCAGAGTTAAAACAATAAAGATGAGCAAAAATGCTAAAAGAGTGCTTACTAAAGAAAACTACTTTAGAGAGAAATATGATAATAATACCATGTCTAAAGAAGGAACTAGTGAAAAATCACTTACAGGGGATGTATCAAAGCAGTTTATAAATAAAATACAAAAACTCATCAAAGAGTTTAAAAAAGGATTTAAAAAACAAAGAAGAGAGGAAGAAGAAAAATGGAAAAATGAAATGAAAGTCATGCAGAAAAAGTATGAAACACTGACCAGAGAATTCAACACCTTTAAAAAGGAAACACAAAAGGTAATTGAAGAAAATAAAACCCTACAAATTAGAATTAAACAAATAGAAGCCAATGAATTTACAAGCAAGAAGATTCTATCAAACAAAACAAAAAGGCTGAAAAAATTGAAGAAAATGTAAATTACCTTTTAGGGAAAACAAATGAGCTGGAAAATAGATCCAGAAGAGAAAATATGAATCATTGGACTAGCAGATCAAAAAAGGGACCCAGAAAGCATCATGCAAGAAATTATAATGGAAAAACTGTATAGATCTGCTAGAACAAGAAAATAATATAACCATTGAAAAAATCCACAGAACCCCTCCAGAAAAAAGACCCCAGGATAAAAACCGCCAGGGCTGAAATAGCCAAATTAAAGAACCCTGAAATAAAGGAGAGAATATTACAGGCAGCAAAAAAGAAAACAATTCAAATACAAAGGAAACACAATCACTCACATAGGACCTATCAACCTCAGGACTCCAATATCATATATTGGGGTGCAAAGGACCTGGGATTACAAGTAAGAATCTTCTACCCTGCAAAATTCAGCATATTCTGTCAGGGGAAAAGATGGATGTTCAATGAAATAAAGGACTTCGAGAATTTCCTGACACAAAGACCAGAACTGAACAGAGAATTCAATCTCCAAATACATGACTCAAGAGTTGCATAAAAGGGAATGAAAAGGAGAAGGAAAAAAACAAAACAAAACAAATATTGGTCAAATCATCAAAATGTATACAACCCTAAAAGGAAATATATATAACACTTCTGATTCTTTAGAACTTTACTTCTCTTGGGATAATTAAAGGGTCAAATATAATTGAAGAGAATGAACTTAAAGGACATAGGTATAATGGGGTCTTGCCTCCCCTTTTAAGAGATCCAAGATGACATCACTATGTTTGAGACAAAAAACCCCTGATGAGAAGCAGAAGTATTAACTTTAAAATTAAGTGTCTCATTATCCTATGACCTGCTTTAATTCTACTGTGCTGACCAAAGCTTAGTACTTTGTTTAATGAGGGCATTATAAGTTGGGTGGTCCTGAGTCAGTGTCTCTGTAACTACCAATCACTTGTAAAGTTCTCAGATGAGACATTAAGAGTCTCCAAGGACTTAGAAATTTTTAAGATTCTTGTAGTTAATTAGATAAGGATTTGAGTTAATCCTTGCTTCACTTAATAAAGGGTATGTACCCTGAGTGGGGAGGTGGGGAGGTTGGGGGGAGGGATAAATATGAGAGAAAATAGGCCTTGCTTCCTTAACAAGGGGTTAAGTACTCTGGGTGGGGGTAAAGTATGAGAGAAAATAGGTCCACTTCACTTAACAAGGAGTCAAGTACACCAGGGTTGTAGGGAGGGGAGCATAGTGCAAGGGGAAAATAGGCCTCGGGGGAGGGGCACAATAGTTCAAGAAATGATATGGCTTTGGATGATACTTTGGATCATGAGAAGGATTGTGTGTACTTGGAGGATACTGGAAAAGGGGGTAAGGTAAAAAATGATAATTATAATTTCATGTAATTTGAGACAATGCTACTTATCAAAGAATCAAACAAACAATCTGATGATACCTTCATAACAATATGAGCTTATCAAGCAATCAAATAATCAAACTGTGATTGGTGATACTTGATTAATAGTACTAGAGTGATAAATAGCATGAAGGGAAGATGCACAAAGATTTATAATTTTAGAGGGAAAGAAGGGAGAATGTGAATGATGAGGAAATTATATTCAATAGATTTAGCCCAGACAGGGAATAAAATGCATTCCCACTTGGGTTTAAAAAATCTATCTTAATCTATGGGGAAGTGGGGGAGGGGAATGGGAAAGGAAAAAATAATACAAGAAGGGACAGTTAAAGGGAAGGCAAAAGTTTAAGTGAAAATAAACTGAAAGTTAAACTTTTAAAAGAAAAATCAAGGGGAAAAGTGGTAAAATTTATTAAGGAAGAATAAGAAAAGGAAAGAAAAAATATAAATGGAGAAAGATAACACAGAAGAAAATACAGAATTAATCATTTTAACTGTAAATGTGAATGGGATGAACTATCCCATAAAATGGAAGCTAATAGCAGAATGGATTTTAAACCAGAATCCTACAATATATTGTTTACAAGAAATACATTTGAAGCAGAGAGATACACACAATGTAAAGGTAAAAAGATGGAACAAAATATATTATACCTCAGCTGAAGTAAACAAATCAAGGGTAGTAAACCTGATCTTAGATAAAGTGAAAGCAAAAACTGATCTCATTAAAAAGGAATAAGAAACTACAACTTATTAAAAGGTACCATTGGTGATGAAGCTATATCATTACTAAATATGTATGCACTTAGTGGTATAGCATCCAAATTCCCAGAGGAAAGTTGAGTGAATTACAAGGAAATATATATATATATATATATGTATATATATATATATACATATATATATATATAAACTTTAATAATGAGAGACCTCAATCTCCCTCTCTTATAACTACATAAATCTAACCACAAATTAAACAAGAAGGAAGTTAAGAAGGTGAATGAAATCTTAGAAAATTTAGATATGATAGACCTCTGGAGAAAATTTAATGGGAATAGAAAAGAGTATACCTTTTTCTCAACAGTACATGGTATATACATTTGACAGTACATTGACCATGTTCTAGGGCACAAAAACCTTATAATCAAATTCAGAAAGACAGAAATAATAAATATACACTTCTCAGACCATGATACAATAAAAATTACATGTAATAAAGGATCATGAGAAGATAAACCAAAAACTAGTTGGAAATTAAATAACTTTATTTTAAATAATGGGTGGATCAAACAGCAAATAATAGAAATAATCAGTAATTATATACAAGAAAATGAATATAATGAGACATCATACCAAAATTTATGGAATGAAGCCAAGACAGTTTTGAGGGGAAATTTTATATCTCTAAATGTCTATATGAATAAAATAGAGAAAGAGATCAATGGATTGGGGGTGCAACTAAAAAAGCTAGAAAAAACAAATTAAAGATCCCAATTAAATGCCAAATTGGAAATCATGAAAATCAAGGGAGGGATTAATAAAATTGAAAGCAAGAAAACCATTGATCTTATAAATAAAACTAAGAGTTTTATGAAAAAGCAGATAAAATAGACAAATCTTTGGTTAATCTGATTTAAAAAAAAAGAAGACAACCAAATTACCAGTATCAAAAACAAAAAGGTGAAATAACCACCAATGAGGAGGAAATTAAAGAGATAATTCAGAGCTACTTTGCCAAACTGTATCCTAACAAATTGGATAACCTGAGTGAAATGGAGGAATATTTACAAAAATATAAACTGTCCAGATTAATAGAAGAGGAAATAAATTACATAAATAACCCCATTTTAGAAGAAGAAGTTGAAGAAACCACCAATAAACTCCCTAAGAAAAAGTTCCCAAGTCCAGATGGATTTTCAAGTGAATTCTACCAAACATTTAAGGAACAATTAATTCCTACTCTACATAAACTATTTTTAAAAAATAGGAGAAGGAGCTCTGCCAAACTCCTTTTATGACACCAGCATACTGCTGATACCTAAACTGGGAAGAAGCAAAACAGACAAAGGAAATTAGACCTATCTCCCCAATGAATATACTCTTAAGTTCTCTCAAGAATTTTGGAATTCTTAACAAACTCTGGTATATTTATATCATGGAACACTATTGTTCTATTAGAAACCAGGAGAGATGGGAATTTAGGGAAGCATGGAAGGATTTGCATGAACTGATGCTGAACAAGATGAGCAGAATCAGAGGAACATTGTACACCCTGATGGTGGCATGGGGGTGATGATCAACCTTGATGGACTTGCTCATTCCATCAGTGCAACAATCAGGGACAATTTTGGGCTTCTGAGATGGAGAATACCATCTGTATCCAGAGAAAGAACTGTGGAGTTTGAACAAAGACCAAGGACTATTACCTTTAATTTAGAAAAAAAAAAAGTTATCTTATTATGTAATTTTGCTATCTCTTAGGCTTTATTTTTCCTCCATAAGAATATGATTTGTCTCTCATCATATTCAACTTAGATCAATGTACATCATGGAAACAATATAAAGACTTCCTTTTGTGGGCGGTGGGGGGGGAGCAAGAGGAGAGGAAAAATTGTAAAACTCAAAATAAATAAAATATTAAAAAAAAAAGAATTTTGGAATTGATCATGAAACATGGGAGATATAGGTACAGGAACACCCAACATACTATGTCCTCATCAGAAAAGGTGCTGTGCTCTATGAGCAAGGCAGAATTGAAGAAGCTCAAAGGAAATGTGAGATGCCCAAGTTTAAAAAAAATCTATCCCAGGTGATCACATGAACTATTTGCACTTGACCTGGTGTTGCTATGGGTTTCATATTCAAGTTCATATTGGTTGGTTCAACCACATACAGATATTGCTCCTCTTCAAAAATGAAGGTCAACAACTAACCAACTATCTGGACAGTATATAGATACACACACACAAACACACATACATACATATATATATATATATATATATATATATATATATATATATGCTTTTTGTTTCTCCTCAGGACTCAGAAACATTTTTTTCCTTTACCTTGCTAAGGTATTTCATAATGTTCTCCTGTTTTGTAATCTGCCTGAGTCAGAGGATACAGATTTGTATGGGAGCTTAAAGAAAATTTATCATGACTTAATTTTATAGAAAGTACACTGGAGGGGTGGCTAGGTGGCATAGTGGATAAAGCACCGGCCCTGGAGTCAGGAGTACCTGGGTTCAAATCCGGTCTCAGGCACTTAATAATTACCCAGCTGTGTGGCCTTGGGCAAGCCACTTAACCCTGTTTGCCTTACAAAAAAGAAAAAACTTAAAAAAAAAAGAAGAAAGTACACTGGATTTTGACTCAGAAGACCTAGGACTTAGAAGATCTTGTTCTGTCTCTGTAGGACCTTGGACAACTGGTTGTTTTCCTTTTATATAAATTAAGGGGGCTAGACTAAGCTTTGATGTCATTTCCAACCTCCCAAATATGATCTTATTATGTTGGAGAATACTCAGACTAAATGACTGCATTCCCAAGATCTCAAAATAGCAAAAGCAAGATTGAAATTAGGTTCTATCATGGGTGGCTAGGTGGCACAGTGGATAGAGCACCAGACCTGGAGTCAAGAGTACCTGAGTTCAAATCCGGCCTCAGACACTTAATAATTACCTAGCTGTGTGGCCTTGGGCAAGCCACTTAACCCCATTTGCCTTGAAAAAACTAAAAAAAGAAAGAAAAAAGAAAGAAATTAGGTTCTATCAATTCCAAATCCATCAATCTTTCTACCTTTTCTCTAGTTTCATATTTCTATAATCTATAATTCCCATGACTTAACATTAATGATTATTTTTGAGAAAGAAAGTCAGCATTCAAACTCCCAATATAAAGATGAAAAAATAAACTATGAGAAAGTTGACACTTTCCCTTAACTTTACAAAATGAGTTAGTACCATCACCAACAACAGGACTCAACTCTGTGGCTAACCAGTCTAAGACCCTGACCATGAACTCCAGTTGCTCTCCTGAGTTTCACAGATCTCCTTCACATATCTTTCTAACTATACCTAAAAAATAATAACTAAGAAACCAATCAAGTTCAGTGTGAATGTCTATGTTTACTTGGGACTTCCAAAGAAAACAAGAGAAACATAAATTTTAGTTTGGGGAGCTTTGGAGAAAAGAAAGAGGAAATGGAGTTCAGAAGTTTGTCATGCTTTACATTATAAATTGGCAATGAATGGAAAACATTCCTTTTGTTGTTGTTCATTCAAAATAAATACCGTGTGAAGGCTCTCTCTAGTCTTAAATGCAGTATGAAGTCATCTGAACAAGTGGTATTAGTTACCGGCTCAACTTTTCTTTACTCTTGTACACACACACACACATACACACACACACACACACACACATGTTCACAGAGACACACACCCTTATAATGAAAAGACAGAAATCAAAACCAACAGTGGAGAATGAGTTAGAGAGGTAAATTGCCACCCATATCTATAAGTATGGGAAATGCTGATTTCCTAAAAGATGGAAAGAAAACAACTAACAATGCAAAATTTACAAATTTTTGGATCTTAGCCTTGAAGTACAATTGGAATTAGTAGAAAGAGGGTGAAGCTAAAGTCAGGCTCTTACAGAAAGAGCTCTGCTTGGATGTAACCAGATGTGAACAACAACATCTCCATGGTGATGGCCAGTCAGATGCCCAGGGTATTTTTGTGTCTAGATTTAGAAGGATGGGAATTTTAATGGCTTATTGATTCCATGGCTTTGGGATGAACCCAGCTTCGTATCCAACAGGAAAGAAACACTTGATGTGGTCTGTAAACAAGGGAATCTGACCTTGTGTCAACATAAAAAAGAATGGCTTCTTGAATTCACCCCAAAAGATAGTGTTATGGTTTCTGAAATAGTGCTGCAAATTCCTTTTGATGTTTTTTGATTACAAGCATTTAAACAACCAGAATCCCATTTTAAGGGCCCTTATTAGGGGTTGGCCCATATTCAAAACTGAGTATTTTTTGTTTATCCCCCTGAACCGAGAAAGCAGCAGAATTCAGAAAAAGGGTGTTTTATTGGCCAATATAGAGTTCAAGTTGTTATTACTGTTGTTATTGTTGAGTCCTTTCAGTTGTGTATGATTCTTCATGTCCAAATTTGAGGTTTTCTTGCAGAGATACTGGAATGGTCTATAATTTGCTTATCTGATTCATTTTACAGATGAAGAAACTGAGGCAAGCAGAATTAAATGACTTGCCCAAGGTCATACAGCTAGTAGTGTGTGAGGTTGGACTTGAATTCATGTCTTACTGACTCCAGTCCTAGTGCTCTATCCATTATGCCATCTAGCTGCCCTAGACTCATAGTATCTGGGTTTAAATTCTGACTTCAAATTTTAATATCTACTGAATTTGATCAAGTCATTTAAATTCTCTGGGTCTCAATTTCTTTAAGTATGAAAGGAGTTTGGAATCAATGGTTTAAAAGTTAAACTTCTTCCTCTAGATCTATCATCCATTATGTCACCCTGTTATCCAAAGGAGAGGAGTCAAGAAGTGAGTAATGAGGGAATACTCACACAGTAATGGAGGAAAAGGATGGATCTACCAAAAATCTCAGGAGGAAAAAAATCTCTTAAAGACCTTGATTACTAGCAGATGAAACAACAATAAAGATGTTATTTACATACAGAAATATAGTCTTTTGATCAGCTAAATGAGACCAAAGATAAATACCTGTTGGGCAGAAGACCTTCTGGCTTCCCAAGAACATAGAAGTATAGCAGGATATTCCCAAAAGGTTTGAAAAAGAAATGAAAAAGCATATAAGGATAATTCCATACACAACAGAAATAATTGGTGGAATAGAAACATTTGAATTCAGAAAGGTAAATTTTACTAAAGAAACAAAAGAGGAAACCACTTATTGGGAATATTTCAGATTGTCATCTGGAAGAAAAGAAGCAAAAGAGCAGTAAGATAAAAAAGTAAACTTTATCTCTCTAAAAGCAAAACATATTGATCTTAAAGCCTGGGTGTGTAGAGACAACTTAAACAAACTAGTTTTCCCCAAAACACTTAACAAAAAAGAAAAACTGAATACTTTAAATGCAAAATTAATACCATGTCATATCCACTTTTATGCAGACAGCTAGATGGTGCAGTGGATAGACCTTGGATTCTGGAAGTTCGGATCTGGTCTTAGGCACTTGACACTTACTAGCTGAGTGATCTTGGGCAAGTCACTTAACCCTGATTGCCCTTCATCTAGGGCTGCCTCCAGTTGTCCTTATTCATATCTGACCATTGGACCCAGATGGCTCTAGAGAAGAAAGTGAGCACACCCCTCACTAAGATCCAATTCACATGTTTGTCATTCCCTGATGTCATGGTCTTCTTTGAGAATAAAGGACAAATATTACTTGTAATTAATTACCTAGATCAATTTCTTATGCAAATATTTATGTAATGAAGGCCTAAAGTTTCAAATCAGCTCTGCATCCCTCACTAGCTCATTTTTCTCTGAGTTATTTAGATTACAATTAAGCAAATGTATCACCAATTTATAGACAGGCTAGGAACTACAAATCTAATAGCAAAGTATTTAACTGAAACAAGTTAGGAATGGAAAGGGAAAAATCATTACTAAAGTAGTTCATATGCAAGGTGAAAAAACTGCATACCCTTTGATCCAGCAATACCACTGCTAGCACTATAAAGGTATCCAAAAAAGAAGAGGATGGGGGAAGAGCCTATATTTCTAGCAGCCCTTTTTGTGGTTGCTAAGAATATAAAATTAAAGGGATGCTCATCAATTTGTGAGTAACTAAAAATGTGGTATATTATTATAATGGAATACTATTGTGCTATGAAAAATGACAAGCAGGATGTTTTCCAAAAAAATGTAGATAGACATACATGATAAAATCAACATCCTACAACATTCTGCTTAAAAGAAACATATTTGAAGCAGACAGATGATATTTGTCCTCTGTTCTCAAAGAAGACCATGACATCAGGGAAGTGATATCATGACAAGCACATTAATTGGATTTGAGTAGGGGGCAGAGTGCTGTGCTAAGTCACCAGCCTCATTTTCTCCTCTAGAGCTATCTGAGTCCAGTTGCCAAAGATGAAGCAGGTTGACTTGAGATGGCCCTGGATGTGAGGCAATCATGGTCAAGTGACATGTCCAAGGTCACACAGGTAGTTGATGTCGTATCTGAATTCTAATTCCTTCTATGATACCTATATGGTGCTGATACCTAAACCAGGAAGAAAATTATACACCAATTTCCATAATGAATATGGATGCAAAATTTCTAAATAAAATATTTGCAAAGTGATTACAAGTTTTCACCAGGATAATACACTAGGATCAAACAGGAATAGAGGGTTGGTTTCATGTTAGGAAAACTAACAGCATAATTGACCATATCAATAACAAACCTAACAGAAATCATATGATTATCTCAAAAGATAACTGAAAAAGTTTTTGACAAAATACAGCACCCATTCTTTTTTAAAAATTAGAAAGCATAGGAATAAATGGAATGTTCCCTAAAACAAGAAGTAACTATCTAAAATTATCAACAAGTATTATATAAAATAGGAATAAACTAGAAGTATTCCCAGTAAGATCAGGAGTGAAACAAGGTTGCATGTAAGCAACTGTATTTTTCAATATTGTATTGGAAATGTTAGCTTTAGCAATAAGAGAAGAAAAAGAAATTGAAAGAATCAGAATAAGTAATGAAGAAGCAAAACTCTCATTCTTTGCAGATGATATGATGGTATACCTAGAGAACCCTAGATAAATCATCTAAAAACTAGAAAACGATTAGCAACTTTAGCAAAGTTGCAGGATATAAAATAAACCCACATAAGTCCTTGGCCTTTCTATATTTTACTAAATGAAAACAACTATAAAATTTTTCACACAAATAAAATCAGATCTAAATAACTGGAGAAACCTCAACTGCTCATGGGTAGGTCAAGTCAATATAATAATAAATAATAACAATAATAATAATAATAATTCTACCTAAATTAAATTATTCAGTTCTATGCCAATAAAACTTCCAAAAAATACTTTATTGAGCTAGAAAAAATGGTAATAATTCATATGGAGGAACAAAAAGTCAAGAATAGCAAGGGAATTAATGAAAAAATGCAAAGTTTAGTGGCCTAGGCATATCATATCTAAAATTATATTATAAAGCATCAGTCATCAAAACTGTTGGTACTGGCTAAGAAATAGGCATAATATGCCTAACTGCATTTGATTATAATATTAACTTAATTAATGAAATAAATGATCCTGATTATTGGAATTATACTCCAAATTGCTCTTCAGAATGGTTGAATCATTTCACAACTCTACCAACAGTGCATTAATGTTCTGTTTTTCCCATATTCTTCCAACATCTCTTCAGTGGACTAGATTAGGTGCATAAGAAGCAGTAATGAATATAATAATCTGATATTTGCTAAACCCAAAGATTCTAGCTTCTTGAGATAAGAACTCACTCTTTGATAAAAATTGCTGGAAAAACTAGAAGATAATATGGTGGAAAGTAGGCATAGATCCAACATCTCACAGCCTATACCAAGATCAGGTCAAATGGGTACAGGATTTAGACATAAAAGGTTATATCTTAAGTCGATTAGTAAAGCAAGGAATCATTTGTCTGTCAGATCTATGGAAAGGGGAGCAATTTATGACCAAAGAAGAGATAGAGAACATTATAAAAAGACAAAAATAGATAATTTTGATTACATTAAATTGGAAAGTTTTCCACAAATAAAACCAATGCAACCAAGGTGAAAAGGAATGCAGTAAACTAGGAAATAATTTTTGCAACTGGTGCTTTTGACAAAGGACTCATTTTCAAACTATATAGGGAACTAAGTCAAATTTATAAGAATATGAAGCCTTGTTGGTAAGTGCTCAAAGGATATGAAAAGGCAATTCTCAGATGAAGAAATTATTACTATCTCTATAGTCATATAAAAATGGTCTAAATCATTATTAATTCGAAAAAAAACAACTCTGAGGTACCACCTTATACCTAACAGATTGAACCATATGACTAAAAAAGGAAAATGAACAATATTGTAGGTGATATGAGAAAACTGGGACACTAATGCATTGGTGAGATGTGAATTGACCCAAGCATTCTGGAGAGCAATTTGGAATTATGCCCAAAAGACCATAAAACCATGGATACCCTTTGATTCAGCAATACCACTACTAGGTCTTTATCTCAAAGACATTATAAAAGGGGGTTTAAAATCCACATGCACAAAAATATTTATTAACAGTTCTTTTTGTAGTGACAAAGAATTAGAAATTGAAAAGATGACCATCAATTGGGGAATGACTGAACAAGTTGTGGTATATGAATGTGATGGAACACTATTGTTCTATAAGAAATCATGAGGGAAGGGACTTCAGAATAGCATGGGAAGATTTGCATGTGATGCTGAGTGAAATGAACAGAACTAGGAGAACATTATTCAAACTAATAGTAACATGGAGTGATGATAAACTATGATGGACTTGATTATTTCTGTAGTGCAAAAATCAAAGACAATGCTAAAAGACTGAAGATGGAGAATACCATCCATATCCCGAGAAAGAACAGTGGAATTTAAATGTTGACCAAAGTTTACTATGTTCAATAAAAAAAAAGTTGTCATGAATTATGTCATTTTTTTCACTGTAATTGTTTTCTTCCATTTGGATGTTATTCTTTCACAGCATGATTGTTATGAATCTATGTTTAGCATGGTTATAGATGTAGTAACTATATTGCATTGCTTTCTATCAGGGAGAGCAGGGGGAGGGGAAAGGCGGGAGAAAGAATGTAAAAAAATGATTGTGGAAAACTACTGTTACATGTAGTTGGAAAAATAAATAAATAAACAACACAATAAAAGAAGAAAAATAAAGACATATGAATTGCTAAATAGTAAAGTGAAGAGAGCCAGAAGAACAATATAGACAGAAACAGCAATAATGTTTGGTGAAGAACTGTGAATGTCTTGTCTCAGCTATTCACAGAAACATAATGATCCAAAGCAATACAACGGACTAATGATAAAGCATCTTTCTTCTTTCCCTTCTTTTTCTTTCTTCTTTTCTTCTTCTTTCTTCTCGTTCTTTCTTGTTACTCTTCCACTTTTTTCTTCCTTCTTCCTTTTTTCTTCTTCTTTTTCTTCTTCTACTCTTTTCTTCTTTTTCTTTCCTCCATTTTTTCTTTTTCATCTTCTTTCTTCTTTCTCTTTCTTTGGTTTCTTTCTTCTTTCTTCTTCTTTGTTCTTCTTCCTTCTTCTGTTGCTTCATCTGGTTTATTCGTCCACTTCTACAACTTTTTTCAATATAACTAATATGAAAATATGTTTTGCATGACTTTATGTATTTAAATAAAATATTGCTTATGTTTTCAAAGAGCATGAAGGGAAGAAAAAAATTTGGATTTCAAAAAATTAAAGAATATTATAAACTAAATGAATAAATGAACAAACAAATGAGGAAATAGGGGAAAACCTAACTCATAATTTTACATTTCAAAGGATTAATCAATCCAGTAAAATTAAAAAAGTGACATTGAGAAGAAAAATTGTCTATAACATGTTGTTAATAATATCTTTTAAAAACAAAGACATACACAAAGTAGAACTGATTTGTATCATGGGAATCCAATAAAGCAAAAGTTTCAATAATGTTACCAAAGAAAAACAAACATTCAAAACATGGAATAAGCAAGGAAAAATATATTTTGCTGAATGTAATCAGAGACAATAAACAAATATTAATAGTAATCATATATTTCAAATGCCTTGGCATTAAAATCATAAAGGAAACATTATTTGAATTATAAGAATACATAGGCAGTAACATAATAGTGCCTGGAGTTTTCAATATCCCCCTCTTACTTTTAAGTAAGTCTAATAAGAAACTACAGTAAAAGACATGGCATTTTCTCAATGAGGTGGGAAAAGACTAAATCTATATCTCCACAACATATGAATTTTTACAAAATTTGACCATGTACTAGGGCACAGACAAAATATTGGAAAAATATAAAAAAGTAGTTAATATGTCCTTCACTGATAGTGATGAAATAAAAGTAAATAATGATTCAGGTTCACAAACAAATGAGGTAGAACCAAATAAAGAATTCTAAATAATGTATCAAAGATAAAATCATACTAACAATTACTATTTATTTAAAAGAAAATTGTAATAATAAAAGAACATACCAAAATTTCTGCAATGCAGCTTAATCAGTTTGTCAGGGGAAAATTGTCGCCTTACAAACATACATTAATAAAATAGAAAAAAAATTCTAAACAAACTGCAATACATTTAAAAATTAGGAACTCAACACATAAAAAAACTGAAAATAAGTTCAGGGGAGAGGATATTAAAAAATCAGAGTTGAAATAGATAAATTAAAATAAAGCAACAAATTAATAATAAAACTAAAATCTGTTTTTTTAACTTAGCTAATTTTATTTAAAAAGCTGAGAGCAGGAATTCAAACAAATGAAATAGCAAATAAACAAAAATAAATCATGGAAAAAAACAGAAAAAACATAAAGAATAATCAGAACATATTATGAAATTCCATAATAATAAAAATAAGAACACAAAAGAAATAGAGAAATATCTTCAAAATATAAAATGTCAAACTATCATAAGATTAGATAGAGAACTCAAATAATCTGATATTAGAAAAAAGAACTAGATCTGGTTGTAAAGGAACTACCCCACTGGGGGAAGTGGGAATTCCTGTTCTGATGGATTCATAGAGAAGAGTTAGTATCTAGTTAGTATCTAGACTTCATATGTTATTCTCAGAAATTAAGAAAGTACACTACTAGAGTTATTTGCTAAAACAAATACAGTCCTAATATCTAAGTCAAGGAAAAATAAAATGCAGAAAGAACACTATAGACCAATATTATCAGTGAGCATTGATTAATTTTTTTTTAAATTTTGTCAAAAAGACTATAGTGATTTATCCAAGAAATATTTCATTACAACAAAATTAGATTTTATCAGGGTTACAAGTATGGTTCAACATAAGGAAAACATTTAACATAATCATATTAATCAAATCATATGATCATCTTAATAGATGCAGAAAATAGGATAATCAAGGAAAATATATTTTGCTGAATGAAATCAGACAGTAAACCAATATCAATTACAAATATACATTCCAAATCCCTATGATCATCTTAATAGATACAAAAAAAAAGATTTTGACAAAGTGCAACACTGTTATGGTTAAAACTCTACAAAGTGCAAATATAGCTAGGTAAAAAGGAATTAACACTATCTCTAATTGCTGATCATAAGATAGTTGAATTGAAAAATCCTAGAACATCAGTGAATAAAAATCAATATAATTTTTATATAATAATCACAAAACACAAGAAACAATTATATAAAGAGAAATTCAGCCCCAAATAACTACAAAATGTATATAATATAGAGATTAACCTACATTAATAAAATTGAAAAAAATTTCTAAACAAAATACAATAAAAATTAGGAAGTCACAGATTTTTATAGATTCAATTACAAAATACACCTTATTAAAAAAAACAACTTCAATGGCAGGAAGAATATTCAGTGCTCATGGTTAGGCTGTGACAATATAATAAAAATTACAAAACTACCAAAACTAACATACATTTAATATTATATTGAACAAATTATATAGGGAAATATTTGTAGAACTTGATAAAATAATAACAAAACACATTTGAAAAAATAAAAGCTTTAGAATATCAAGGAAAATAATGAAAAGAATTGGGGGAAGGGGGAATAGAGCTTTCAAACCTCAAAATATATTATAAAGCAACAGTCATCAAAAACATCTGGTATTCTGGTATTATTTTATAAAAAAAAAGCATATGGATCAATGGAGCAGATTAGATGATCAGAAAGGATCACAATAAAATTCAATAACCAAATTTTGGGAGGAAAAAGGGAAAAACATAAATTACCTATGGAGGGAGGGGAATTCATTATTTGATAAGAACTTCTGGGAAAAATGAAAAGCATTTTGGCTGTAGTTGGGCTTAGATTTTATACCATATTTCACAATTCATTTTGAATGGATATATTACCTTAACAATACTACTGAAATCATACCAGTAAAAAATGAAAATAAATACTAATATACTTCTCCCAGTCATCAGTAAATGATATATTCCTAACCATGCAAGAGTGAAATACAAAAGGTAAAATAAATAATTTTGGTTATTTGAAATTGAAAGCTTCTATCCAGACAAAATCAATGCACTGAGGATAAGAAGGGAAATGGTCAGAAAGAAAAAAATCTTCATATCAAATTTCCCTGACAAGGGTTTGTTATCCAAGGCATATAAACATGCAATAAATGCATGTACATATGTAATATATATATATATTTTTAAATAAAAGTAATAGCCATTCCCTAATAGATAAATAATCAAAGAGTATGAACAAACAGTACTTAAAAGAATTGCAAATTATTTATAAATACAGGAAAAAGTATTCCAGATCACTAATGACATGAAAAATATAAATCAAAACAATTTTGAGGTTCAATCTCATAACTTTCAAATTGATAAAAAAAAAGACAAAAATTAGTCATAGTCAATACAGGAGGCATGTTGTGACTGATAATGATATAACCCCATTTTTGGAGAACAATTTGTAATTATGTAATTAAAGTATTAAAAATGTCCATAAACTTTATATCAGAAAATTCATTACTAAACTTACAGCTTAAGGAAGCCATTAATAAGAAGAAATTGTACCCCCAAATTGTTATTGTAACATTTTTTTCCACTGGCTAAGAATTGTAATCAAAGTAGATACTTATCAATCAAAGATTGCTAAACAAAACATGGTATTTGAATGTTTAGAGTTATTACTGTAAGAAAAAAATGTTTTAATTGTACATGTACAACCTATGTCAGATTGTTTGCAGCTATGGGGAGGGGGGAAGGAAGAGAAGTTATTAGACAAATGTGTAATCAAAAGCCTATGAAAGGGGGTGGCTGGGGCAGCTAGGTGTCTCAGTGGATAAAGCACTGGCCCTGGAGTCACGAGTACCTGGGTTCAAATCTGGTCTCAGACACTTAATAATTACCTAGCTGTGTGGCCTTGGGCAAGCCACTTAACCCCATTTGCCCTTGCAAAAAAGCCTTTAAAAAGGGGGGGGGGGTGGCTAGGTGGTGCAGCGGATAGAGCACTGGTCCTGGAGTCAGGAGAACCTGGGTTCAAATCCAGCCTCAGGCACACTTAATAATTACCTTGCTTGTGGCCTTAGGCATGCCACTCGACCCCATTGTCTTGCAAAAAAACTTTCTTTTTTTTTTTTCAGGTTTTTTGCAAGGCAAATGGGGTTAAGTGGCTTGCCCAAGGCCACACAGCTAGGCAATTACCAAGCTTCTGAGACCAGATTTGAACCCAGGTACTCCTGACTCCAGGGCCAGTGCTTCATCCACTATGCCACCCAGCCACCCCCCAAAAAAACTTTAAAAAAAAAGCTTATAAAAGGATAAATGCTGAAAACTTTCTTTGCATGTAATTGGAAAAAATGAATAAATAAGAGAAGAAATAAGGACAGTGGGTGAATTATAAATATTTATTTCCTTAAAAAGAAAAAATAAGATGTGTGATGAATATAGAGAATCATGGGAAAGTCTATATAAACTGATACAAAATAAAAAGAATTAAGAAAATAATATAAACAATAACTACAACAAAGTAAATGGAAAGACATAAAAAAATCAAAAGTAAATGCAACAAAAAAGCATAAAAATCAAGCAGATATCAAATGAAGAAATATGAGAGGACACCCAATCCACCCTTTTCTAGACATGTGAAGTCCACAGGTGTTAATAACTTGTACTTGTTTTCATACTTTTTTGTACATATTGCTGAATTGTACTTTTTAAAATTTTCTTTATATATATATATATATATAT
Organism: Macrotis lagotis; assembly: GCF_037893015.1. NCBI lineage: Eukaryota > Metazoa > Chordata > Mammalia > Peramelemorphia > Peramelidae > Macrotis > Macrotis lagotis. Next base: position 198,464,727 of record NC_133661.1, read on the forward strand.
ATATATATATATATATATATACTATTTGCTATATAGGATGACTTTCTGGGAATGGGGAGGAAAGGGATACTTACGAAAACAATGATTTAAGAAAGAGAAAATATGACTAAAATTAATTTTAGAAAAGACCTCATAAATTGTTTTGGAAGGAAAAACATATGGAAAATATTAAAAAATATTGGTGACGCTCTGCTATTCATGTAGAAAATTAATCTTGGTATCATTAGTGCAGAAAACACAAGGGACTAGTCAATGAAATAAAATATTTTCTTGCTTTTCACTGATGCAATAATTGATCCCAGAATACAAAGCTTCTTTCTAGGCAAGGCAGTTGTCAGCAAGCACAGTAAGTTTGAAAATCACCTGATATCCTTGGAGCAAATAACCTTGGATGGCAAAGTTTAAAGACTTGAAATTAATGTTCATTGTTAAATAGATAGTAATTTTCAGTAATTAATTGAATCACTGGTTTTTCCTCTCCCTTTACTTGAATAATTTTGAAAAGGTAAAAATATTCCTTAGAGAAAAAGCAAAATGTCATCATGCTTTTCTAATTATTAATTTTATTTGGCAATATCCTCATGGATAGGAAGATGAGTTCAACCGCCAACTGTAAAATATACTATGGAGCTGATCTTGAATAATTCTTCAATTTTTCAGTGCCCCCAAATAGTTAAGGTGATCAGAAAATCCTCATCTGCATTAATAGAGGGATTTCTTTCAGCAGGGATTTTCCCAAAACCAATCAACAAAATCACACTCATGAAGACTTCTGGTATCCCATTCAAACAAGTCTCAAGAACAATGTTTATCATCTTTGTACCTATAAATGGATTGTCTATTACCAAAGACACAAATCTATAGATTAGTTTAGTCCCTTTGCCAGTCACCCAGAACCTGACCCAGACCTGGGAATTCAGCCCAATGCTCCTGTCTCCCAAACCTGGTTTTGTCTCACAGTGCAGATTTCCTTTTTTTGCTTCTTATTAGTTGACACGCTGTTCTTTTGTTTAAAATCATGGGACTCCTCTGCTCTGATCAGCACAGCTGGCCAACACGAGTCATTGCTGTGTGATAGGAGCTGAGGCCAAAAAAGAGTTTAAAGGCTGAACAGACTGAGGGCTCCTTGCCAGTGAGAATGTCCTATTGGCCATGTTCCCCAAATAGGCAATGGCTTCAAAATTCCCATATTTTTGGCATAGTGCTGTTACTTCTGAAGTCCTTAGTCTATCTTGAGAAACCAATTTCTGGACATTTCTAGGACAAACCTCATGAGCTAGACATCTCATTTCAGAAAGAATTCCCAAAGGGAGAGAATTTATGAAGCAGTATTGAATCAGACATGGAATTCACAAAGCAATGGAACATGGAAAGCTCAAGCTAAAACAACAAACTCAGTATGTTGCAGAATTTTAATACCTCTCACACTGATTAGACTTCTGAAGTCTCTTATGCCCAGGGATCTTCAAAGACTGAATGAAGACAAACAATAAAGCACAGAAGGATTTCCCACTATTTTTTAGGTCACCTCCTCTTTGTGAAATACTCCATCTCTTTGCTGCTAATGTCAGAAATGTGCCAGGAGATCTTTGCAATATAGCTGGACTAGGTCAGATATAGACGATTATGTCATCCTTAAATTGGCACAAAAATCAATGATGATTTCAGAAACCAGGAAAGGTTCAGTTCTAAGTACAATCAACAAGGATATTACACCCTAGCCAACAAATCGGGTACTGGGAAGGTAAAGATCAAAAGACAAATAACCCCTATCCTCAAGGAACTTAGTTTCTATTTGGAGAAACATTATGTATTCATGGAAGTATAGATAAAATATGTGCAATATAAATATGACATCAAGCTGTTAATTTCATATATTTTTCTTTATTCAAAGAGTATCTTTTTAAGTAACAGAAAAAAGGAAAGTTCCCTCTTCTACCCAAAAGCATCATCTTTCCACCCCTTCTTCTATATTCATTATCAGCAATACAAACTCTCCTTTTTTCAAAGATTTTATTTATTTTGAGTTTTACAATTTCCCTTAATCTTACTTCCCTCCCCGCCACCCCCCACAGAAATCAATTTGCCAGTCTTTAAATTGTTTCCATGGTATACATTGATCCAAATTGAATGATGAAAGAGAAATCATATCCTTAAGGAAGAAACAAAAAGTATAAGAAATAGCAAGATCAGACAATAAGATATCAGGGCTTTTTTTCTAAATTAAAGTTAACAGTCCTTGGTCTTTGTTCAAACTCCACAGTTCTTTCTCTGGATTAAGATGGTATTCTCCATTGCAGACAGCCCAGATTGTCCTTGATTGTTGCACTGATGGAATGAGCTAGTCCATCAAGGGTGATCATCGCCCCCATGTTGCTGTTAGGGTGTACAATGTTTTTCTGGTTCTGCTCATCTCACTCAGAATCAGTTCATGCAAGTCCATCCAGGTTTCCCTGAATTCCCATTCCTCCTGGTTTCTGATAGAACAACAGTGTTCCATGACATACATATACCACAGATTGCTAAGCCAGTCCCCAATTGAAGGACATTTACTTGATTTCCAATTCTTTGCCACCACAAACAGGGCAGCTGCTATGCATATTTTTGTACAAATGATGTTTTTACCCTTTTTTCATCATCTCTTCAGGGTATAGACCCAGTAGTGGTATTGCTGGATCAAAGGGTATGCACATTTTTGTTGCCCTTTGGGTGTAGTTCCAAATTGCTCTCCAGAATGAGTTCACAGCTCCACCAACAATGTAATAGTGTCCCAGATTTCCCACAACCTTTCCAACAATGATAATTATCCTTTCTGGTCACTTGGCCAGTCTGAGAGGTGTGAGGTGGTACCTCAGAGAAGCTTTAATTTGCATTTTTCTAATAAGTAATTATTTAGAGCAATTTTTCATATGACTATGGATTGTTTTGATCTCCTCATCTGTAAATTGCCTTTGCATATCCTTTGATGATTTGTCAACTGGGGAATGGCTTTTTTTAATTTGGCTCAGTTCTCTGTATATTTTAGAAATGAGTCCTTTGTCAGAAATAGTTGTAAAGATTGTTTCCCAGTTTACTACATTTCTTTTGATCTTGGTTACAGTGGGTTTTGTCTGTGCAAAAGCTTTTAAATTTAATGTAATCAAAATCATCTAGTTTGTTTTTTATGATGTTCTCCAACTCTTCCTTAGTCATAAACTGCTTCCCTTTCCATAGATCTGACAGGTAAACTAGTCCTTGATCTTCTAGTTTGCTTATAGTATTTTTTTTATGTCTAAATCCTGTATCCATTTGGATCTTACTTGGTATAGGGTGTGAGGTGTTAGTCTAATCCAAGTTTCTTCCATACTAACTTCCAATTTTCCCAGCAGTTTTTATCGAAGAGAGAGTTTTTATTTCAATATTTAAACTCTTTGGGTTTATCAAACAGCAGATTAATCATTTCCTGCTATTGCACCTAGTCTGTTCCACTGGTCTGCCACTCTATTTCTTAGCTAATACCAGACAGTTTTGATGCTTTATAATATAATTTTACATCAGGTAGGGCTAAACCAACTTCTTTTGCACTTTTTCAAACTCTCCGTTTTTGTTTAGATTTTTTTAACCAATGAAACATAAAATGGTCAAGGCATCCCTAGGAATCATATTTTTTGTTCTCTACAATGGTCCACAAGATTCCTTGCCTCCTACTACACACACATTCATACTGTATATCCTCTGAAGCCAGATTTGCAATTTGCCAAATTCAAGAATGGGGATGATAGATTCTCTAGCTGTATCTTTGTCTCAGCTCCAACTACATACTCTTTTTATTTTAATTTTAATTTTTTTTTTTGGTTTTTGCAATGCAATGGATTAAGTGACTTGCCCAAGATCACATAACTGACTTCAAGGCCAGTGTTCTATCCACTGTACCATGTAGCTGCTCCCAGTTATAGCTCTTTAGAACTAGAAGAGACCTCAGAAGTCATTTAACCTACTCTCATCTTACACATGAAGAAACTGGCCCGGAGAGGTTAAATAACTTAACCCAAGTCAAACAATAGTGTCTGAGGTAGAATTTGAACTCAGGTCTTCTGACCCAAGGACCTGTGCCCTTCCTTTCTAAAGCACCTACTGTCTCCTCTTTATTCCTCTGCAAACTACTATCTTATTTCTACATAGATAACTTTCAAATAATAAATCTCTTAAGCAAATTCAATTCAAATTCAATTGGGAAGTTGACCTTAAGAAAAGACTTCAGACATCTGGTGTTGGGAGACAGGCAGAGATGATTCCCCCATAAGGCTACTTCTAAAAGTCATCTTGGAGAAAGAGTAGGATAAAGTCAGAACTCATCTGGAGTAATAACATAATGGAGAAAAAACAGTCACCAGGCAGAGTCCTATTAAATTATTCTTATGTCAATTTATTATTTTTTCAATTACATGAGAAGATAGTTTTCAACATTCATCCTTTTGTTAGCTTTTGAGTTCTATATTTTTCTATCACCCCATCTTCCCTTCCCCTTCTCCATGGCAGCAAGCAATCTGATATAGTTTATGTATGTCCAATTTTGTTTACCATATTTCCATACTATTATTTATTCTTGCTGACTAGACTATTTATTTATATCTATTAAAGCTATGGTCATATCCTCCAAATTTTAGTATCTACCCTTGGTCAAAGACCAAGTCACTTTTCTCTAGTTAAAGTTCAATCTCAGGGGATTAAGCAGAGCAACAAAACAATACTATAGGAAACTGGATCATAGAAGAGTTAAGATTCTTCTTTTTTAATATTAAAGCATCCTTACAAGAATGCAAATATTAATCAATCAACAAATATTTATTAAGTGACCATTGTATGCTAAAGATGTTGCTAAATCTTGGGGAAATAAGTACAAAGAATGAAACAATCCCTACTGGAAGTGATTGAATAGAGGAGTAATATGATCATATTTATCTGGATCTATGTCATGTAAGAGTTTGGGAAGAGGACTGTCAATCCAAACACCCATCCTTGGACTGAAAAAGAAAAGACATTAACCTGAGTTGAAGGCTCCAAGATGATTACAAAAACCCTACCTTTATGGTTTATCAGAGGGAATAGCTGCCAGCAGAGAGCACCACATACATACATAATGAAAAGACTAGCCTTCTCAAGGTAGGAGTAATAGAAAAGTTAATTTATAGCATTTAAATACATAAGGGTTCTTTAACTTTCTCAGAACTGGATGATGAATAAAGGATCTAAGGAGTCTAAGGAGACAGCCCAATAATTATTGCTACAATTCTTGTCTGCCACATAATATGTGTGACACCATAAGTATTTCACAGTCTTTCTAGACCAAGAAAAATAAAGCCTTTCCAAATTTATTTTAATTACTTTTTCGAATTCCATTGATTCAAGAATGCCAATGCATTTCCCCCAGTACTATTCTCAATTCTGAAGAGGAGACCTGGAAAAATTGTGACATGTAACATACATGTTGGAAACTATGAGGATAAAACAGTCTTCTAATTTTCAATCCCTTTAGTCTTGCTTTATAAACATAAAAACCAGAATGTAATAGAAAAATCTTACCATCCTTCCCTACACAAATCTCATTCCCAAGGTAGACCTTGTTAACCCTTTTCCAACCCAGTACCAATAATCCTAATCCTAACTGACATTTCCTGAAGAATAACTGAAATGAACTTAGATGGTTTCCTTTTCAGGAAGCTCTGAAGCTCTGATTAAATAATGCTATATAAACAAAAGTTTTTTGATATGTAATGCATGCATTACCTAGCTTCCAGCCAATTCATCTGTCTTGAACAAATAGACACTTTCTCCACCTACCAAACACACTCACTTGGGGGACCGAAACTGCACAGTTTCACCATGTCCTGCTGTGTCATCAACTGACATTCAGAATTCTCTCTTTCCTGCAGAAACCTCAACACTGGTCCCTCACATGCATGCTGTACATACAATGGAATCTTTCATTACTGCAGCTCCCAACACCACTCACCTTAGGACTACAATCACTATTGAGAGAAGGGGGAAGTGGGGGTGGAAAAGGGAGCTTCATGCTGGGGATCCACCTCCCTGTTCATGATAACTGGAAGTAAACAGAGGTAGCTATAGAAGGCTTTTGGGAGAACCATTGCAAAGAAAGTTTCCCAGCCATCCTACAGTTCTGGGACAGTAGAGGTCAAAAGATAATGTGTCAACTTGGATGAATTTTTAAATATTTCTGTGTTTTAGTTGATTGTCACTTAAATTTCTGAAAAAATAACCAGAACAAAGCAAAAGCAACCTTCCAGAGGTGAAGCTTTTTGAATTTAGCTAGGTCTTGTCCTCACATGTTGAATGCAGTGATAAATTGTTTTCTTTATTGCAGGACAGTGCAACCAGATGGTGTAGTGGACAGAATACAAGACCTGGAGTCAGGAAAACTCACTTTCCTGAATCAAATTCAGTCTCAGATATATACTAGCTATGTGAGCCTAAGTCACTTTACCCTGTTTGCCTCAGTTTCCTCATTTGTAAAATGAGTTGGAGGAGGGAGGCTAGGTGGTGTAGTGGATAAAGCACTGGCCTTGGAGTCAGGAGTACCTGGGTTCAAATCTGGTCTCAGACACTTGATAATTACCTAGCTGTGTGGCCTTGGGCAAGCCATTTAACCCCGTTTGCCTTGCAAAAAAAAAAAAAAAACTTAAAAAAATGAGTTGGAGAATGAAATAGTTATTCGCTTCAGTATCTGTCAAAAATATCACAAATGGCATCATGAAGAGCTGGACATGGCTGAACAACATTGTGAGGAATTGGGACAGTGGCAGAATAAGGATTTCATCAATGAGGGACCCCCAGTGTATGGAAACTCACTCTCCCAGAGTAGAATAATAGTCATCAAGTAACCATATCTGCCAATCACTGTTCTAAGTATTAGGGATGCAAAACAGGCAAAAGATAGTCCTTGCTCTAAAGGGAATCATAGTATAATAGGAGAGGCAACTTGCAAATGGCTATATACAAATAATTTATAAACAGGATAAATTGGATATAATTTGCAGAGAGAAGGCACTAGTTTTAAGGTTGGGGAGGGAAGCAAATGTTTCTTGTAGTTAAGAATTTAGTTAATTCCTGAAAGAAGTCAGGAAACAGAGATGAGTAGGGAAAGAATACTAATTATAGGGAATAGCCAATGAAAATGACCAAAGTTATGAGATAAGATATCATGTATGAGGAACAATAAATCTAAGAGAATTCTCTGGGTTACTGAATGATTTATCCATAGTCACAGAGGTGACCTGAATTCAGTTCTTACCAAATCTAAAGCTAGACCTCTAGTGATTATACCATTTAGAATTCATCAATAAATGTTTTCAAATTCTTAGAATTTTAGATTTTTTCCTCTCATATCTAATGATAGGTTTAAACTTAATAGTCACAGGTACAGTAGATTGTAATCCTTTCCAGGCTTTTAAAATGGAAAATTGTCCTTGAGGTTTATTTTAGAAAGAAAAATACAACTCATCCTGGATCAACAGTTTCTAAACTTTATGAAATGACATTTCTTTTTTTGTGAAGAAATATTCCTGTATTCCCTTACCACTTTACATAAAACAATGTACACAGATAATTCTTAGCTTATATTTCATTCATATTTAAACATTTATTACAATTTTATAATACCAAAACTAATCTTACGCATATAACAAAATAGGATACATGGATATTTATTGACAAAATTTCTATGATTTTTTATAATATAAAATAATAACCATACCAATACCAGGAGTTATCTTCTTCTGTGGAAGTGAAACCATTCAGGGCAATGGATTCAGAGTGGAGTGATCTGAGAGTTCCATTTTCACCCCTCTCTAAAGTAAGGCATTAAAAAGAATTTGGTACTTCACTGCCAGCCTTCCAGGGGAGAGGGGGCAGAGGGAGATGGAATCAGTCAAGGCTTTAGTTTGCAGCAGAGTAGTGAGTTTTAAAGTGTTGAGTTTACCTGGGAATAGCATCTTCTACCATAGCCAGGCAGGGAGTCAGATGCAAGGTGGAATACATGGTACCTTTCCTATTGACAAATAGAATATACATGCAGACACACATACAAACTTTCCCCGATAGATTTTCCTGTGAATTCATCAGTATAAAGAACCCCTGGTGTGACTACTCCCTTCACTGATGGCATCTATGCATAACATGGTCTTAACATTTCACAAGGAAGTTAACCAATTTGTCCATGGACCTACTGGTAATATGCATTAGAGGAAAGGCTTGAACTTTAGAGTTTCTGTTTGCAGCATCAATCATCTGTTTATTCTTTCTACAAGCTAGAGAATTTAAATCTACAGAAAATACTTTTGTTGCCCAACAGAAGCCAGAATTATTGATGTGGTGGGGCAAGTCTTAAAAGTTCTGCTCTCTCTTAGCTTGTCCTATCAGAGCAGGAAATGCAGAAATATTCCTGTATTCCCTGTGGTCACCCACATAGTTTATCTGTCTAGGTGAGTCCAGTTCTTTAGAAACAGTAGAGGATGTGTTAATCTGGGCAGGTCAGATCTCTTTGACTATCTTTCTGTTATTAAACTGACATGTGAGGAAGTCAGAATAGACCTTTGGTGAGGGAACCATTTGATCAGGTTGGAAGTCTCAGCAAACAATATTATATACTCAAATTCTTCATTGGGATTGAGCTATACTTTGGAAGAAAGGGTCTTATGAACTCATAACACTCACATACACACATGTGCACACACACACACACACACACACACACACACACGCACACACACACCCTCTCATTTGTTCTCCACTAAGGAAGGATAGGCTCAACCCCAGCTGGGTATGATCTAGGCATTGAGGCAAGAAGTCATTTTCCTTTAAGTTATTCAATGGTGGAATGAGTAGTAGACTTACTATAATACAATGGATGAAACAAAGGACCTCCTATATATGAGGTATAGGAAGTCATATTGCCATATGAAGAAAAGACTGAGGGAAACACCCTTATTTTATTTCTGTGGTCAGCTACCCTAGTATTTGAAAAATAACCAATTTATCATTTTTCTTTGATGGGATTACCAATGGCAGAACAGGTGCCTGTGGTCTTGGCTCAGAGAGGAATGATTTTCTACCCTTAAATGTGCCCTTATTGGAGGGGGTCTAAAAACAATAAAACCAAAGAAAAAATCTCATGAAACTATAGTTAAGTTTAAGACATCCGTGTACTTTTATATAGATCCCTCTCTGGAAATAAACATGTTGAGTAGCCCTTAGAGAGCTGAGATATTCAGAGTTGTGCTGCTCTCTAAATATTGTTTTTATAATTTATTTTAAGCAATAAAGTACAGCACTTTCTTACTAATTGGGGGGGAGGGCTAGATTCTAATAAATAAACTCAATTGAGGTCCCAAATCCAAAATAATCTATTTTCTTTTCCTTGTTTATTTTCCTGATTCATTTAGCATCTTAATTTAAAGAAGAAATAAATCTTCTGATACATTTTGTTTTGACACAGTAGATATTTCCCTAAAGGACTTCACAAAGAATATTCCCCAAGAAAAATGTTAAATTATCAATTATTGATGAAAAAGAGGAAAGGTGACTTTGTACTTTGATCACACAGAACTCATGTTGCCTATTATGTTTGATGGGAATGTTTTTACTTTTTCATGTCAACTTCATTTGTCTTGTTTTATGGTATCCTCTTGGATTTGCTGTCTTCATTTAGCATCACTTCATGTATCTTCATATTCAATACTGTTCTATTTTCATTTTTTTTTATTTTTGCAAGACAATAGGGCTAAGTGACTTGCTCAAGGTTATACAGCTAAGTAAGTATTAAGTATCTGAGGTCATATTTGGATTCAGGTCCTCTTGACTCCATGGCTGGCCCTCTATCCACAGAATTACCTAGCTGCCCCTAGTGCTCCATTTTTAGAACCAAACCTGAGATTTCATTGATTTGAGGAACTTCCAGATAAAGAACCTCCTTCTTTCAATTCAAGTCAGCACTTTCTTTGAAGATTATGATCTTGGAGAGCAGTCTATATCACTGAAAATTTCAATCACTCGTTCAGTCATATAATTCTTACATGTGAGAAATGGGACCTGAACAATAATTTTTCATTTAATTCATATAGAGTGTTCAGCCCTTCCCCTATTGCTGAATAGTACATTATTACAGTTTGGGGCTACTAAAAATAGTGTTTTTATGAATATTTTTCTTCATATGAGTATTTTTTGCTGTCAATAATTTTCTTGAAATAATGTCGTGATACTAGGATTCCTCAGTCAAAATGTCATGCTTTTTAAAAATTGAAACACACAAGCACACACACACAGTTCTTACATTTATTCCTCTGAAAATTATAAATATTATGACAATTTTAGGCATTCTTATAATTAAATGAAATTAGTTTAAGTCTCCCTAGTATCATGGCAGTCTTTAGCTAAGTCACTGAAATCAGAATTGAGAAAATTAGAGATAATTTTATATGAGAAATGTAAATTATTGTTTTTATATGAGTTTGCATTAATCTGAGCAATATTAGCAAAATATGTTTCTTTGTCATCCTAGTTTTCTTTTTTTCCCATTCTATAGTTGTTTGACAACAATACATCTTCCCTTTTAGCAAAAATCACCTCCTGCCTAGGCTTGCATTGCTTGGATCCAGAGTCCTTTTGCATGAAAGGGTTGAATATTCTGGAGAAGACATATAGGAGGCTTTATTCCCTTTTTTTTCAATTATTGGTTCTCCTCAGAAGAAAGTGTATGTATTAGTGTGTGTGTGTGTGTGTGTGTGTGTGTGTGTGTGTGTGACAGAGGGAGAGAGAATAAATGAGAGAGATTAAGTGGGAGAGAAAGAGAAAGCTTTCTAAAGGAGAAAAAGAAAAAGTTGAAATAGATGAAAGGGTTAGAGAATATTTTTAAAGGGAATGCTAAATATCATTACTCTTCAAATATAAAATGACAATTTCCATTTATTTAGTGTAGTGGGGATTCAGCATTTTCAATCATGTCTGACTTGTGATAGCATTTGGGATTTTCATGGCTAAGATACTTGGAATGGTTTGTCATTTTCCTTTTCCAAATTATTTTAAAGATGAGGAAACTGAAATAAATAGGTTAAATGACTTGATTAGTGTCACACTACTAGTAAGTGTCAGTTTGGAACTCAGGAAGAGATATCTTCCTGACTCTAGGTCTGGTATTCTATCCATGATGCCAACTAGCTGCTCTATTAAACACTTACTATGTGGCAATGTGCTAAGTTCTGAGAATACAAATATGGGTATAAAGATTGTCCCTGTCCTAAAAGAGCTTGCTTTCTAATGGAGAAAGGTAACACTGAAGTTGAGGTGAAAAGGCATATGAGATAGAGAACAAAGATAAGTTACCCAGCCTAGGATCATGATAGAGGAAGTGCTAAGAGGGAAAATGGGAAGGAATCATGGAAATTATGGTGATTTTTAAAATTGTATTTACACACATACACACATACATATATCTGTATATATATATATATATATATATATATATATATATATATACATACTAAAAATAAAAGAAAGGGGATTTGATGCATATTATTGACGTTTTAATTCCTCTTTTGATTTTGATTAGTGCTGTTTTATGTCTCAGGAGCCTCAACCATGCATTATTCATAGCAGTTTAAATTCTCATGCTCTGGGGAATTAATAATTTTGGTTATCTGTGTACACATATTCAGGAGTGTGGGTATGCACAGACACACAAACACATATCCACTGAACCCAAAATAAAGAGAAAGGAGAGGTCAGAGTTACATTAATGCCAGATGGATACCACTTTCTGTAAAGTGTTTTGCAAACCCTAAAGTATGAAAAAATGTGATCTTATTATTTTTCCAGAGGCCACTCTTAAAATAATTAGCTTTCATTTTGTATAATGAAAGGTGATCTCTCCTGGGAACCCCAACTCACCATTCAGATCATTGTCTGGAAAAATCATTGCCCCGGAGAAGAATGCTATTATTTGGAAGGGATAAACCTCATTGGAATGAATCAATTCCTTCTAGAATGCTATTAGAGGACTCCACAGAAGGATCTGATATTCTTTATGAAGAGAGACTAAAAATAACTTCACTGTCAGTGGAAGTGAATACTTCAGCTGGTTCAAAAAAATACTCAGAAACAACCAGTTTCTTTGGAATTGACTGTAAGACACATAGTTATTTGAGTATTTCAGGATAAAGTGGATATTTTTATCTGAATTATCCAGGTGTCAGAGAGCCTGTTGTAGTACAAGGTGTGCTGGAACCAGCTCGGTCTTATGAATACCACTGTAAAATTTTCAGACATAGGCAAAGAAGACAAACTAGGGCTTGATTTATTGTTTTCTTGATTGTCTAGACTGAAGAAAGTGTCAATGCAGATCAAACTTAAAAGGCTGTGCATACATTTACTTATTCTTAGAGTTAGGTTGTTAAACATTTACTGGCACTCCCCAGTACTGCCCTATAAACACTGGTTGAGCCCAGTAGGCGTGCCAAAGAAAACTGAGAATGAAGTCATCACCAGACTGGAGGTTAATAATAATAATAATAATACCTGCCATTTATGTAGATTTGCAAAATGATTTACATCCATTGTCTCATTTGAACCTCATAGTACCCTGGGCATGGAAAATGGAGAACTGGCTTTGGGATTAAAAAGTCATAGTTTCAACTACATTTTTATAACCTATATCAAATAGCTTGCTTTCTCAATGATGGGGTGGGGTGAAGGCTTGGATGAAAGAGGAGAGAATTTGGTACTCAAAGTTTTAAAAATGAATGTTAATAACTGTTTTTACATGTAACTGAGGAAAAATAAAATAAATATATATATATATACAGAAAGAGAAAGAGAGAGAGAGAAAGAAAGAAAGAAAGAAAGAAAGAAAGAAAGAAAGAAAGAGAAAGAAAAAGAGAGATGTAATTTCTAGAACTATAAATTGAACGCTAATTGTTGATTTGCATTGGGATAGAGACTCTTCTATTTAGGAGCTTTCCTAACACTGATGAAATCACTGGTCCAGGAAAAAAGAAAAAGAGAAAAGAAAGAAAAAAATCACTGTCATTTTCCACCATTCTATTCTGCTGTAATAGAATAGATCTTACCATAGTATCAGAGATCAGAATTTTTATAGTAGACAAATACAATCTCTCTCTCTCTCTCTCTCTCTCTCTCTCTCTCTCTCTCTCTCTCTCTCTCTCTCTCTCTCATTTTTGCAAAGCAATGGGGCTAAGTGACTTGCCCAAGGCCACACAGCTAGGTAATTATTAAATGTCTGAGGTCAGATTTGAACTCAGGTCCTCCTGACTCCAGGGCTGGTACACCATCCACTGCACCACCTAGCTGTCCTCAATTTCCCTTTCATACAAAATTTTACAATACAAGTAGACCTTTGAATAAATTGGTAGCTATCAACTCATTTTTATTGTTCTGTCCTATCCAACTCTTTGATCCCAATATCAGTTTTCTTGGTAAAAATATTGGAGTGGTTTTCCATTTCCTTCTTCATATCATTGTACAGATAAGGAAACTGGGCTAACCAGAGTTAAGTGACTTGCCTAGGGTCACACACCTAGTAAGTGTATGATACCAGAGGAGTACTCCTAAGTCTAGGTCCTGAACTATCCAATGTGACAGTTAGCTTTTCTTTCAACTCTTACTTATTACCTTTTATTTGATCTCTTTGGTCTTCAGTCTGTCCCTCCCTTTCTAATTTATATTTCATGTTATCAAAATAATCATGATGGCTATGACTCAAATTAAACTATTGGTGTTCCACAACTTTAATTTTCACATACTGGCATAGACTGTCATTTGGGCTTAGAACACATCTCATTTCTACTTTGAAAAATCCCTCAAGCTTTAATGCACAGTTCAGGCATTATCTTCTCTATGAAGATTTTCTTAACTCCCCCAACCATAAGTGGACTCTCCTACAATTTTTTTGAGAGCATTTGTCTGGATTTGTCCTTTGTCCCTAGCATATTGAACCTCACACCATACTTATTTCCTTGGATGTGTTGAAGCAGTGAGCAATCTATCTGGAGTCAGAGGACCTAGGTTCAAATCTATACTCAGTTACTTATTACTTATACCACTTTGGGAAATTACTTAATTTCTCTGAACTTCAGCGTTCTCCTTTTTAAGATGAGGATTAGTCAGGGAGATTCATCTTTAAAACTCAGTCTTAGATACTTCTTCACTTTGTGACCCTAAGCAATTTACTTTATCCTGTTTGCCTCAGTTTCCTCATCCATAAAATGAGCTGGAGAAGGAAATGTCAAATTACACTAGTATCTTTGCCAGGAAAGCCCCAAATAAGTTTATGAAGAGATAAAAATGATTGTATAACAATAACAGCAAAATGAATTTATAGGAGTTGAAAGGTTTTTTTGCTAACTCAGGAGGAGAAAGTTCCTTTTAACTTCTCTCTTGACTTTTTCCCTCCAACTCTCAAAACCTTTCTATTATGCTTCAGGTGTCTTTCAACCCTGAACAATTCCTTTACCTTATAGTCTTCTGACTGGGAACTCCCCTCTAACCCTCTGGCCCTCTACTTTCCAATCCTTCATTTTGAGGAAGGGTCCATTCCAACTCTCCTTCATTCCTCTTCCAGTTCTTCTGACTCTTTTGCCTTGAGCACCATACCCTTCTCCACAGTCCCCCTTCCTTTCAGCTCCCTTTTAGGTATTGTCTTTTGCTTACAAAGGTTATAGCATTAAGCACCTCCTTATTTCAGCATAAAGATTACAAAATAATGTTTACCAACTGATCCAAATAAATATTCTCAAAAAATTAACCATGTTATATAACCCATATATGGAAAAGAATTATAAAATAGTCACATCAATTTTTTTTGTTCACAATTTCCTGGTTAGTTCCCATAGAATGAGTTGCACATCTGGAATGACTCATTGTAATTAAATAGTTTGTCGAAGCAAAAGCATTCTAAAGGAATTCCAAATATACTGGGGGGTTTTGCTGCATTGTTGGCCATTTCTCATGGAAAGGAGTAGCATACAATTTTTTTTTTTCTTAGAAAAGGAGGAATTTTACTTCATAGAATTTTAGACCTGGAAGGAATCTTTGAAAGTTACTTAGCTAAAAAAGCAATGGAATATAATGGAAAGAGTACTCAAGTGTGGAGTCAGATTCTTTAAGTCTGCCATAATAGCTGTTTGCCATTGGGCAAGTCACTTAACTTCTCTGGACTCAGTTTCGTCATCTGATGAAAGAATTAGTCTAGTTCTATTGATAATAAGTCTGATTCTAACATTTCTTCCAACTCTCAATCTATTATCTTTAACCTTGCTCCTCTGCTATGGAGCAAGTCTGCAACAACAACAACAACAAAAAAAAAGGATTGGTCATTTATCTCCGTTAGTTGAAAGAGAACTAATTGGATTTAGTACACCTAGGTTTGATTTCTAGTTTAGACATACAATAGCTATGTGACCTTGGATAAATCATGCAACCTCTCTGAGTCTCAAATTCCTCAGGTATAAAATAAAGGGGTAATCTAGATGAACTCTTAGGACCTTTATATCTCTAAATCTATGATCTTATGACCTTAGCTCCACTGTCATGAGACAGGACTAAAATTACTAAACCTAGTAGACTTATAATTACTGTCTTCTTACTCTAAAAATAATGTACACAAAGAATCCAACAACTATAAACTACTAAAGTCTTCCTGATTGCCCTGGATGGCTCTGGGTTTCTCTCTGGTCCCTGCCTTTCTGGACTTCTGATTTCTCATCTGTAATATGAGGAATATAGACTTAATGACTTTCTTGATTCTACCCTGGGCCTCTGGACTCTAGTAGACAGACTTTTGATTTAACTTGCTAGGAATCAGGTCTCCCCATCATTTACCTGGGTGTTTCCTTGAAGCCAATTACAAAACTTCTAACCCTCCTTCTAGTTCCTCCTATGTGTCATTCTCTACAATTAGATGATAAGTTCCATGAGAGTAGACTCATGCATGTGAATTCTCAGAAATTAGTTGAGTGAATAACACATAATAAACCCTCAATAATCTTTTCTTCTTTTCCTTTGATCTTTCCTTCCTTCCATTTTTTATTTCTTTCTTCCTTTCCTTTCCTTTCCTTTCCTTTCCTTTCCTTTCCTTTCCTTTCCTTTCCTTTCCTTTCCTTTCCTTTCCTTTCCTTTCCTTTCCTTTCCTTTCCTTTCCTTTCCTTTCCTTTCCTTTCCTTTCCTTTCCTTTCCTTTCCTTTCCTTTCCTTAGTTGATTGTATTTGATATGCCCAGCAATTAATTGACTACTTGGCACATTATGATGCATTTATTCATTCATTCTACTTCTGTGAAAATAAAATAGGACTAATTTAAGAGGTTGGGAAGAAAAAGAAAAGGGATACATAAATAAGTTAAAACATCTTCCTTCCTTCTTCTGGAATTTCTCTTGGCTTTACCATGTTATAGAAGGTGAACTACAGTGTGAATTCAGGTGATCATATCAGTGAAGCAGCAAATACATTCTCATTCTGATCCTACTGACAAATAGTAAAGATAAGTTTTGAGATATGGGAGGATAGAGGATATATATATATATATATATATATATATATATATATATATATATGTATATATATATATATACATATATATATATCTTTTATGATTAGTATTGGATTGACATTTCTTTTCTTTTAGTAAATCATAGGATCATACAGTCTTAGTTTTGGAAGTGATACAGTATTTTGGAGGTTGATTCCATTCTCCCACCCAAATCAGGAATCTGGCTGCATTATATTCAACCAATGGTCATTTGGGCTCTGACTAATCCTATGGTCAGGAACTTAACCCAAGGATAGCATTTTATTTAGGGATAATCTTTCCCTTATATTGAGCACAAGACTGATTCCCTTTAACTTGTATCCATTGATTCTAGATCTGCCCTCCTAGAGTAAAATACTTCTTCAGATATTTGAAGCTTTGTTTCATCCTGAAAATCATATCCTCTCCAAGCTAAAATCTTTTGCAGGTGGCAACCTGTCACTAAAACTCAGTACCTAGACCTTCTCTTCTACTTCACTGTGGCAGATAATGTCAATATAACAGTAGCAACAGCAACACAATTGAAAAGGTAGTCATGTCTTAAGGTTTACAAAATGTTTTACAAATATTATTTTATATAATGCTTAGAATCACTCTTATAAGGTAGGTGATATAGTTATTCCACAGCTCACTAGTTATCCTCAACCAGACTGTTTGGCTCCCACCTTGGGATCCTCAGCTTCTGATTGGTGAAATTTCCCCTGAATCTGACCCAGGGATGCCACTCTGGACACTTTCATATCATGCTCTGTCCCTCCTTCCACTTTTATTTTTGAGACCAGGAATCAACTTGACACTACCATTCTAGGAAAGTTGTCTGATGATTTTGCCTGACTTCTCTGAGACTTCCTAGTCTAAAACATCCTTCCCTCATTTTTACTCTTATTAGAGTATAAACTTTTTACATGGGTAACAGGATCTCTCAAGTCATTTCAAAATAGAAATTATGTTCCAAAGATAAAGTGATTTCAGTTAACTCCATGATATAGGAAACCCAGAATCTAAAAGAAAATTTAGAGAAAATCCTCCCAAACCATGAACTTACTGACTATGAGCATCCTTTTCCCATCTCCCATGTTACCAGTAGGAAAGCCACACTAAAAAACTCAAGAACGTGACATAGGTCTAAAACAAAATTTACCTTTATATCCTGCTTCCAGGAGGTCATAAAAACCTCTAATTCCAAACTTAAAATTTGCTCAGGTATTGATAGCCAACTTGACCACAGTCCATCAAGAACAAAAGTCTGCTGGGGGCTGCAACTCCATAGTGCCTTTACTGCAAAACTCTGAATTGCTAGTGATAAGTCAGAAAATTTAGAAACAGAGAGAATGGGATAGGGAACCATGGCAGGATACTGTAGGTTGGGGATGGGAGATTAGGGGAAGGGCTATTCAACACTCCACCAAGCTTGAGAAGAAAAGCACAGCATCCAGCTGGAACCTCTTCTAACCACTCAAAAATTCCTGAGACAGAGAACTAGGCTGCTGAACCATGAATTGTTTAGCATAAGAGGAGACTGAGACACTTTGACATCCAGTCCCCAAGGAAAGAGAGAGAGAGAGAGAGGAGGGAGTAAGGATGTGAATGATAGAGGGGGAAAATGTGGTGGGTGGAGAAAGAAAGACTGAAAATATCAAAGATATCAAGAAAAAAACTCAAAGACCTTGTATGTAAATAGGAATAACAACAGCAGGAAATATTATCTCAAGATTTAGCAAATAAATTCAGACATCTATGAATAAATTTCTCAAAACAAAGGAAAATGATCCAACTATTATGAGATTGAAAACTATGTGGAATGTAGAGAACAAGGAAATAACATTGTCTTTGAGTGGTTCAAAGGGAAATCATGAGAGTAAAATAGAAAAAACTAAAATCTTTGAAAACAAGTCTCACCAGATAAATAAAGGAGAGAATAATATGCAAATACATATAAGTGAAGGACAATCCAGATGAAGAGAAGCAAAAAAAAATTAAACAATATTAAAAAATTTATGGGGTTGTTAGGTGATGCAGTGGATAGAGCACCAGCCCTGGAATCAGGAGGACTCCGAGTTCAAATCTATCCTCAGACACTAGCTGTAGGACATTGGGCAAGCCACTGAACACCATTGCTTTGTCAAAAAAAGTTCATTTGAAAAAAAAAAGGAAATCTGGTAGAGGTGACAGTGAAGATGAACAGGAGATATGGACATATAAGCTAAAATCTTTCCTACAAATAAATGCTTCTTTTGTGGGACTGTATCACAAAATTAGAATGTATGTGAAGGGGAAGAAGGGAGTAGGGGGAAAGAGAGAAGTATGGAAGCATCCAGGTCAAATTAAGGGCTAGCAATGAGGGAAAGGTGAATTCTATGATCTCAGAGAGAGAGAAGAACCTACAGAAAGGTGGGTGAAGAGGAAGGGGGAAGACTGAAAAAGGAAAGGAAAAAGGAGATCTTCTTTGGAAAGAAAGAGGGCTGTAATGATGAGCAGTGATGGACTGCATATGCAATTTTTTAAGAATTATAAACTTCTTGAATGGAGGAAAAGTATTGCTTTTTTTGATAGCTAGGTAATGCAATAGGCAGTGGTGTGCTGGAAGACATGGGTTCAATTCTGCCTCAGATACTTAGTATGTGTGTGATCCTGGGCAAGTTGCTTAACTGCTTTCAGTCTCAGTTCTCTAATCTTTAAAATGGGTATATTCATGGCACATATATATATATATATATATATATATATATATATATATATACATGCATATATATATATATATATGCTATAGAATTCTTGGGATGCTATAAGTATTGATTGAGATAACATATGAAGAGGGCCTTGCCAACCTAAAAAGTATTATATAAATGCTAGTTGCTAGCATGATCTTGTGCTTGTATTCCTCTTGCTTAGCACTGTACCTAAGAAATGCTTTTCAGTTTTTTATTATTATCCCAATTTAAATAAAGGACCCCATTAAGGGACTAGTCACAAGTTAGGAAGTATCTGAGGTGGTATTCACTAACCATATTCTAGCCCTGTACCTGACACATAACAACTGCTTAGTTGATCCTTATTGACTGTCATACAATTTCTTAATTTCATATATTTAGAGCTGGAAGAGATCTTAGAAGTTATCTAGTCCAACCTCCTCATTTTACAGATAAGGAAACTGGGGATCAGGGAGGATAAGTGACTTCCCCAAGATCACTCAGACAGAAAGGATCAGAGGAGGCATTTGAACTTGATTCTCTGACCCCAGAGCCAGGGCTCTTTCTATATTACTTTGCTTTTCAATCTATTCAAAGGTGGTAAGTTGTGGGTCCAGAGGATTTAATTTCCCCTTTATTACATTTCAGTGTTAAAAAGGTTTTGAATCCTTTTTGCTTCCTGTTTCCCTTCCTCCCCCTCCAACCCTACCATCTGAAGCCCACACTTCACTTTTCCTCTAGTTTCTCCAGGCTTAGCTTTCAGCTTATCCATCTATTCCATTGTTTGTTCTAAGAGCCAGACCACAAAAGTTAAGTTAATTGAGGCTTTATGGTAGAAGAATTTTCCTCCAGGGGTAAGTTTATATGCTCCTCCTATCTCTTTGACTCCCACCTTCTCTCAAATTAAAAGTCTCTTTTCCTTTCTCCCTTCCTCCATCCCCCAAGTTATATGAGGATAGTCTTGCAAGTTTGAAAGAAAAAAACAGTGGTGGGTAGGTATTTTATTTTTAAGTGGAAGAAATGAATAAGAAGACAGAACCTTTAAGTACATGTCAGAGAAAGAATGATGGGAGGGAGAGAGAGAGAGAAAGAGAGAAAGAGAAGCACCATAATTAGTCGAGAAAAGACATGTGAGTTCCTTTTAGTGTAAAGAAAGGAACTGTGTCTGTGATTTGTCAGGTATCAAAAAAGCATAGAGGATAAGGCAACCAGGAGAATAATCAGATCAGTGGAAAGGCTGTTTAATACTTCAAACTTCAGACTAGAACACAGGTTAAGTTCCTGATCAAATTTTCAGTTACTGATATATTCAATTATATTTCTATACTTCTTTTTCTTAATTTGCAAAATTATCTTTGATTCAAGGGAATAGTGATAAAATGCATTGTAATTTTGACAAGTGTGTCCACTGAAGTCAATAAGATTATGATGATATTAAAAATAATTCACAGCAGTTGAATCAAACCTGCAAGTTAAGGTCTCCATTTCCTAGTTTATCCTTCCTCCTACTAGTGAAATTGATGACATCCATTTGACCTATTTGCAAGCTCACTCTAATCTAGTTACAAGGAGCACCATGCCTTGACTTCTCATTGATGAAATGCTCCTTTATCTAGCCCTTAAGAAAAATCTGTCTTATTTGTATGCTCAACCTCTCCTATTAAGAAATCATCATGGGGGGCAAAGCCAAAACTACTTGAGCTCTCCCCTAAACCACTCCAAATACCTTTAAAAAATACTCTAAATACATTCTAGAGGGGCAGAACCTACAGAAAGACTGAGTGAAGCAATATCCCAGTCAAGGATAACATTTGGAAAATCCAGGTGAAAGGTCTGCTACACCAGGGTTAGGGAGGAACACAATGCAGCATGGACCACACTGGAGTGCACTGACTCCAGGAGTCCAGGAGCAGAACATCAGTGACTGGGTCAGTGACAGTAGTTGTGATTTACAGACCTCTTAGCCCAGAGACTGCTCAGGACAACTTGGAAGGTCAGCAGCAAAAGTCTGCTTACCAAGTGAGACCAGAGCACAGTCCAGAGCGGGCCTCAGCAGTAAAGACCAGATCTCAACAGAACAGGACCAGGCATTGGGAGCTACTGTATCAGTAGTGGCAGATGCTTCCAGAGCTCTCGTCCCATTGACCATTTGGGAGGACAAAAGGAGATTACAGGGGTCTCTGTGATAACACTGAGGCAGGATTCTATAACTTTGCCCATTCTCAGGTCCATGTCACAGTTTGGGGTTCCAATACCAGGAAGAGAAGCAGAAGCACAACAGAGCTTACTGCTTCAGTGAAACAGAGACCCTCTTCACAGTTCCATGGCAGAAAAGAGTACTTGTAGTCACCTAATACTAGAGCACAAGTCGGGAGAGTGGTATAAGCTCTGCTTACATAATAAGATCTTGAAAGAATTGAAAACTTGCAGGTCCCTAGAAGTATCTCTGAAAACAGTTGTTAAAAAAACCTCAAAATCTTGTCTTCAATGTATTACCCTGGAAGCAGATCAGCTTAATAAAAAGTTCAAATCAAGTCATTGACTGAGGAAATGAGCAAGCAACAGAAGAAAATAATATCTGACCATAGACAATTACAATGGTCATAAGAAAGATCAAAATATTCACTCAGAGGAAGATAAAAAAATCAAGCCCTCCAAGAAAAATATCAATTGGTCTCAGGCTATGGAAGAGCTGAAAAAGATTTTGAAAATCAAGTAAGAGAGGTAGAGGAAAAATTGGGAAGAGAAATGAGAATGATCAGGCATGAAAACCATTCAGCAGAGCACAAAAACTGAGTCCATAGCTTAGTGAAGGAGATAGAAAAAAATAGAAGAAAAATAGCATCTTAAAAACCAGACAGCCAAATGGAAAAAGAGGTCCAAAAAAGTCAATGTGGAGAAGAATGCCTTAAAAAGCAAAATTTGCTAAATGGAAAAGGAAATACAAAAGTTCACTGAAGAAAATGATTCTGTAAAATTCAGAATGGCGCGGAAACTGATGAAATTGTGAGAAATCAAAAAACAATAAAACAAAACCAAAAGAATAAAAAACTAGAAAAGTATGTGAAATATCTCATTAGAAAAACAACTTACCTGGAAAACTGATTAAAGAGAGATAATTTAAAAATTATTGGAGTACCTGAAAGCCATGATCAAAACCTAGACATCATTTTTTCAAGAAATTATCAAGGGAAAATTGCCCTGATATTCTGGATACAGAGGATAAAATAGAAATTGAAAGAATTCACCTATACCTCCTGAAAGAGAATCCCTAAATGAAAACTGCTTGGAAAATAAGAGCCAATTTTCCAGGTCAAAGAGAAAATATTACAAGTAGCCAGAAAGAAACAATTTAAATATTGTGGAGTCACAATCAGGATAACACAAGATTTTGCAGCTTCTACATTATGGGATCCTAGGATATGGAATATAATATTCCAGAAGGCAAAAGAACTTGAATTATAACCAAGAATCAATTACTCAGCAAAACTAAATATAATCTTTGGGGGGGGGGGGCGATGAACCTTTAATAAAAATTGGGAACTTTCAAACTTTCCTGATGAACTAACCAGAACTTAATAGAAAATTTGATCCTCAAATATGAGACCCAAGTGAAGCATAAAAGGTAAACAGGAAAGGTAAACCATGAAGGAATAATGATGTTAAATTGTTCCTATTCCTACATGGGAACATAATACTGATAATTCATATGACCTTTCTCATTTATTTGGGCAGTTAGAAGCAGCATGTATGGATGGTACAGATGGGAGTTGAATTTAAAGGGATGATATATTAAAAAGATGGAGCTAGTAGGTGAGAGAGGAATATACTGAGAGAAAGGGGGAGGTAGAATTGAGGTAAGTGATTTCATTTAAAAGAGGCAAAAGTTTTTGTAGAGGAGTGGAAAAAGGGGTAGATGAGGGAATAACATATACACTCAATTGGGTATAGAAAAGAGGAAAGTAAGGGGAAAGAGATAGAAGAAAAGAAGGGAGGTGATAAAAGGGGAGGGAAGATTGTAGGAAGGGGTAGTCAGTTGCAAAACACTTTTGAGGAAGGACAGAGTGAAAGGAGAGAGAAGAGAATAAATGGGGATGGGGAAATAGGATGGAGGGAAATACAGTTAGCAATAATCACTGAGGGAAAAAAAGTATTGAAATAAGCTTCTCTGATATAGATCTCATTTCTCAAACACAGAAAATTGAGCCAAATTTGTTTTTTTTAAAAAGGAGCCATTCTTCAATTGATAAATGATCAAAAGAAATGAACAGTTTTCAGATCATTTTTAAGATGTCTTAATTCACTATTGATAGAACTTCAGATTGGAACAATTCTGAGAAAGTGCCTTAAAGCTATGGATTCACTATTAGGACAGAAAGGTAAAATGATGAATTTTGGAAAGAGTGTAGAAAAACTGAGACATTAATGCACTATTAGAAGAGTTGTGAAATGATTCCACAATTCTGTAGAGCAATTTGGAACTATGTCCAAAGGGCTATAAAGTCATGCCTGTCCCTTGATCTAGCACTGCCACTGCTATATCTATAATTTAGAAGATATGAAAAACAGAAAAGAAAAGGACCTATAATTATAAGAATATTTACAGCAGCTCTATTCTGGTGACAGGGAACAGGAGATAGAGGTGATACCCATCATTGGGTAATGACTGACCATATTGATTATGATGAATTGCTATTCTATTATAAGAAATGATGAACAGGATGCTCTCAGTAAAAATCTTACATGAGCAGATACAATGGGAAATGTACCTTCTACAAAGTAACAGCAATATTGCACAATGACCAACTGTTAATAACTTAACTTTCCACAACAGTGTTGTGACCCAAGACAGCTTGGAAGGACTTATGCTAAAGAATACCTCCATCCCGAAAACAGAGCTGATGGTGTCTGAATACAGATTGAAGCATATTTTTGAACTTTACTTTTCTTGAAGTTTCTCTTATTTGGGGGGATATGTTTACTTTTACAACATGGTTATTGTGGTAATGTTTTTTCACAATTACATATTTTTAGCCTATATAAAATTATCTCAATGAGGAGGATTGGGGTGGTTGGAAGGGAGAGAATTCCAAATTCAAGGTTTTAAAAGTTAATGTTGAAACATGTTTTTGCATGTAACTGGAGAAAAATAAAATATAATATAAAAAGAATTCTTCAGAATATCAAAAAAGTTACATGGATAGAAAATTAGTCCTAACTCTGCCAACAATTGTGTGACCTAAAGCCAAATCACTTAAACTATTTCTGAGAATCTCAGTTGGTATGTTGTCTTGTCTTTCTATTGTTGACCTTGAGATAAAAGAAATAGTTAAAATAATGTGGCCAATTTTGCCACAATCTACAGAATGTTAAAACTAGAAGGAATCTTAGAGCTTTTTTAATTCATCTTCCTCATTTCTTAGATAAGGAAACTGAGAGTGGCTAAGTATTTTCCTAAGGCCACTGAAGTTATAACCCAGGTTTCTCATATCTCATCACAGCATTTGTTACATTATAGTATGCCCTATATTTATAAAAGGGGGAGGCTTCCTACTTCATAATCATGTTGCAAACTCCCATAGATCAACTTATCACTATAAAACTGACTCCCAGAGCAGTCTTTATCTAATCCTAATCTCCTGAGCTCTAGACCCTCATTGCCAACTGTCCATTCTGATGTCCCATAAACTCATTGTATTTACCTCAAACCTATCAGATAGTGAAGAGATACAGTGGATAGTGCTGGGGCTCAAGTCAAGAAGCCCTAACTTCAAATGTAGCTTCAGACACTTAAGATTTCTGTCACAGTGAGACAGATCGCTTTAGCCTGTTAGATAATAAACTAGAGGGGAAAGACTATCATGCCTTTTTGTATCCCTGGAGTTTGCCACATAGTAGGTACTTAGCAATGTTTATTGATTGATTTAAACTTAGTTTTCTTATCTATAAAGTGGGAATTAGTCTTCTACTGCATCCTGGGCCATTGCCATTCATCTTTTCTTATGTCTTGACACTGGACTCAGATTCTTCTGGAGGAGCTAGTGAGGCTGATGATTTTGTTTAGTTCTGCTTCACTTCACTCCAATCATATATCAAGACATCACCCTCATGATGTCATTGATCCTCTTCTAAAACAAAAGACAAAGAACAAACAAAACAACACAAAATGGGGACAATAATAACAAATGAGAATACTTATAAATCTTTAGCATTGTGTCTTGCACATAGTAGGCATCTGATGAATGTTATTTCCCCCTTCTTTCCCTCTTCTTTTTTTTTACCTTAAAAAGGACATTGTCATTCTTCTGGTCATCCAGTATTGAAAATGGAGTCACCCTCAACTCCTCCACTCTTTATAGGGAAGATGATAGAAATTAAAATCACAGAAGTTTTTTTTAATAAGAACAGCATAGATAAAGCTTATAAATTTTTGTTACTCCTGAGCCCAGCATTCCATAAGAACATTGTCCAAATCCCTTTGTTAAATATTCTTATACAATTAACTTCTATAGTAGCAAAGCTACTATTATCCCCAAGAGCAAGACAGCTTCCAAGGTAACCTGAGTCCTATGCAATGAGAGTTCAACTCATCTCAAGCAAAGTTATTTTGTACAAGGAGAAACTAAAGAATCAGGATAGTTCTCACAGGATATATCCCTTTAATTGAACCTTGAAAGGATGTAGAAATGAATTGGAAAAGTATTATAGGCATGAAAGGGGCCCCCTAGTGCAAAAACATGAAGAAATGAATGGGAAATAGAGAGAAAATTCCATCCATCCCAAAGATGGGATGGAGTGTGACTTATAAACCCATACAGAAGTACACTAAAGTTATAGTTAGAACCTTGATGACAGTATGACCACTGGGTCACTTCAAATACTTGTTCTACCCACCTCAAAGGGTTCTTGTGAGGAAAACACTCTGTATACTGTAAGTGACCATAAAAATGTAAGCTATTGTTCCAATAATACAATCATCTGGTGAAGGTTGCTGCTGACATTTCCCAGAATCGTACCCCTTTAAAATGCTGGTGACAGGTTTTCCTTGCCAAAGAACCCACCCAACTCTGGTATGTGCTGCCTTTTATGTCAGGAAGGTTTGTAGACCTTCCCAGGAGTGAAGCACATCTGTCTTTTGCCATTGATCCCACTGTCATTCTCAGTGATTCCCTGGATGTTCTGCTATGTGACAAATTTATAAAAAGCCTTGGAATGTGGCAAAGCATTCTGCAAAATGTACACCGGAACCAATGAGAGAAGCAATACAGAAACTCAAACTCATCTCCTTTACAGAAGCATATGAAAACGACTCATCCCTGGAGTGACTAAGTCTCTCAGAGTAAGAAAGACTGGAAAGACTAAGGATTCTGAAATCAATGGATCTGAGTTCAAATTCCAACTCTTGCATTTATTGTGTACCTTCAGTTTCCTCATCTATAGGATGAGTATTTTGAATTAGATTAGGTATGTCAAAAATGTCTCACAACAGTGCTAAATATGAGTAGATTCAAGTGTAATCAGAAATATTTAACAAAATAAGAAAAATAAACATAGATAATATTAATATGTGACTAAGTCAATGTGCACCCATAGGGATCCTTATATATATAGTTTAATGACCCATTTCCAATTTGATTTTGCAACCACTGAATCAGATAGCCACTGAGGCATCTTCTGATTCTAGAACCAGTGACCTCATTTTTAAAAAAGTGGAAGCAATACATTTATTAGGCATTTAAAGGTATTATGCTAGTAACTGGCACATAGTCAGCACTTAATAAATTATTTGTTGACTGACTGATCAAAAGCTGATGATACAAAGATTAAAAATGAAAAATGTCATTACCCCCCCAAGGAGTTTATATGCAAAGTAATTTTCTACAAAGTGGGCACTAGGGAAACAAGACAGGCATTGAGGACCTAGGGAAACAGGACAAGCTTCAAAGGTTGTAACACTTGAACTAAACTTTGATGGGAGATAGAGATGAAGAGGAAGAGTATTCCAGATATGGAAGGGACAAAAATATGGAGCTATGATATGGAATGTTATATGTGGGGAATAGAAGGTGGTGAACAGAAAGTTCGCACTTAGTTGGAATTTCAGGTTTATGAAAAAGAAAAATGTTTATTAAATCTAGAAAGGTAAATTATAACCAGAATAATTTATAAATGACAAACAGCAGTTTCTATATTTTCTTGGAGGCAATAGGGAGTCACTGGAGAGATTCTTGAGCTGGACAGTCACATAGATTGTGTTTTAGTTTGTCATTTGGAGGACAATAGAGAGAGTGTGCAGAGGAAAGAAAAGCAACTAGGAGGCTGGTAGCAAAAGAGTAAATTCAAAGCATATGATTATTGGAAGTTATTTTCTCCTTTCCTGGAGGCCTCATGAAGTTTCCCTTATCTATGATATAGTTTTCTATGGGGTCCTTTATACAATTCTGAACCTGCTTTTTTCCAGGGTTTTCAGTTTGTATTCTCATTATCCCATTCTCTACAGTGGTTCTTCCAAGTGTTTCTATTCTTAATTAAACCTCTCATGGCCCCTTCCCTCCACCCTCTCAGCTGATAACCTTGGCTCACATTTCACTGAAAAAAAATTGAGTCCATTGACTGAGAGAGCCTCCTTCACCCCTCCTTTTCATCTCATAGAACTCAGATACTTTTGCTACTATTTCCTCCTTCATCCCTGTCTCATGCAATAAATTAGTTCTTGTACCTACCAAAACAGACCTCTTTATATGTACAATTGACCTCTCTTCATTCATGCCAACTTCTTCAACTAATTGCCCCCTTAATCATCCTCACTTTCTGACTAATCTTCAATCTCACCTTCTCTACTGATTGCTTTTCTATTCCCTACAAAAGCAATCCATTGTTCCCTAAACCCCTAAACCTTCACTTAATTCTTACACTTGATGGCTTATGGCTATCATCCCAAATCTCTCTTCCCTTTTGTGACTAAACTCCTTGAGAAAGTAAACTTCAGTTGTTACTTTCCTACTTCCTATCAGGGACATAAGGTGAGGGGGCAGCAGGTGAGGGAGAGTTGAGCCTCCCCTAATTGCAGAAGGGTTGAGTGCATACATCTGGTACATACAAAAAGCTTTTACCAGATATATTCACTCAGCCTTTCACAATCAGAAAGGAGGATCAGCTCTGCCTCATCTGCTGCCCCCTCATCACATGTCCCTGCTGAGTTTCTCATTCATCTAAACTCTGTAATCTGGCTTGCAATATTATTAAACTGAAATTACTTTCTTCAAAGGTAAACATAATGACCCTTTCTAAGTACTGTACTTATTCTTCTTGATCTCTCTGCAGCCTTTAACACTACTGTTTATTTCATTTTCCTTGATATACTCTCTTTTTAGTTTTCATGACTTGGCTCTCTTCTGGCTGTCCTCTTTCCTCTCAGTTAGAGCCTTAATTACCTTCTCCTCCCCAGCCCTAGCCAAGTGATTCTTCCTTAGGGTCTTGACTTACAGCTTCACCACCGGACTAATTTGCCATTAAAATACCAGATTCAAAATTATCTGATTATTTTTGTCTCAACCCAACAGGGCATGACCAACCTTCCAATCAATTCCATTACATTTCCTAGGTTTGCTTCCAACTTATGCCTTTGGTTAAGTGATTGATTCACTAGAAGTCTGGGCTTTATTCACATTAAGCTCACATATCTGTTTGTTTCAATAGAAAAAACTGAACCTTCTGGGTTCAGTTGGAATGAGTTAGACTCACTGCTGGGGGTTCATTCAGTGTCCTTAGGCATTTTCTTGTATTCTTTTGAAATCACAAAGATACCACTGAAGCTGAAAATTATTCATGAGCTGTCCCTCATTTTCACCCTGTGGTCATCCTTTGTACCACTTTTCATTTTTAACTACTTGCTTGCAATGTATTACTATAATGTGCCTCTCCTTTACCCAGAACTGAACTTCAGTTCTTGGGAGATAAAGATGTGCTGCAAAATCACAGTCAAAGAAATGAACTCAAGAATGTTGGTATTAAGAAGAGAGAGTGCAGAGAGGCAACATGTCTAAGTGAATTGAGAATAGCTCTTCAAGTCAGGAAGATGTATAATCAAATTCTTTCTCTGATGCCTGCTGACTGTATGACCCTGGGCAAATCACTCACTGTCTCAGTGACCCAGATAACCTTCTAAGACTTTAAGTTACAGAACAGTTTCTGGTTGACATTGGTTGTTGTTCTACACTGCTGATTTCTTAATCATTGAAATCACAAGTCCAAGGGTTTTTTTGTTTGTTTTTTAAATTTTTCCTAGGAAAAACTTGGGTTTATTTATAGATCTTTGCACTTTCTTAAAAATCAGATCAGACAGATCCTTAGCATTAATTAATAAGTATATTGGATACCAAGGGAATTTTCCAAAATTAGTAGAATAGATAAGGAATTTCTAGACTCAAGATTTTCTCCACAGACAGAAAATTACAAAAATGGCTGTAGAGAAGCAAAAATAAAAGGATAAAGCAGTTGTCCTCCTTAGACAACTTGAGAGGACGTCAAAAATGATAGGACCTTCAGGGGTTGAGGGTTGGGTAACTACTTCTCCTTCACCATGCCTGACAATGACTTTGATCACTGATTTGTCAGATACAAAATTTTTAAGAATGGTTCTTATGCAGAACACATCCTTTTAAAAAAGATTCATTGAAAATCTTATCTGTAATGCAAGATCAATATTTGATCAAAGTACCATTGTCAGAAAGAATTAGACAATGTTTCCTAAGACTATCAAAACTCAGATACTTCTTGAATGCACCTGTATAGGAGAAAGACAATTGGATGTAGTGTCAAGAGTTACTTCAACTTGAATCTCAACTTTACCACTGTGTGTCAAACTATGTATGGTCTTGGGTTGTTTAAGGGTTGGACTAGATTATCTCTAAGGTGGTATTTTAAATTGATGTTTCTTATAATTGAACCAAATAAAGGCTGAAGAAAAATAAAAGAATGGTGCTCATGATCCTTCTACAGAATAAGACATTCCAAAAAATATATATAGACAGCGTTTAAAATATGTAGGAACTGAGGGTAGTTAAGTGACACAGTGGATAAAGCACCAGCCATGGAGTCAGGAGGTACCTGAGTTCAAAACCTGGACTCAGACACTTAATAATTGCCTAGCTATGTGACCTTCAGCAAGTCACTTAACCCCATTGCCTTAAATAAATAAAATTTTTAAAAATATGTAACAATCACAATCAACTTCAATGACATTTCTCAGCATCTTCACAACATGGAGATTTTGAGTATAAATGAGAAGATCACTAACTACCTTGAAGAGCATTATCTAAAAACTTCCTTGCCTTTGCTTTATCTCCTTGTAGTCACCTGAATCCATTACTTGAACTCAATATCATAGGCCATCCCTAAATCTAAGCATGTATAATTTCCCATCTTTTCAAGAGAAAAGCTGTTGAGTTTTGTTTTGTTTTCCATTTAGTCTAACAGTAATAGGCCTCTATATCTTGGTCTTCCTATCTTTTTTGGAAGATAACAGTAATTTTCTAGTGACAGGCAAAAAAGTACTGTGACACACTTTAAAGCTAAACACCTCCCCTGGTTATAATGTAACATGATAATATTTACCTTGGTTGTAATTTGTAAAATTGAATAAAGTAAGTTGAATACAGTTAAATGACACTAACCACATTTAGAGTATATTTTTTTAAAATCATATTCTCAGTGTGGTATAAAGAGATGGGAGTGAGGAGATTTGGGTTTAAATCTTGCCTCTGACACTTAATAGTTATGTGACCCCAACCCTAATCTCAACCTCAGTTTTCTAACCTGGAAAATGGGGACTATCAAAACTACAGTTCCCATGCCATATTGCTATAAGATGAAATGAAACAACTCATATAAAGTGATTTGCAAACTTAAAAGATGCATGCAGGTGTTGGTTATGTTGTTATTATTTGCAAGATTTACAAGAAGTTTTTTAAAAAACAGAAACTAAATTATATCATATGGGGAGCGGGTGCCCCAGTAAACTAAAACCTATATAGGTTACTTGATTGCTCATCGGCCTTCCTTGCATGTCTTCCAGTACCCTGGCACTATCTGACCTACTGATACATCTTAAGTATATCTGGACTTGGTCATGTACCTTTATAACTTCTAGGTCTTCCTCTCCACTCTCTCATGGATACTTGGCTTCTCCATTTAGAATGCAAAGTCCTAGGGGTAGCTAATTGGCACAGTGGATAGAGCACAGGCTCTGGAATCAGGAGGACCTGGGTTCAAATCTGAACTCAGACACCTAATAATTACCTAGTTGTGTGACCTTGGACAAGCCATTCAATCCCATTGCTGTGCAAATATATATATATAAAGTCTTTGAGAGCAAGGTTATCTTACTTTTCCTAAAGGTTTAGTGCAGTTTTGAATGACTAAGACAAAGTGAGGAAACAATTAGCATAGATAACTCTGGATGAGGAAACTTTTTTTTTCAATATAATCCTAGAGTACTGAAATGAGGCCTTGAGAGGTTAGGAGATTTTCCTAGTCATATAGCCTGTAGGCAGCAAAAGTGGCAGTCTCCCTTGACTCCATTATCTCCCTTCCCCAAAGTTGAATCATTTTAGTCATCTCCAACTCTCTGTGACCTCATTTGAGGTTTTCTTGAAAAAGATACTAGAGTGGGCTTGACTTTTTATATTTCCAGCTCATTTTACAAATGAAAAACTGAGGCAAACAGGGTTATATATTTAGTAAGTGTCTGAGGGTAGATTTGAAGTCAACTCTAAGGCTTATCCACTGCCCCACCTAGTTGCTGAATAGGGTCTAAAACTCACTATTTTGGGAGCATGGATTCCAAAGAAGGTTTTTAGATGACAATCATTCAAGACCTATAACTAGTTCAGATAGCAAATCCTCAAAATTTGTTCAAGGTTGTGTAAACAGAGATACCTCCTTCAAATTAATTGTCAGATGAAAGCTCTCTATGTGATTCTCCTTCCTATTTTCCTGGACATTAGGACTGAGAATTGAATGTCTGACTCACTCTTTGTGAAGCCCCAGAGCAATGAGGTTATGTAATTCTCCACAGGTATTTTGGCAGCTCCTTCAGACATTTGACTTTCCACTCATCTAAATTCCACACTGAGGAGAGAAGACAAATGTTTCATCAAGGGAATCAAGCTTCAGGAGAGGACAGAAAAAGAAATTAGGACTGGAGGACACTAATATATTGGGGTCCCCTTTAACTCAAAACTCACCCTTTCTCTGTCAAACCAGATAACAAATGGACTCCCAGTGATACACCTTACTCTCAGATTGGATGAGCCGCAGGCTACTTTAGTTCATTTCTGCCTATGAGGAATCATTATTCAGACTCGGGAAAGCAAAATTAGATATAAAACAAAAATTTATTAAAATTGTTACAAGATGAAGGAAGGGCTAGGGACAGAAAGCAAGAGAGCGAGAGCGAGAGTGAGAGACAGAGACAGAGAGAGAGAGAGAGAGAGAGAGAGAGAGAGAGAGAGAGAGAGAGAGAGAGAGAGAGTTAAAAGAACAGCCAAGCAGTGTTGGCTGGGCCACAGGTTGGTAGAAAAGACTGTGACCCTGAGCTGGAGTATAGCTCAGGTTGTTGTCTTGCCTCTCATCCAGAGGGCAAGAACTCTCTTTCTCTTACTAGACCAGGAATTAGGTAGAGGGTAAAGACTAAGGAGATCAGGATACAAATTTTACATTAAACAATGAATCAATGGTACATCAAGAATTGGGGGGGGGGGGGGTCTCCATCCAAGCAGCCTTTGAGATCACAATTGTTTCTGTTACAATCATAATTCTCTACTTCAAGTCAATTTACATCTCAAGAGTAGGTTTTGGTTTTTCTTAGGGTTTTTTTTTTTCCCAAGGTAAATGGGGTTAAGTGGCTTGCCCAAGGCCACACAGCTAGGTAATTATTAAGTGTCTGAGACCAGATTTGAACTCAAGTACTCCTGACTGCAGGGCCTGTGCCTTATCCACTGCGCCACCTAGCCACCCCTCAAGAGTAGGTGGTAGTCAACCCCATCTGATTTCTACATTCACAGTTCTCTTCATTTTTTCCCTGCATCTAAATTAGTGAGGTTCCATTTGATGAGTTTGTTACCCTAAGGAGTATCAAAGATTTGAAAGGACACTTGTTGATAATGTCTCTTTTAATTTTTCTGTGAATGTTAGGAACCCAACCCAATTTATTCTAGTAAACCAAACAATCAGAAAAACTCTGGAGCCTTGGATCAAAATCTAGGCATGATTAACTGTGTGGTCTTGGATAAGTCCTTTAATTCTCTAGATTATATAGCTCCTCATCTATAAAATGGGGATAAAACTATACCTCATAAGATTGCTGTGAGGATCAAGCAAAGTAAGAAACTAAGTCATTTTGTAAATTTGAAAGTACTATATAAATATTAGCTATTGTTAACATGACCAATAAGTCTCATTTATATAACTCTAAAGTTTACAAATGACTTCAAACACTTTCTATCTGTTATCCTAGGCAAGTCATTAAATCTTGCTTACCTCAGTTTCTTCATTTGTAATACAAGCTGGAAAAGGAAATAGTAAATCACTCGACTATCTCTGCCAAAAAGCTTCACAGAGAGTCAGACATGACTGAAATGAGTCAACAGCAGCAAAATAGTTTTCAAAATATTCTTCTCACACTCTGAAGTTATATAATTATAATGAGAGGCAGTTAAGTAGTACAGAGGACAGAGAGTTTAGTTTGGAGTCAGGAAAACCTGAGATCAAATGAAACTATGTGAGCCTCACTTATTCTCTGCCTCAGTTTTGTCCTTTGTAAAATGGTAATAATAATAATAGTACCTACTTCCCAAGGTGGTTGTGAGGAGGAGATGAGATAAGAAATTGTACAATAAATTATAAAACACTTTAGCTCATAGTAATACCTATATATGTGTATATTATTACTATTATTATTGTTATTATTATACCTTGGGCAAATCACTTAACTAAGTCACTAATCAGTTTCCTCAATTGTGAAATCATGGTAATAATACCAAGTCCCAGGGTTGTTATGAGGATCAAAGGAAATAATATTTGTAAAACACAACTCATAGTGTCCGACACAAAGTAGGCATAGCATTTCCTTTCCTTTTTCCTTATGGTCATTTACAGAAGTGAAAAGTAAGAAGCAAAAAGTGCCCCAATATCACATAACTAGATAATGGCAGGGCTCAGTTTACGTGACACAGCCCAGTGAGTTTTTGGCTACACATCACACTTTTAGGATTATAGGATTAAAAGCCCAAAGAAACGTTAAAGGTCATTGGGTCTAATCCTCTAATTTTACAGATGAGGAAATTGAGGCTCAAAAGGAATAGTTTGCCCAAAGTCACATTCCTGGACTAGAATACAGGTCTTCTAAACTCAGTCTGATCTTCATCACCTCATTTTCTGCTTCCCTGTCCTTAACTAACCAGGAACTGGTCTGGTGTAGCTATTATCTAATACTCATAGTTTACCAAGGGTTTAACTTTGTCAATATTTTAAAAGCGACTGATGATGCATTGAATAAAGCTCTGGGACTGGAATCAGGAAGATTGAGTTCAAGTCTGGTCTCAGACACATACCAGCTGCATGACCCTTGACAAATTACTTAAGTTCAGTTTCCTCAACTCTACAAAATGAGAATATTATAATAACATCTACCTCACAAGATTGCTGTGAAGATCTAATGAAATATTTGTAAAAAACAACCCCCAAACTGTGTGATCTTAGGCGAGTCACTTAACCCCTTTGCCTGACCAAAAAAATTTTAAAAGCAACTAACACAGAGTGGGTTCTATATAAATGTTTTTCCCTTCCCCCTATCCCCCCCAAAATACCATGTAGTGATATCAAAGGAACCTTCTTTGTTAACCAAGAAGTAGCAGGATCAACAAAAAGTTCAGGCAAAGTGGAAATACATATAGCATGAGATTTAAAGCAATCTAGGGTTAACATGGGAGTGAGGAGTAAATCTTACTTATTCCCCATACTATCTCCTTACCATCGGAATAATGTCACTGAGCAGAGATGGGGTAAGGGATGAGGAAAAGGCCACTAGATGAGAAACATTCCTTTCTTTAATAATAAAGGGGTGAATATGTATAACATTTTAAGTTCCCACAGTCTACTTTCATCAAAATAACTCTGTGAGATAGAACAAATATTACTATATCTATTTTATAGATGTGAAAACTGAGGCAATTGAAGAAAAGAGGGAGAATTGGATAACTTGACCAGTCACCAGGCTAGGAAGTCTGAAACTAGGTCTTCTGACCATGGATTCTATTACAATATGTTGCAATATTTTACCAATGCAGGGCTATCATAATTCCTGCTATCTCATTTTTTTAGCAAAAATAAAATTTTGTTCAATTACCAACTTTTTTTCCAAAGCAATGATGGACAAAATGTGTCTATCACACACACACACACACACACACACACACACACACACACAAACACACACACACACAGATGACATTCTACAAAAATGGGGTATGGGGCAGAGATGCCAAAGAGGAAAAAGAAAAGAACAATATTAGTCCCAGGAAGGAAAAAAAAAAATATATATATATATATACATATATATATATATATATATATACATATATAAACAAAGGGATTAGATGACATCAGTGTACTAGTTTTGCTTCCAAGGAAAGATACGTTGGAAAGTAAATGGCAAATTCCTGTCCTGAGGGACAGAAGACAAGTTGAAAATCTATTACCAATAACCATGCAAGTCTAGAGGGCTTAATCTCACCAAATATAGATCTCTCCTTACCTAAATAGAGCTAAATACCTTTGTATAGCATTTCACTTGTCATTTATTCTCCATTTGTGCATGAGAGAACCTTGGAGAAGAAACTAGTAAGAATCACTTTTTGAACCAAAAGCTAATACAGTCTAAATTGTTTCTCATTCTGGTGTCCTTTCAATGACAATCAATCATCTCCCAACCCCATTTCCCCCATTCCACTTATCCACTGGCCTGAAGCATTCAAGGGTCTCCCAAATTAGACTTAAAACAGCAGAAGTCCTAGAAGAATGCAACTTGCCCTGACAAATTGTATGTTTGCTCAGCATTCAAGAAGCTTTCCTTTGTACTCTCAGGTCCTTTGTTCACAATTAGGAGCAAATTAGTTATCACAAAATCTTTGTTCCAAATTACCAGCCTTAGTCCATGAATCTGGTTAATTTACATAAATATTGTAAGTTTTTTCAGTCTTAACCATGAAAAAATTCACAGAATTCTATATTAAAATCCTCAAGCTTAAATTACATCAGGAAACACTCTATTTAAAGACAATAGATTGGGGTCTGGGAGAAACTTAAGGTAACCTTTCCATCAATCTGTATTTATTCCCAATTTCAGCAAAATCTATTCATGATTCTTTGTCCAAATTTTATTTGGAGTCTTATGAATTTAGCATGAATACTTTTTTTGAAATTGGATCCTTTCCAGGCTTATTCATAACTTTGAGACATTTTTTGACTGAGATTGACATTTATTTTATCTATTTAATTGTTATATTATTTTCCTCCAAGTACATGTAAAAACAAGCTTTTATATCCATTTCAAAAACTTAGAGCTCTGAATTTTTTTCCTTCTTCCCATCCTACTCTCCAACATTAAGAAAGCAAGTTATTTGATAATGGTTAAAAATGTGTAATTATGCAAAACATTTCCATAATAATCATCTTGCAAAAATTAACTTAAGCCTTCCCCTCCCCCCAAAAAAAAGAAATCTCAAGAAAAATCAAGTTATAAAAACCTTTACTTCAATCTGTATTTAGACAACACCAGCTTCCTTTGGAGGAGGATAGTATTCTTTATCATAAGTCCATCAGAGTTGTTTTAGGTGATACAACATTGTTAAGAAAAGCTAAATCATTCACAGTTGATCATCCTAAAATAATTTGTATACAGCACATTTCCCATTTCATCTGTTCATGTAAGCCTTTCCAAGTGTTGCTGAGAGTATCCTGCTCATCATTTCATTTTGTAATAGATATTTTATTTCATTTTTAGATTATATACTATGATAGTTTTTCAACATTTGTTCATTTGCAAATTTATAAATTACACATTTTTCTACCACCCTTCCTTCCCACCCTTCTCCCCTTGGTGACAAACAGTCTGGCAAAATTTGTACATGTACATTTATGTTTAACAGATTTACATATTAGTCAGTTATATAAGAGGATTTAAGACTAAGAGGAAAGAAAGAAAACCATGAGAAAGGAAGGAAATCCTAATAAAAGTTTTTTTTTTTAATGAACATAGTACACATTCAGTTTCTATGTTGTTTTCTTTTCCTTTGAATGTGGATGGCATTGTCCATAATAGGTCTCCCAGGGTTGTCCTTGATCTCTGAACTGCCAAGAGGAGCTGCATCCATCATAGTTGATCAATTCATAATGCTATTGTTCATGTGTACAATGTCCTCTTGTTTCTGCTCCTTTGTTCAACATCAGTTCATGTAATTCTTTTCAAGCTTCTTTAAAATCCAAACACTAGTTTCTAATAGAACAATAGTACTCCATAATATTTGTATACCATAACTTACTCAGCCAGTCCCCAACTGATAGCATCCCCTAAATTTCCAATTCATTATCACTACAAAAAGAACAACTATAACCATTTTAAACTTGTGTTGTTCATCATTTCATATAGGAGAATAGCATTCCATCAAAATCACCTAATTACAGTTTATTCAGTCATTCCCCAATTCATGGGTATCCCTCAATTTCCAATTCTTTGCCACTGGAAATGAGCACTAAAAATATCCTTATATATAAAGATTCTTTTCCTTCCTGTTTCTCACCTCTTCAGGAATATAGACATGGTAAGTGGCTATTGCAAGTTCAAAGGGTAGGCATGGTTTTATAACCCTTTGGCACATAGTTCCAGATTGTTCTTCAGAATTGTTTAACATTTCACAACTACTTCAATAATCCATTATTGTCTCATTTTCCCTACATCCCCTCCAATATTTTTCATTTTCTTTTTCTGTCCTATTAGTATATATAAATTTACATATAATTATATATATATATGTAATTAGTATAAAGAAGTACTTCAGAGGCAAAGAGAAGATGGCAACAGGAGAAGAGGCTCTTGTAGGTGTTCTCTTCATATTCAAAAATCTTAAAATTATGACTCTAAATTTTTGAGAGACAGAACCCACAGAAAGATCTAGTGAGGCAATTCTCCAGACCAAAGTAACCTGAAAAATAGTGGAAAGGCTCCGCTCCAAGGGGCTAGAGGGATGACCCACTAAAGTAAAGAAACTTCAACCTCCCAGAGGCATCATCAGGGCACCAAGGAGCCGAGCTCATGGTGGGGGGGGGGGGCAGTTTCCTGACCTACACCCTGGGGAGCACTGGGCACAAATTGGAGGATCAATGGAGGGAAACCTGTTTCAATAATTTTTCCCATAGTTACTTTTGCTAACTGTGTTTCCCCTCCATACTATTTCTCTCACCCCATTTATCCTATTCTCTCTCTTCTTTCACTATGTCCATTTCATCTGAATGCTCTCCCACAATCTTCCTTCCCTTCCATAATGTTCTCTCCACTCCTTTTTCGTGTCTCCTTCCCCTCCAACTTCCTCTAAGATAGATTTCTATGGTATTCCCTCTTTGAGCCATTTTTGATGAGAGTAAGCTTCACTTACTCCCTCTCAACTCCCCCACTCTCCCACTCCATTGCAAAAGCTTCTTATTGGTAGCTTTTATGTGAAATAACTTACTCCATTCTACTTCCATCCTTCCCTTTCTCCAAGTACATTCCTTTCTCCCCATTAACTCCATCTTTTTAATATATTATCCTTTAATATTCAACTCTCATCTTATCTCCTCTCTCTGAGAGAGAGAGAGAGAGAGAGAGAGAGAGAGAGAGAGAGGTAATAGATAACTTCAAAAGTAGTGGTTACTTAAATTTTATAAAATTTTTAGTGAAATGAAACTTTTATAATTTGGCTTTTGATGTTTGCTTAATGAAGGTTCATCTTTACCATATTTAGTAAAGATAACTGAGTCAATCAATCAATTACTCCACCCACTTTAAGTAACTACTATGCTAAACCCTGATAACTTCACTAGGAATTTCTCATTAGAATCAATCAATCACAGGCTTTAGACTAAGTGAAGAAAAAGTTCTTTATTGTTTAGATGTCCTTGGGAAAAAAGTGAAGAAGAGCTCTAATGATTGAGGCTTGTCAAAGCTTCACGGGCCCAAAGGTCCTTCCTGGGTAAAACTCAAAACAAAAAACCAGGACACTTCACCCTGAATCATACTATCTTGGAAGCACCAAAACTTTCAGATCCCCAGAACTAGCTTTGAAAAAACATGAAAAAAACCTAAAGCATGAAATAGTGCCTACCCACCGCAAGGTAAATAAGGCCCAACTTTAATGTAAAGTTCAAAGACAAAAAAATAGACTGGGAAAATGAACAAACAAGAACATTAACAAAATGGAATTGACCCTAAAAAGCTTCTATGGTAGCAGGGAAGAATAGGATATAAACTTAGAAGACAACAATGTGAAAACTATACAATGAAAATATCAAACCAAAATGTTAATTGGCCACAAAACCAAAAAAGTATTCCTGGAAAAGTTAAAGAAAGGGATGAGAGTGGGAGAGGAAAAATTGGTAAAAGAAATGAGAGTGATACAAGAAAATTATGAAAAGGGAATTAATGATTTGGGGGAAAAAAGAAGCACAAAAATTCACTGAATAAAATAATACCTTAAAAAATTCCAGAATTGGTCTAATGGTAAAAGAGGCACAAAAATTCACTGAAGAAAAGATCTTCTTCAAAAGCAGAATTGGCCAAATAACAAAAGAGATACCAAAGCTCACTGAAGAAAAATTTCCTTAAAAATAATAATTGAGAAATTGGAAGCTATTAACTTTATAAGAAATAAAGAGACAATAAAACAAAACCAAAATAAAGAAAAAATGGAAGAAAATGTAAAATATTTCATAAAAAAGCACCTGACAGAAAATACATCAAGAAGAGATCATTTAAGAATTAATGAATTACTTGAATACCATGATAAAAAAAGAAAGAAAAGAAAAGAAAAGAAAAGAAAAGAAAAGAAAAGAAAAGAAAAGAAAAGAAAAGAAATTACCAAGGAAATTGACCTGATATTCTAAATACAGAAGGAAAACTAGAAATTGGAAAAAAAATCCAACAATAACTTACTAAAAAGATTCCAAAATGAAAACTCTCAGGAGGGTACTAGTCTAATTTCAGAGTTCACAGCTGAAAGAGAAAATATTGTAAGCAGTCAGAAAGAAACAATTCAAATAGTGTGGAGTCAACTGGGACAACACAAGATTTAGCAGCTTCTACTTTAACTCTTTAAGTGCTGAAAATAATTTTCCCCCTTTCATCCTAGTATTGAATATTTTGTGACAAATTTGGGCCAAAATAATAATTTCACAAGGTATCAATTATAGTTATAGTTTGTTAGTTTCTTTCTAACCACCCTATAACAACTGAACCTAAAACAACTAAATAATAAATGAAATTTGCATAGAATATAATTTTTTCAATTTAACATGTTCCCACGCAAAAAAAAATTTCTTTTTTTTTTAAAGAATAGAAGACAGTGAATATGATATTCTAAAAGGCAAAGGAGCTAGGATTATAAGCAAAAAAACCTACTCAGTAGAAATGAACATTGTTTTCATGGTGGGGGAGGATAGGTGGGAAGTGTAGTATTTAATGAAATAGAAGACAAGCATTTCTTTTTTTATATTTAATATTTATTCTCATTTTGTAAAAATAATGTTTTTATACATTAATAAAATATTCTTGTTTAAGAATAAACAAAATATCCCCTCGCCCCCCAAATATATAGACTCACTTGAGCGATAAAGTAAAGGGGGGGAGAAAAAATTAAAATTAAAAAAAATAATTGTAGGTATGGCCAGGTGGCGCAATGGATGGAGCACCAGCCCTGGAGCCAGGAGCACCTGAGCCCATATCTGGCCCTGTACATCCAACAATCACCCAGCCATGTGACATGCAAACCACCCCAACCCTACTTCCCTGCAAAAACCAAAAAAAAGAAAAAAAAGAACCAAAATAAAATAAAATAGTAATAATAGTGAGGTGGCTGGCTGGCAGACAGAGCATTGGCCCTTGAGCCAGGAGCATGTGGGTCCAAATCTGGCCTCAGACACCCAACGATCACCCTACTATGCAGTCCCAGGCAGGCCACCCAGTCCCATTTGACCTGCACCCCCCAAAAAATAATAATAATAAAAAAATGTGCTTCAGTCTTTGTTCCAACACCAACAACTCTGTCATGGGTGGATCACATTCTTTATGGTAAGTCCATAGCAAAAGTTACTTCCATATTTTTCCACAGTTGCCATTGCTGATTGCAACTCCCTCCTTTCATATTTCTCCATTACCATGAACAATATTTTCTCTCTCCTTTCACTCTGACTCTGCTGTATGGTACCTGAGTGGTGCAGCACACACATTCCTGGCCCTGGAGACAAGAGGCCCTGAGCCCCCATACCACCCCATAGGCCCCACATCTACCTGGCCCTATGGGCCCGGACAGGCCATCCAATCCCAGCCCCTTGAAAGAAGTAAAAAAGAAAATGTGTTATATCTGACCACTCTCCCCCCATGGTCCATCCTCTCCTACATCAAAACATCCCCCCTTCCCCCTGTCCCCCCCTCCTTCTTACTCCAGATGTCTATACCCCATTGAGTATATATGCTGTTTCCTCTCCTAGCCACCTCTGATGAGAGCAAAGATTCCCTTATCCCCACTTGCCTTCCCTCCTTCCATATCATTGCAATAGCTCATTGTAATAAAGAAAAATCTTATATGAAATATC
This sequence comes from Macrotis lagotis, assembly GCF_037893015.1. Lineage (NCBI taxonomy): Eukaryota > Metazoa > Chordata > Mammalia > Peramelemorphia > Peramelidae > Macrotis > Macrotis lagotis. The sequence continues at coordinate 198,506,915 of NC_133661.1, forward strand.
TTGGCCTATTCCCCCTCTCCTTTTTCTTTCTACCATTACATTTCCCTTTTTTCTATTGACTCCATTTTTACACCATATTTTATCTTCAAATTCAGCTTTCTCCTGTGCCTCATCTATAAAAGCTCCCTCTACCTGCTCTATTAACTGAGAAGGTTCATATGAATATTATCAGTGTCATTTTTCTATGCAGGAATACATGCAGTTCATCATCATTAAGTCTCTCATATTTTCCCCTTCTGCTCCACTCTCTATGCTTCACCTGAGTACTGTATCTGAAGATCAAACCTTCTGTTCAGCTCTGGCCATTCCAATAGGAACATTTGAAATTCCCCTAGTTCATTGAAAGTCCATCTTTTTCCCTGGAAGAGGACATTCAGTTTTGCTGGGTAGTTGATTCTCGGTTGCATTCTAAGCTCTTTTGCCTTCTGGTATATTATATTCCAAGCCCTATGAGCTTTTAATGTAGTTGCTGGTAAGTCTTGTGATATCTTGATTGTAGCTCCATGATATTTGAATTGTGTCCTTCCGGCTGCTTGTAATATTTTTTTCTTTGACTTGCAAGTTCTGGAACTTGGCTATAATATTCCTAGGGGTTGGATTTTTGGTATCTCATTCTTGGGGTGGAGGGGGGGAATCTGTGGATTCTCTCCATTTCTATTTTGCCCTCTTCTTCTAGGATATCATGGCAATTTTCCTATAGTAAATCTTTGAAAATGATGTCAAGGCTCTTTTCCTGATCATGACTTTCAAGTATTCCAATAATTTTTAAATTAGCTTTCCTAAATCTGTTTTCCATATCAGTTGTTTTTTCAATGAGATGTTTCACATTTTCTTCTAATTTTTCATTTTTTTTTTGGTTTTGAAGTATTGAGTCCTGATTTCTCATAAATTCAGCAATCTCCCTGAGTTCCATTCTTTGTCTGAAGGATTTGTTTTCCTCAGAGAGCTTTCTTATCTCTTTTTCAATCTGGCCAATTTTGCTTTTTAAAGCATTCTTCTCCTCAATAACTTTTTAAACTGTTTTATCCTTTTCACCTGAGCTGGTTTTTAGCATGCTATTTTCTTCAGCATTTTTTTTTGGATTTCCTTGACTAAACTGCTGATTTCATTTTCATATTTTTCCTGCATCTCTCTCATTTCTTTTCCCAGCTTTTCTTCTAACACCCTCATTTGATTTCCAAGGTCTTTTTTGAGCTCTGTCATATCCTGAGCTCAATTTCTGTTTTTCTTGGAGTCTTTAGATGCAGGAGCTTGTGCTTCCCTATCTTCAGACTAAGTGTTTTGATCCTTCTTGGGCTCATATGCAAAATATTTCTCAATGGTGTTCCTCTTTTTTCTCTGCTTGCTCATTTTGCCAGCCTAAGCCTGTTTTGAGGGTGCTTCCTGAGCTTTTGGGATACTCTCACAAGGATCTCAGTGTGTGAGGCTCTGTCCTCCCACCTGGTCTGTGAATGACCATATGCACCTCCCTCTGCCATGGGACTGATGTGGGGGTGGGGGGCTTGCTGTTCTATGGGGGGCCTAGACTGAGATCTGGCCTAGATCAGGATCTGAATGTGGTCAGAGCCCCAGTGTCCTGTTCCAGGGGTAGAGCTCTGCAGTCTCACTCTCTTCACTACCCTCCCTAGGGTCAATGGGCTCATGCCCTGGGGTCTCCTGCTTACCAGCTCTGCCTGCTTCTGTTTCCTGGATCTGGACTGCCTTGGCCACACTGCTTGCTGTGTGCCCTGAGGGCTGGGCTTCACATGCTCACTCTGGCAGAGGACCCCTGCTGTTCCCCCAATTTGTGCCCAGTGCTCCCCGAGGCATAGATCAGGAAACTCCCCTGTTGCTGTGATCTGGGGCTGCCTCTGGGAGACTGAAGTTCTTTTGCTCTGGTGGGCCACCCCTCTGGCGGGCTGCCCCTCCAACCCCAGGAAGGAGAACCTTTCTGCTCTTTTCCAGGTTACCTTGAGTAGGAGAACTACTGCATCATTGGGTCCTTCTGTGGGTTCTGTCTCTCAAAAATTTAGAGTCTTTAGTTTAGAAGTTTTATTAGAGAACGCCTAAGACATGATCTTCTCTTGTTTTTTGCCATCTTGGCTCCACCCCCTTTTAAGCATTTCTTAAGAAAAGATCAGTGTTAAATAGAAAATGTGACATTCAAACACAAGACTCAAGAATAAAACAGTAAACATGATAGAGTAATCATAAGAGATTCCATAAAGTTAAGCTGTTTACATTCCTATATGGGAAGATGATACATGTCACTCCAGAAAGCTTTATCTTTATTCAGATAGTTTGAATGACTCTACATAGTTAGAGGACACAAGTTATAAACTTTCAATCTTCAAAACTGATAGTGCATAGGGGACTCTTTGAGGATATCAGCTGCTGCCGAGTTCTAACTTGGGAGACTCTTAAATTTTTAAAACCAATCCCAAAGTTGGCAGCTAGGTAACTCAGTGGATGGAGCACTGGCCCTGGAGGCAGGAGGATCTGAGTTCAAATCTACCCTCAGATACTTTATTTATATTATTTATATTTATATTTATTTTATATTATTTATATTTATAACTAAATAATTATTATTTATACCTTGGGCAAGTCATGAAACCCTGTTGCCTTGCAAGAATACAAAAAAAAATGAAATAAAATAAAATAAAATAAAAACCCACAATGAGCACTGAAATTGATTTAGTTCCTAGTAAAGCTCCCTAGTCCAAAGTCATTGTATCACAGTAGAACATCATGAGTGGCTCCATAGTACTCATACGTAGTTTCTCAGTTGAAATAATCATTCACCTACTACCATAGCTCATGAACTCATATTTCTGCTTCTACTTTTTACCTGTCAGCAAGAGAACTTAATTGACTCGAAATAAAAACATTCAATAAAGTGGGATAGTAAGAAAAATAACAATAAAATATTTTCCCCATAAATCTAGAGTATATTTTTCCAGAAATATACATACTACAAGTGGGAAGTTCATACATAAAAGACACCTACATGGAGCAGTATACTTATGAAGAAAACGTGTCCATGACTCATTGACACTAGATAGGTTAAAGTGTATACAGAAGATATATAGGAGAGGCATGTGGCCAGGGCACATGAATAGTGCATATGACTTATGCTTTTGATGGTACTAGGTTGCCAATTAATTTTTTTAAACAATAAAATCTCATTGCTCTCTCTGGACCTGCTCCTTGCTAGTACAGACAGAGTAAAAAGTCTCTGTCAGGTAGGGGTTTTCTACTAAGCAATATTCCTTGCTGGCCTTACAAGATTGATTCTTAACATTGTTCTTCTGATCCTTTGATCGCTGCTTCTCACTCTTAAAAAAGACCTCAGTGGGGGCGGATAGGTGGCACAATGAATAGAGCACTGACCCTGGAGTCAGGAGTACCTGAGTTCAAATCTGATCTCAGACACTTAATAATTACCTAGCTGTGTGGCCTTGGGTAAGCCACTTAATCCCATTTGCCTTGCAAAAACCTAAAAAAAAAAAAAAAAGACTTCAGTGGATATAAAATTATAGTTTCTCTTTCCTTCCAGATTCAGATTTCAGTTGGATTGCTTTCTCTTCCCTTCAGAAAGATAAATTCATTCTGAGAAAACTCTATCACCATAATACCCATAGTTTTCCCCAACTCCCACTTCTTATTGCTATAACTCTTTTATGAAAACAAAACAACACAAAATAAAGGAAAAGAATTGATTGGTACTTTCTACAACCACCACTACCACCACCAGCAACCCCTTTAAGATAGAATCTAGAAGTTTCTCATATACTTGGTTGAAAAGGGCTTTTCTCCCCCAATTGACAAATAGTCAAAGGATATGCAAAGGCAATTTACAGATGAGATCAAAGATATCCATAATCATATGAAAAATTGCTCTAAATCATTAATTATTAGAGAAATGAAAATCCAAGCCTCTCTGAGGTACCACCTCATACCTCTTAGACTGGCCAATATGACCAGAAAGAATAATGATCATTGTTGGAAGGGTTGTAGGAAATCTGGGAAACTATTACACTGTTGGTGGAGCTGTGAACTCATCCAACCTTTCTGGAAAAAAATTTGGAACTACGCCCAAAGGGCAACAAAAATGAGCATACCCTTTGATCCAGCAATATAATTAATGGGTCTATATCCTGAAGAGATGATGAAAAAGGGTAAAAATATCACTTGTACAAAAATATTCATAGCAGCCCTGTTTGTGGTGGCAAAGAATTGGAAATCAAGTAAATGTACTTCAATCAGGGAATGGTTTAGCAAACTGTGGTATATGGTCATGGAACACTACTGTTCTATTAGAAACCAGGAGGGACAAGAATTCAGGGAAGCCTGGAGGGATTTGCATGAACTGATGCCGAGTGAGATGAACAGAACCAGAAAAATACTGTACACCCTATCAGCAACATGGAGGTGATGATCAACCTTGAAGGACTTGCTCATTCCATTAGTGCAACAACCAGGGACAATTTGGGCTATCTACAGTGGAGAATGACATCTGTATCCAGATAAAGAGCTGTAGAGTTTGAACAAAGTTCAAGGACTATTCCCTTTAATTTAGGAAAAAACAGATATCTTATGGTCTGATCTTGTTGTCTCTTATACTTTTTGTTTCTTCCTTAAGGATGTGATTTCTCTCTCATCACACTCAATTTGGATCAACATACAACATGGAAACAAAATAAAGATTAACAGATTGCTTTCCATGGGGGGGAGGGATAGTGGGAGAAAAATTGTAAAAGTCAAAACTCAAATAAAATCTTTAAAAATTAATAAAAAGGGCTTTTCTTTCTAGCAGAGGATTTTGTTCCTGATAAAAAGTTCTCTTAAACATGGAACACAATTTTTCCTTAGCTAACTGGTGACCTTAGGCTTGTTTAAACTATTTTGAACTGTATTTCCTTGTCACTGATGTCTCTGCCAAATACCATTCTCTATTGTGAGATTTCAAAGTCCATGTGACTCTGTTTAATTTCAAATAAATCAATTTAATTATTAATCCCAGAAAGTTTCCAAGGGCCCTGGGGTTATAGATCCCCAAGTTTATCAATTTCAAGATTATTTTTGTCTCCCAAACAAAATGCTTGGTAGATGGAGCATCATTGGGTAAAAAGGTAAATAAATTCAATGCTCTGTCTATAAATTGGAGAATGATTGAATAAAACTGTTGTATATGATTGTAATGGAATAATTTGGAATAATAATGGAATAATAATTGCAATGGATTGTGCTATAAAAAATGGTGTGGAGGATGGGTTCAGGAAGACCTAAAACATTATTATCTTCTGCAGGTGAAGTGAACAGAAACAGAACATTGCATACAGGAACAGCAATAGTGTAATAATGACTAACTGTGAAAGACTTAACTACTCTAATAAAGTTAAGAATCCAAAACAGTTCTAATGGATTCTTAATGAAAAATGCTATCCACTCTAGATAGAGAACTGATGAGTTCTGAGTGAAGATTGAAAAATAAAAATAAAAATAAATCTTTTCTATTTTCTTTATTTTTCTTGCTTTTTTTGCAACATGGCTAATATGGAAATATATTTTGCATGATTTTTTGTGTATAATGGAAATCATATTACTTATCTTCTCAAGTAGAGAGGAGTTAGAAGGAAGAAGAAAATTTGGACCTCAAAATTTCTGAAAATGAATGGTAAGGGGAAGGCTAGGTGGTGCAATGGATAAAGCACTGGCTCTGGAGTCAGGAGTACCTGGTCAAATGGTCTCAGACATTTAATAATTACCTAACTCTGTGGACTTGGACAAGCCACTTAACCCCATTTGCCTTGCAAAAACCTAAAAAAAAGAATGGTAAAAATAAATTTTCAAAAGATAATAGTTTTAAAAATGAATTCTAATTCTAATCCTTACCTAAACACATCCCTAGACTATAAACAGATGAATCAGAACATCCTTTTTAAACTTTAAACTTTCCTTACTATTATTCTGTACATTATAGGTATTCAATAGGGACAGACATACCTCATTTAATGGCAATAGCTAGCATTTATATATATATATATATATATATATATATATATATATATATATATATATATATATATATACATATATAGTATGTTAAGGTTTGAAAAATGTTTTATAATTATTATCTTATTTTATCCTCACAATGGCTTAGGACAGAAAGTGTAATTTTTCTCCCTAATCTATGGGTCTATGGATGAGGAAACTGAGGGATAAAATGATTGTTTTTCCCATGTAACATAACTAGTAAGTATTTGAAGCTAGATTTGAATTCAGAATTTCTTGACTCCAAGTCCAAGATTCAGTCCACTGTTCCCCCAATTGCCCTGATGAACTTGTAAACTGTCCCAAGACCTAACAGAGTATGCTGACACAAAATTCTGACAGTAAATAACTAAGATTCATTGTGTTATTTTTGTCCACACTTGTAGTTAAAGGAGAAAATTCCCTCTAGTAATGAAGATTAGCTATTGTACTGAAACTTCATAGTCTTAAAGAGTTGTCAGAAGGCACTAAGAGGTTAAATGACATGCTCAGGGTCACAATCAGTGTCTGCTATAGTTTATTTTAATATGAATTCATTTCCTTTAGGCCACTGATGAAAATGAGAGGACAGAGAAAACAATAACCACTTGTATTTCCACACACACACACACCCAACTTCTACCTAAATAAACTATTCACTTAGAAACTTCCCAAGTTTACACCATTCATCAGGAAGAACACAAACTCTCCAGTCTCAAGTGGCACTTCCAACAAACAGAGTGGCATAATTAAGTTATTAGCTCACCAAAAGAGAAAAAGTGGGGAAAAACAAATACAGTAAGTTGGAGCATTGCTTTAGTCTGACTGGCAACTCGCAAGAATGACTGTTATTAAATTGCACAAAGACAGGAAATCAGTCCTGGAGAGTCAGGAACAGAAAACAGGAAAAGCAAAAGCTTCTGTTCATCCACATTTCAAAGTTCCTTTTTCATATTGTTAGCCCAATGCAGACAATCCCACTCTGTTAGAAATTTTATGGGGTGTCCGAGTCTAAGAACTGGACATCAGGGACCAAAATTTGAGATTGAAAGACCTTGAACTGTGAGTCTTCTTGAATAGTCCAATGGGAATCAGAGAAGTAAAGAATCATAGATTTTGAGATGAAGACAGTTAAGAAAACAATTAAGTGGAAAAAGGAACCGAAATCTGGAGCTGAGTCTAGAACAGAGTTCAAATCTGACCTCAGATATTTATTATTCTGTAACTGAGCAACTCACTTAGCTGTCACCTGCTTCATCTGCAAAATGTCTTTCATAATAATTGTGTACATCTCATAGGACTGTTGAACACCTTCATTTTATAGCTGAGGATATTGAGATCCAGAAATTAAGTGAACTTGCTCAAGATAGTAAGTAGTGGAATTCTTCAACACTTCCAGATTCACTATATATTACTTCTTTGAAGATGCTCTAGGTTCTAGCCAATTCAACCTACTAACATTCCCTGTACTAGGCCATCTTTTGTCTCAATTCTTACCTAGACCATAGTCATTGAAAGGAAGTAAACTGAGCCATGGGACAGATCTTAATTTGGAAAAACCAAGGTCACCCACTTCATCCCACTAATTTTCTTAACTTCTGGTCTGATGATCCTGGTGGAGACAGTGAGACTGATGACTTTGTACCACTCTTTCTTACTCAAATTCAATTCACCAGCAAGTCAAGACAACAGCCACTGGTCCCCTTTCATAATGGAGGACCAACAACCTCAACAGCAGTAGCAACAACAATAACACAGAAGTGTATTGGTAAATGTTAAATTGGTTTTCTAAGGGAAAAAAATGTGAATGACAGACTTTGAAGTTTAATCTTAATTATTAACAGTTTTCTATGATTTTCTTAAGTCTAGACAATCCACAAAACAACAAATCAAATCCTGATTTGGAGCATTTGCCAATTTTTGAGGTGCAAATGCTCACACTGAAAATTTAACAATCAACTCACATGAGTCAGTTCATGCTGGTTCCAGCCCACCTCTGTCTGTCTGTGACATTCCATCTCCCAAGTTTGTGCCACTGATTGAATCTGGAATGAACATTCCTTTTCACTTCCAAGTTTTAGACTCTAATTTCCTTAAAGTCTTAGGTCAAGTGTTACCTCCTACACAGAGTATTTTCCTAATACCTCCATTTTTAAAGGCCTTCCCCTATCATATTATTTTTAATTCTTTAAAAAATTAATTCTTAATCCCATGTTTTTTTTTCATGCCAACAGAATATAAATTTCTTGAGACAAGCAGATAGTCTATCTTTGTAGTCTGAGGACACAGTGAAGTACCTATCAGACAGTTGTTGTTGCTGTTGTTTTTGATGATGATGATGATAATCTTTCATTTTTGAAAAAGACCAATGATATCAAAGGTGATATATTGAATTGTGTGTAAATTGAATTTAAGGGAGGCAAAGTTGCACAAAGTCTTTTGTCTCACTCTCTCTTATGGAGTCATCAAAATCCAGTCCAGAACAAAAGTCAAGATGATGGTGATGACTTGGGCTGCAGTGGATGATTTTGGCATCTTTGATGCTTGACCAAGCCCTAAGTACTTCAGAGACCCTGCTTCAAATGCCTTCATGGTCATTCTCAACTGCCTATTCTGCCTCACAGACAGTGGCTACTTAATAAATGACTACATTAACCTTTTTGGTAAACTAATTAAGCTGTTTTTTCCATTTTCTCCATTAAAGTTCCATACCAGTTATTTCCTCACACCATGAAAATGACCCTAATGTGTTGGAAAAATATACCAATGGAAGAGCAGCTAGTAGCATAGTGGATAGGGTACCTGACCTGGAGAAAGGAAGACTCATCTTCATGAGTTTATATCTGACATCAGAAACTTACCTCCTGTGCAAACCTGAGCAAATCACTCACCTCTGTCTCAGTTTCCTTATTTGTAAAATGAACTAGAGAAGGAAATTGCAAAGCACCATTATTGCCAAGAAAACTCCAAATGGGGACACATAGAGTAGAACACAACAGACAATAGATCAACAGACTAATAGATTTTTAAATTAAGTACCCAATAATTGAAGGAACACATAAAACAAGTTCAGAAAGACTGATCATTAGAAAATTATCTTGTTGATGACAACAAGAAATTCTCAAAGACCTAAGGTATAGAATAAGGAAGGGATTCTAATGGGTATTCATAGAAAGAAAACATGCAGCTGATCTGCACTTTTTTTCCAAGATGGACCCTATGATTAACACTTGAGTATTTTAAGAGTCAGATCATGAAGAAATAAAAATTACATGTAACAAAAACTCATGGAAAGAGACTAACAACTAACTGAAAATGAAATAATTAATCCTAAAGAACAAGTGAGTCAAACAATAAATCATAGAAACAATCAACAATTTCATCCAAGAGAATGGCAATAAAGAGATATCATACCAAACTTATGGGATACAGCCAAAGCAGTTCTTAAGGGAAATTTTTTATGCATACATAAATAAATTAGAGAAAGAGGAAATCAATAAATTAGGCATCTAATTAAAAAAAACTAGTAAAATGACAAATTAAAACTTCCCAATTAAATACCAAACTAGAAATTCAAAAATCAAAAAAGAAATTGATAAAATTGAATATAAGAAAACTACTGAGTTAATAAATAAAACAGAGTTTGTTTTAGGATAAAGAACAAAAGAGATGAACCATTGATTAATTTGGTTTTTAAAAAAAGGAAAAAGAAACCCAAATTTCCATTATCAAAAATGTAAAGGGTGAATTCACCACCTATGAAGAGGAAATTAAAGCAATAAATCAGAGCTACTTTGCCTAACTATATGTTAATAGATTTGACAACCTAAGTTAAATGGATGAATATTTAACAAAATACCAATTGCCCAGATTAACATAAGAGGAAATAAAATATTTAAATTACCCCATTTCAGAAAACAAAATTGAACAAGTCTTAATGAATTCCCTAAATAAAAATCTCCAGGGTCAAATGGGACAAGGGAATTCTATCAAATTATTAAACAACAATGAATTCCAATCCAATATAAACTATTTGGAAAAACAGTTGAAGAAAGAGTCCTACCAAATTTCTTTTATGACATAAATATGTTCCTGATATCTAAACCAGATCAATTTACATAATGGACATTGATGCAAAAATAGTAAATAAAATATTAGGGAAGAGATTACAGCAAGTTTTCACCAGAATAATACAGTATTACCAGGTGAGATTTATTCCAGTAATGAGGGACTAGTTCAATATTAGGAAAACTATCAGCACCACTGACCATATCAATAATAAAACAAGCAGACTCATATGATTATCTCAATAACTGGAAAAACTTTTTAAAAGTGATCATCCATTCCTATAAAAAATACTAGAGAGCATAGGAATAAATGATTTTCCCCCTTAAAATGGTGAGCAATAAATATCTAAAACTGGGGTGGCTAGGTGGCACAGTGGATAAAGCACCGGTCCTGGAGTCAGGATTACCTGGGTTCAAATCTGGTCTCAGACACTTAATAATTACCTAGCTACGTGGCCTTGGGCAAGCCACTTAACACCATTTGCCTTGCAAAACCTTTAAAAAAATAAAAATAAATAAACAAACAAACAAATAAATAAATACCTAAAACTATCAGTAAGGCAAAGAATTGGAAATTGAGGAGATGCCCATCAACTGGGGAATTGCTGAACAAGTTATAGTATATGAATATTATGGAATAGTTTTGTTCTATAACAAACCATAAAGGTCAGATTCTATAGAAGCATGGAATGAATTACAGGATCTGATGTTGAGTGAAAGGAGTAGAACCAAGAGAACAATGTGTACATTAACAACAACATTGTGAGGTGATCAACCCTGATGGATGCTGCTCCTCTCAGCAGTTAGGAGAGCCAGAACAACTATATTAGACTGGCCATGAATAATGCTATCCCGATGCAGAGGAAGAAAAACAAAGCAAATCAAAATAAAAAAAAAAGTCCTTCACAATCTGATGAATACTACATTCACTTTTTAAAAACTATCTTTTGGGGGTCGGAGCCAAGATGGCGAAAAGAAGGGATCAAGTCTTAGGCGCTCTCTGATAAAACTTGAAACTAAGGACTCTAACTAAAATTTGGAGAGCAGAACCCACAAAGGGACCCAGTGAGGCAGTTCTCCTACTCAAGATAACCTGGAAAAGAGCAGAAAGGCTGTGCTCCCCAGGGTCAGAGGGGCAGCCCGCCAGAGGGGTGGCCTGCCAGAGCGAAAGAACATCAGCCTCCCGGAGGCAGCCCCAGGGTGCTGGGAGCCCCGGCTCACAGCAGCGGGGGAGTCTCCTGAGCTGCTCTCTGGGGAGCGCCGGGCACAAAGTGGGGGAACAGCAGGGGACCTCTGCCAGAGGGAGCACCTAGAGCCCAGCCCTCAGGACACACAGCAATCAGCTTGGTCTTTGGGCAGCCCAGATCCAGAAACAAAAGCAGGCAGAGCCCATAAGCAGGAGCCTCCAGGGCATGAGCTCATTGAGATGAGGGAGGGGAGTGAAGAGAGACTGCAGAGCTCTGTCCTCTGCCTCTGGAACATGACTCTGGGGCTCTGACCACATTCATATCCTGACAGCAGTCTAGACACCCCCAATAGAACAGCAGGGACCCCCCCCACCTCAACCCCATGGCAGAGGGGGAATCTTATGGTCATTCACAGACAAGGAGGGAGGACAGAGCCTCACACACTGAGACCCTTGTGGGAGTGTCCCAAAAGCTCAGGAAGCACCCCAAAACCAGGCCCAGGCTGGGAAAATGAGCAAACAGAGAAATAAGAGGAAGACCATTGAGAAATATTTTGCAAATGAACCCAAGAAGGAACAAAATACTCAGTCGGAAGATGAGGAAGCACAAGCTCCTGCATCAAAAGACTCCAGGAAAAACAGAAATTGGGCTCACGCTATGATAGAGCTCAAAAAAGACTTTGAAAATAAAATGAGGGAGTTGGAAGAAAAACTGGGAAAAGAAAGGAGAGAGATGCAGGAAAAACATGAAAATGAAGTCAGCAGCTTAGTCAAGGAAATCCAAAATAATGCTGAAGAAAATAGCATGCTAAAAACCAGCATAGGTCAAATGGATAAAGCAGTTCAAAAAGTTATTGAGGAGAAGAATGCCTTAAAAAGCAAAATTGACCAGATAAAAAAAGAGATAAGAAAACTCTCTGAGAACAAATCTTTCAGACAAAGAATGGAACTCAGGGAGATTGCTGAATTTATGAGAAATCAGGACTCAATACTTCAAAACCAAAAAAAAATGAAAAATTAGAAGAAAATGTGAAACATCTCATTGAAAAAACAACTGATATGGAAAACAGACTTAGGAAACATAATTTAAAAATTATTGGAATACCTGAAAGTCATGATCAGGAAAAGAGCCTTGACATCATTTTCAAAGAATTACTACAGGAAAATTGTCCTGATATTCTAGAAGCAGAGGGAAAAATAGAAATGGAGAGAATCTACCGATCCCCCGAGAAAGAGATCCCAAAAAACCAACCCCTAGGAATATTATAGCCAAGTTCTGGAACTCTGAAATCAAAGAGAAAATATTACAAGCAGGCAGAAGAACACAATTCAAATATCATGGAGCTGCGGTCAGGATCACACAGGACTTAGCAGCAACTACATTGGAAACTCGTAGGGCTTGGAATATAATATACCAGAAGGCAAAAGAGCTTAGAATGCAGCCAAGAATGAACTACCCAGCAAGGTTGAATGTCCTCTTCCAGGGAAAAAGATGGACTTTCAATGAACCAGGGGAATTTCAAATGTTCCTTTTGGAATGCCCAGAGCTGAACAGAAGGTTTGATCTTCAAATACAGGACTCAGGTGAAGCATGGAGATTGGAGGAGAGGGGGAAAATATAAGGGACTTAATGATGATGAACTGCATGTATTCCTGCATAGAAAAATGATACTGATAATACTCATATGAACCTTCTCAGTTTATAGAGCAGGTAGAGGGAGCTTTTATAGTTGAAGCACAGGAGAAAGCTGAATTTGAAGATAAAATATGGTGTAAAAATGGAGTCGATAGAAAAAAAGGGAAATGTAATGGGAGAAAGAAAAAGGAGAGGGGGAATAGGCCAAGATATTTCATATAATAAGTTTTTTTCTTTATTACAATGAGCTATTGCAATGATATGGAAGGGGGGGAGGCGGGGGGGGGGGAATGAGGGAACCTTTGATCTCATCAGAGGTAACTAGGAGAGGAAACAGCATATATGCTCAATGAGGGATAGGCATCTGCAGTAAGAAGGAGGGGGGGAGCAGGGGGAAGGGTGGGGATGTGAATAAAGGAGGAGAGGATGGACCATGGGGGGAGAGAGGTCAGATGTAACACATTTTCTTTTTCACTTCTTGCAAGGGGCTGGGATTGGATGGCCTGTCCAGGACCATAGGGCCAGGTGGATTCTGGGCCTGAGGGGTGGTATGGGGGCTCGGGGCTTCTTGGCTCCAGGACCAAGGATCTGTCTGCTTTGCCACTCAGCGACCCTACAGCCGAGTCAGAGTGAAAGGAGAGAGAAAATGTGGTACGTGGTAGTGGAGAAATAAGAAAGGAGGGAGTTGCGATCAGCAATGGCAATGTTGGAAAAATATGGAAGCAACTTTTGCGATGGACTTACCATAAAGAATGCGTGCGATCCACCCATGACAGTTCATGGTGTAGAAACAAAGACTGAAGCACATTTTTTATTATTATTATTTGGGGGAGGGTGCAGGGCAAATGGGGGTGGGTGGCCTGCCTGGGGCCACATAGCAGGGTGATCTTTGGGTGTCTGAGGCTGGATTTGGACCTGGGTGCTCCTGGCCCAAGGGTCAGTGCTCTGTCTGCCACCCAGCCACCCCTACTTTGATTACTATTTTATTTTATTTTGGTTCTTTTTTTTTTCTTCCTTTTGGTTTTTGCAGGGCAGTGGGGATCGGGTGGCTTTCATGTCACATGGCTGGGTGATTGTTGGGTCTGGGGGCTGGATGTGGGCTCGGGTGCTCATGGCTCCAGGGCTGGTGCTTCATCCATTGCGCCACCTGGCCATATCTACAATTATTACTATTATTATTTTTTAATTTTAATTTTTTTCTCTCCCCTTTGCTTTATTGCCCAAGCAAGTCTATATTCATGGGGGGAGGGGTATTTTGTTTACTCTTAAACAAGAATATTTTATTAATGTAAAAAAAAGACATTTGTACAAAATGAGAATTAAAAAAATAAAATAAAATAAAAATCTTTTGATTTAAAAAAGAAAAAACTATCTTTTATAAATTTCTTTCCCTCAATCCTAATTCCTCATACTGAAAATGACTAATCTGTAAACACGTTTAATGCAATATTAACCTGACTGTTTGCCACTGAGGGGAGGGGATGGGAAGGGAGGGTGGAAGCAAATTTTGTTACTTAAAAATATACATATGCATACAGATGAATGTTGAAAAACTTTCATAACATATATTTGGAAAAATAAAATATCAATTAAAAAATCCATCAGTAAGCATCATATGCAATGGGGATAATATAGAAACTTTCCCAACAATATCAGGGGTGAAACAAGGATGCCTGTTTTCACCACTCTTATTCAATATTGAATTAAAAGTTTTATCAATGGGAAGAAAAAGGTGTTAATGGAATTATAAGAGGCAATGATAAAACAAAAGGATGATATGAGGATAAACTTATAAACTTATAAACTTATAAAATCCTAGAAAATCCAGTAAAAGATACTTGGAACAATTTTATTTTTAGGTTTTTGCAAGGCAAACAGGGTTAAGTGGCTTGCCCAAGGCCACACAGCTAGATAATTATTAAATGTCTGAGGAGGTATTTGAACTCAGGTACTCCTGCCTCCAGGGCCAGTGCTCTTTTCCACTGCACCACCTAGTAGCCCCTACTTGGAACAATTAGCAACTTTAGCAGAGTTTCGGGAAATAAAATGAAGCCACATAAATCATCATCATTTCTATACATAACTAATAAAGCACAGCAGTAAGAGATAAAAAGGGAAATTCAATACAAAACAACTGTAGATACCATAAAATATTTGAGAGTCTGTCTGCCAAGGAAAATCCAGGTGCTATATAAATATAATTACAATACACTATTCACATAGATAAAGTCAGATTTAAATAACTGAAAAAATAGCAGTTATTTGTGAGTAGGCCAAGCTATTATAATAAAAAATGACAATTTTACCTGAATCAATCTACTTAAATAGTGTCATACCAATCAAACTAAACAATAATTATTTTATAGAGCTGGGATGGAAAATAACAAAATTTACCTGGAAGAATAAAATATCAAGACTATCAAGGGAATTAATTTAAAAAAATACAAAGGAAGGTAGACTAATTGTACCTAATCTAAAACTGTATTATAAAGCAGCAGTTATCAAAACCATTTGCCATTGACTAAAAAATAGATTGGTGGGTGCATGGAATAGCTTAGGTTCACAAGACACGGTAGTAAATAATTGTACCAATTTAATGTTTGATAAACCCAAAGTTCACCTTTTAGGATAAGAATTCACTATTTCACAAAAACTGCAGGGAAAACTAGAAAATAATGCATAAACTAGCCAAAGGCATATATATCTCATAGCCTACACAAACATCAGATAAAAATGGGTACATGATTTAGACATAAAGGACAATACCATAAGCCATTGAGCAAAAAAAAGAATTGTTTTCCTATCAGATTTATGGAGAGAACAATTTATGTCCAAAGAAGAGATAAAGAACATATGAAATGCAAAATAGATCATTTTGATTACCTTAAATTGAAAAGTTTCTGTACAAACAAAACCAATTCAACAAGATTAGAAAGAGTGCAGAAATCTAGAAAATTTTTACAGGTCTCATTTCTAAAATATATAGAGAACTGAGCCAAATTTGTAAGAATACAAGTCATTCCCCAACTGATAGGGATGTGAACAGGCAGGTTTAAGATAAAGAAATTAAAGCTATATATATTAATCTGTATATATAAATATATATATATACATATATATATAATTATGTGAAAAACATGCTCTATGTCACTGTTATTAGAGAAATACAAATTAAAACAACCCTGAGGTACTACCTCACACCTATCAGATTTGCTAATATGAAAGAAAAGGGAAATAAATGATGGAAGGGATATGGGAAAACGGACATTAATGGACTGCATTGGAGTTGTGAACTGATCCAACCATTCTGCTGAGGAATTTGGAACTATTCCCAAAGAATAATAAAATTTTTCATATCCTTTGATCCAAAAATATCACCTTTAGTTTTGTATTTCAAAGAAATCACAAAAAAAGGGGAAAAGACCCACATGTATAAGAGTACCTATTGTAGCTTTTTTGTGGTGTCAAAGAATTGGAAATTGAGGGAATGCCTATCGATTAGGGAATGACTGAACAAGTTATGGTTTATTAATATAATGGAAAATCATTTATTTATAAGAAATGATGAGTAGGCAAATTTTAGAAAAACTTGAAAAGACTTACTTAAAGCTGAATAAAATGAGCAGAACCAAGAGACAATTGCATACAGTTGAAGGAACATTATGCAGTGATCGACTATTATTTCCTCTCTGCAATAGAGCAATCAAAGATATTTCTAAATGACTTGTGATGGAAAATACCATCCACATCCAGAGGAAAAACTATGGACTCTGAATGCAGAGCAAATCATGCTATTTTCACCTTTTAAAATTTTTTACTTTTTCCTTCTCATGATTTTTCCTCTTTTATTCTGATTCTCCTTTCACAACATAACTAATATGGAAATATATGTAACATGATTGTGTGTGTGTGTGTGTGTGTGTAGGATATAGGATTACTTGCTATCCTAGGGTGGAGGAGAGAGAAAACTTTATAGAAATCAATGTTGAAAACTATCTTTAAATATAATTTAAAAATAAATTAAAATTAAAATGTTTAAAAAGTACTAAAGGGTAAAGATTTAGAAATTAAGCAATCCAATTTTACCTTTAATATCAACAAAATACTACTTCAATCCAATTTGTTTTTGTATCTCTGGCTCATACTTAGTGCCTTAGAAGATATCTCTAGTCAGCAATTGGTGACTAGAGGATGTCCAATAGATTTCTGATGCTGTAGTCAATGGAACCCAATTACATTAGTATGAATATGGTCAGTGATGGAATTCAAATAAATTAATAACTGGTTCACCAAACAATATAAAATTAGGTATTGGTTCTGTCAAATATGGTTTACATGAGAAAATATTAAATGTGATGAAATGACCAACTACAATTCCAGAGAACTGGTGATGAAATATGATATCTACTACCTGAACCAGAAACAATGGACTCATGATGCAGAATATTTTTGGACATAGCCATTATTGATATTTATTTTGTCTGACAACGCATTTTGTTTTTATATGTTTTTCAATAGGAGGAAAAAAATAAATTCTTGTTTCTTGAAAAAAATGAAAATATTAAGCATGAAATTATATATCAAAATACTTATGACAGTTATTTTTTAAGAAAATTAATTGAATTTATTCTTCTCTAAAACAAAATTTCCTTATTGTTTTTGTCTAAAGTGTATCCTTTGGTCTAAGATTTTTGGCTTCTGTCCTTGTATGTCCCAATGTTCATTGTTCCACAGCAAATCATTCGGTGGAAATAAGAGTCTCATAGAACTGGAAATCCTGTATAAGACTTATAAGAGAAAAGAAGAGGCACATGGAAGCAATCAAAAATGTCAACAACATGGAAATAAAAGACCAAGGCCCAGGCAGCACCTTGTGAATATTAGGCCCAACTTTCATGTAGGCTTTCATAGTTACAAAGCATTTCATACACTAGGTCTTATTTGATCTTCACAACTTTGCCAAATAAGTAATGTGCCATTAGCTCCATTTAGGGGATGATGAAACAAAGGCCTGAAGTCCAGTAACTACCAGCTCAGGGCTCATTCCATTTCAACACACATTATCCCTTGTTGACACCTCATTAAGGAAAGTCATTCCTGAAAAGCTTTATATATTTCCTGCAGGTAGAATTGGAATTTTTTTTAATCCTTACCCCTTCAACTCACATATGCTGACCAGAAGCCCCTCAATCCTCTAAACCATTTATTAGGAATCACAGATATCTCAAGGATAATGTTCAGACACCACCTCCTCTGGAATACAGTTCCAGATGTTCAGAGGCCCAGTCTCTCCTCCATCTGAATTCAAAGATCCTATTTGCTACTGACTAGAATTATAACTAGTCAGAGAACAGGTTCCATTTTGAATCTGAACAATTTACTTTGAGTCTGTATATCATGTTTTACAATTTATTACAAAGGACAGTTGACTAGGCTACAAATTCTATGAGAGAAGTCCTATGTTTTAAGTAGTCTTGTATATTTCCTAGGACAAAACAGAGTAATCTTTATCTAGTAAGTTGTTCAATAAATAAGTGAATAAATGAATAGATGAATTCCAAATAATTGACCTCTTTAAGTCTGATACACTGGCCACTAAACACAATCAATGAAAATGGAACTCTGGTATACCAATCTGAATATGGTTTCCATGAAAAAACATCAAAAACAATGCAACAATCCATCATAGTCCCAGAGAATTGATGACGAAGTGTACGTCCCACTTCCTGAATGGACTCACAATCTATAGCATAAATTGTCTGAACCTGAACACTTGGTTCCTACTGAATATCTTGGTCAAAGCATGCAAAGAGACTCCATACAAATGTGTGTATGCAAACATTCTCTTTACAAACATGCCCTAAGTGACTATGTATTATCTCTGAGACAGAGAGCCCTGCTCCAGTTTGACTATTTTGGGGAGGACAGTCAGTTTGGAAGAGGATTGGGGTTTCAGGACAGGACAGCAATTCTTTAGTGGAGAATTAATTTCCTTGGGGAACACAGGTTCAGCACAGAAAGGCGCTGGAAACCAGACTATAAATAGAAGGTCCTTTAGAAAGTAGCTGAGAGGAAACAACTGACTGAATTTAGAAGGAAAACAGCTATTAGCTGCCAAGATATTTGTTGAATTCTTATGGGGAGAAATGCAGGAGAAAAGAAAATAAGGATGGTATTTTTGACTAGACAGGAACTCAGATATGAGAATTCAGATTAAAAGGAGGATCAACATATAAGGTCTTTCACAAGGAAAAAAAGGAGAATTAAAGGTTGTTTGTAACTCCAGGAAAAGCAGCTTGGGGGTGAACAATGGCAGAGTCCATCCTGCCTGAGTCTGCATGAAAATGAGTCTTAAAACAGTTTGATGGAAGCATGGGTAAGGTTAAACAATGAAAGACTGGATGGTGGTTAATGTTTATAGCAGGGAAGTACAATTAGCAAATTCATAACTCATGTTTTTAATGAACATTTTCACTGTCAAGACTGACTATCTGTTAATTTACAAAAGGTATTATGTCTTGAATACAGCTGATAACGTTGAAAAGTTTTAGCTGAATCTAGATCCCTGACATTAGATGCATACAAAATATTTTGGGAATTCAAATGCATGGGCACTTAGTCATGTGTTTTCTAAGCTGGCTACAAGGACCACTACCACCACTGCAAGGAGGGGTTACTAAAAGAAAATACATAAATAAGAAACATGGAACAGTCCTCTCAGGCATGGACAAGCTGGATCAGGGCTCTCTGTCTCAAAAATAATACATTGTCATTTAGCATAAGTTTGTAGAGAGAACATTTGGATACACAGATTTGTCATCACTTTTCGATCCTACATAGTTTTCTTTTCGCCACCAGAGATAAGATGATCTGAATAGTCACCAAAAACATTCTTATTATCCTATGCTTCCATAAGTGGATAGTGTCCTCAATAAATAACCAAGCAATGAATCCCTTAATGCTATCTTTCAATAAATTTTTAATAAAATTCACCTATAAATAGCTGATCAATTCTGCATTGAAAGGTTAAAAAAACTTTGTTTACTAACATTTTATTGTGATCCTAGAAAACTCTATTTTTTCTACTTCAGTTAGCAAAGAGAGGTCCTTGTTCCTACTATCTCATTTAAAAAAGTAATAAGAAGGGAGAAGGTAGAACAAAAGAAATGACAAGAAGAACAAAAATAACAAAAAGTAGAAGCAAAAGAAGCAAATAAAAAAAAGAAGAAAAAGAAGAAAGAAGAAAGGAGAAGGAAGAAGGAAGAACTTAATTAGACCAGTTTTTTGTGTCCAGAACCATAAGTAAGTCAAGGCCATCTTTCCATTTTCAGAAAACTTAGTGGGCTCTGACAGTTATCTTTATGTGTATTTGTTTCCTTTCCTAGCCCTTGCCCCTTCATGATGATAGTGGTGACTATAACCTCATCCCCGAATGTGTTTCCTTTCCCTTTACTAACCTTGACAACTGGTGGTATCCTAAGACCATCTCTGGTGCAGCTGCTTATCTAAAGTGCAAAAATTGCATATGATGGTTCTTATGTGTGTGACACTCACTTCTTTATTTTTTTATTTTTATTTTTTTAGGTTTTTGCAAGGCAAATGGGGTTAACTGGCTTGCCCAAGGCCACACAGCTAGGTAATTATTAAGTGTCTGAGACTGGATTTGAACCCAGGTACTCCTGACTCCAAGGCCGGTGCTTTATCCACTATGTCACCTAACTACCCTGACACTCACTTCTTTAACATAAAATTTAATTTTAAATTTTATATTATGGACTTTATTAGCAGGCTGAAGGCTATGGACCCCTTCTCAGAGTATTTTCATAAGAATAAAATAATATACATATGATTACAAAGGCTTTCAACTATATTGAAGAAGTTATCAAAATATTTTTTAGCATGGTCACAGGCTTCAGGTTAAGCAAGAACCCCTTGGGATAAAGAAATGAAGCATTAAATATGGTGTAGTGGATAGAATGGAAAATTTAAAATTCAGGAAGATATAGGTTCAAATCCAACATCAAAAAATTAGTAATTGTGTGGCCCTAAGTAAATATCTTGATTTCTCTGAGTTTGTTCCTCATTCATAAAATGAGGGAAGGGGGCTCAAGGGTCTAAATATTGAGCTTATAATTTGACCTAGGATTTCATACTATTCCCCCTGTTTAGGCATAAAGTGGCTTTAAATATGAGTGGAATGCAGTGTGCTTCATTTGGTTCACATTGAAGCTGCTGGGTGGCCTTTCTTTTTTCCCTAGAACAACCATATTTACACAATTCTAACCCAGAAGTTCCAAAGATATGAGTATCTCTGTCAAAACCATTTTCAGAGAGAAAGTTTTGCATCTTACCACCATTTGAGTTTTCAGAAGCAGCTGTGCTGGAAGAGATCAACATTTCTCCTACCACAAACTTTAGGGCTTGGAGAGATCCCTAGATACCATCTCATTCTTTCCTTGACTTTGTCCAAGATTGGACCTAAAACACTCTCACAAAAAGAGAATTTGATCTTTTTGGGGAAACCTCAGGACAGTGGGTCATGGTTCCTGTTTTAGAGTTCAGGAACTCTTAAGGTTAATTTAAGATTAACATGATAACCAACCCATTAGCACACACCTGTACCTGCTTTAAATAGATGTTTTAAGATAATGATAATATTCTGTTGTCCTTTCCAGTGAAAGAAGTCATTAGAAATACTGGGGTAAGTTGGTCTTCTCTTTCCTAGTGAGCATTGCATAGCCCAATGTAACTATCTACCCAGCCTGGCTTCAACATGGAGAACAAATCCATAAACCTTTGCTGGAAGGTACAGCTGTGTGCAATATCAGGATGTTATGATCTCCCCCAGGCACAGTACAGCACACACACGTTTCCCTGTTGCAGCAGAGAGAGCAATTGTAGGGAGAACCTTGCCCTCTGGCTTCTCTCCAGCCTGCGCCAAAATAGGAAATGAGACAGACAAAGCAGCTGATGTGTAGCTGCCCTTGGCGGTGATTCAGTCCATAGACATCTACAGTTCTAAGAAGCTGGCACTGGGCTCCAGTCCACCAACCTGCACCTGGGAAGAGTTGGGGCAAGCCAACAAGTTGGAGATTAAAAAAGACCTCCTTGCTCAAGACATTCCATCTTTCAATTCTGGGTATTTTTACTGGCTGTTCCGCCTTGCCTAGAGTTCTCTCCCTCCTCATCACACCCTCCAGGCTAGGTTCAAATACTAGCTAAAATCTTTCTTCAGGAAGCTTTTCCCAATCCCTCACTTGTCTTCTTTGAGAATGAAGAACTATCAACAACAACAAAACAGCATGGTATTATTCTAGTACTTTCCCTCTGTGGATCACCTCTCCTTAGGATAATAATGGTTTAACTATACAAAGTTGTTTACATATTGTCTCCACTTTGGATTGTAAATTCCTTGACCCAGGGAACAGCTTTTTATCTTTCTTTGTATCTCCTGTTCTTTTTATAAGGATATAAGCTTTGCAAAGTGCTTTTCATTTATTATCTCATCAGAACCTCACAACAACTCATTTTATAGATGAGGAAACAGAGGTGGAAAGAGGCTAAGAAATTTGCCCAAGTCACTTAGCTGTCAATGTCTGAGGTAGCATATGCTCTTCATGCAATTTTGCAGTCAAGATTCCATCACAGGTGGAATCAAAGTATGTGTGTGTGTGTGTATACATATATGCATATATACTTTTATGTTTACAAACTTCCCTGCATCTCTTCTAATCCTTCCTTAGCATTAACTTGTCCCTATGTAATAACCATCAAGTGGAAAAGTGAGTTTGGAATCAGCTAGTCTTCATGAGTTCCAATCTGGCACATATAAGTTGTGTGAACCTAGGCAAGTCACTTAACCTTATTTGTCTCAGTTTCTTGGAGCTGGAGCAAATTTTTCCTGTATCTTTGTCAAATAAAACCCCAAATAGGGTCACAGAGAGCAAGACATGATTGAAATGTCTAACAACAACATAACAGATTAACAGTTCATGATGATGATTGATAATGAGGATGATGACCAAGATACTATTGTCCTCTTCACATAAAGACTAATTTTTTTACAATCCTAGTTACTCATAAAGACTGTCTCCTGAGCATAGAGATGTTGTTATAGGCTTTGGAGGAAAGAGAATCTACATGGGTTAAATCAAAGATTATTAAAGTATTGAGTAGAGTTACATAGTGAAGACAGTGCTGGACTTTGGAGTCAGGAAGACAGATTCAAAACCTGTCTCTGACACTTTCTGGCCATGAAGCATGCAGTCAAACCGCTCTGCACCTCAGTTTCTTATTCTGGAAAATGGAAATAATAAAACTTGCAGATGAGTGATGTCGGCAAATAAATATTCCATTGACCATGAAGGTGACTGAAGGAGGCACTGTTGCAGCATAATCAGCCACTGAAAACACCAAGTTCATCCACTGTACCCTGGGCCATTGCCAGTTTTCCTGATCTTTGTCTTGTCATTGAACTTTGAAGATTTTAGAAGGGATAATGAGACTGATCACTTTGTATAGCCCTACATCACTTAAATCTGATTCATGTGCAAGTCAAAACATCTCCCTATGATGTCATTGGTCCTCTCAGAAAACAACGGACCACCACCACCAATGACAACAACAACAGCACCCACTTTATAGGGTTTTGGTGAAGCTGGAATGAAATAACATATAATTCATTTTATAAGTTTTATAAAACCATAGAAGTATTAGTTGTTATTGGAGAAAAGTTTCCATCTGCTAAAGCAGATAGTTTGAAACTTAGGGTCAGGAAGACTAAGGTTAGAAATCTTTTTTTTAATTTATTTGTTTTTGTTTATTATAGTCACATCAAAATCAACTTATACTGGGGAACTTCCAGAGGCAGAGTCAAGATGGCAGTGGAAAGTTAGGAAATTCCTGCAACTTTTCCATAAACCAACTTTAAATGAAGCCCCTAAATAGACCCTAAAATGAAAGAACCTACAAAAATAATTAGAGGGAAACAAGTTCTCCACTCAAAATATCATGCAGGAACTACAGGAAAGGGTTACCTTAAGGTAGCCCTGTATAGGTGGGAGGCTCTTAACCACAGTATAGATCAGGTCCTGACTCAGCAGGCCAACAGTACAACAAGTCAGGAGTGAGGGTCCCAACCCCAGTTCAGAAAACAAACTGGTATAACAGGCAGGACTGGATTAGGCTACCCTAATTCAAGGAATAAACCATTAGCACCTGAATTGCCAGAGCAGAAAGCCAAAAACAAGATGACACCCCATCCCAGTCCCAGCACAAAAGCTTCAGATGGTACCCCTTTTGCACCAGGAGCAGAGTTCAACTATTCGAATGAACAAAATAACAGTACTAACCATAGACAGCTACTATTCTAACAGGGAGGATAAAAATGCCATTTAGAAAGAGGAAAGAAGTAACAAAATACCTATAAATGAAGACTGAAAGGGAATTATATATTATAAATTGGTTTCAAATCCTCTTAGAGGAAGTCAAAAAGCATTTTAAAAAACAAAGAAGAAAAGAAGAAAAATGGAGAAAAATAAATGAAAGTCATTCAGGAGAATTGTGCAAAATTGAATGAAGAAAACAATAACTTTAGAAAGCAAATTTGGTCAAATGAAAAAGAAATCATCTCCTTTAAAAGTAAACCTGACTAACTGGAAAAGGAAAGAAACTTATCTAAAAGTAAAATTAATCAACTGGAAAAGGAAACACAAAAACCTAACTAAAGAAAACAAAACCCTAAAAATCAATTTTGGACAAATGGACACTAATGACTCTATGAGAAACCAAGATTCTATCAAACAAAACAAAAAGGTTAAGAAAATTAAATGCCTCTAAGAAATAGCAGCTGACCTGGAAAATAGATCCAGAAGAGATAATTTACAATTTATTGTTCTACCAGAAAGCCATGACCAGAAAAAAGAAACTGGACAATATCTTTCAGGAGATCATAATGGAAACTTCTCTAATATCCAAGAACAATAAAATAAAATAGTCCTTGAAAAAATACATCAATCACCCCAGAAAGAGATTCCAAAATAAAAAGAATCCACAGAATAGTATAACCAAATTTCAAAATACTTAGCTAAAGAAGAAAATAGTGCAAACAATAAATTGAAGCCATTTAAATATCATGGAATTGGGGTGAGGATAATGCAGGACTAATAAACATTAACATTAATTTATCAGAGGACCTAGAATATGATATTCCAGAGGGCAAAGGAATTTGCATTACAATCAAGAATAAACTACCTGAAAAATTCAACATATTCGGGGGGAAAGATGGATTTTCAACACATTACAGGATTTTCAAACTTACCTGATAAAAATACCAGGCCTGAACAGAGAATTTGATCTTCAAATTCAAGACTCAAGATATGCATAAAAAGGTAATGAAAAGAAAAAAGTTATTCAATAACATTTTACTTCCCTACACAATAAAACAATACTTGTAGTTTTTAAGAACTTTATTTCTCTGAGGACTGTTGAGAGAACAATAAGATAGAGGATATGAATATAAATTGATCATGATATGATAATACTTTAGCACATGAACACTTGAACAGTTGGAGGGAGTGTACTCAAAGGGTATGAGTATAAATTGATTATGATGTGATGATGCTTATGCCTCTTGAGAATTCAATGATCAGAACAGTGGAATGGAGTATACTTTGACAGAAGGTGTGTGTGCAAGACAAGTATAAAACAATTAATACATGAATAAAAGGATTATACTGGGAGAAGAAGGCAGAGGCATTAGAGGATAATTAATTTGCACCATATGAAGAGGAACAAAGAACTTATTCTAGCAGAGGGAAAGAAAGGAGAATATGAACAATGAGTAAAACTTACTCTCAACAGATTTACATCAAAGATGTAATAACTGGATTGAGAAATTTATCCCCTACATGGATTAAGGAAGGGTAAAGAGGAAAGGACAGACTAATGAAGTCAGCAGTCAGAAGTAAAATATTGCTGAGGAGGGATAAGGGGAAAGGAGAAAGAAAAGTAAAATGGGGAAGATAGGAAAGCAGAAATACAGAATTAGTATTCATAATTGTGAACTAAATGGGATGAACACTTCCATAAAATGGAATTGAATAGTAGAATTGATTAAAAAACCAAAATCTTACAATATGTTTATAAGAAACACATTTGAAGTAGATATTTGCATAGGGTAAAAGTGAAAGACTGGAATAAAATATATTATGTTTCAGCTGAAGTGAAAAAAATCAGGAAGTAGCAATCCTGATCTCAGACAAAAGCAAAGGCAAAAATAGATTTAATTAAAAGGGATAATGAAGGAAATTACAACTTCCTAAAAGGTACCATAGGCAATATAAATTTTTTTGTGTTTTTTTTTTTTGGGGGGGGAGGGTTGCAAGGCTACCCAAGATCACACAGTTAGGTAATTATTAAAGGTCTGAGACCAGATTTGAAATAAACTCCTCCTGACTCCAGGGCCAGTGCTCCATCTACTACACCACTTACCTTTCCCTGAAGTGATATGAATACTAAATATATGTGCATCAAGTGATGCAGTATACAGATTCATAGAGGAAAAGCTAAATGAATTACAGAAAAACACAGACTACACAACTATATTAGTGGGGGATATTGACCTCCCTCTCTTTAAATTAGGTAAATATAACCATAAAATAAATGTTAAGGAAGTTAAGAGGGTGAATGGAATTTTAGAAAACTTACATTTATTATAATGCTGAAGAAAATTGAAAGGGGATAGAGAGGAATATACCTTCTTCTCTGTGGTATATAGCACCTACACAAAAATTGATTTTGTATTAGGGCATAAAAACCTCACAATCAAATGAAGAAAAGGATAAATTTTAAATTCATCCTTTTCAGATCATGATACCATTAAAAATTACATATAATAAAAAGCCATGGTAAGATAAACTAAAAATTAATTGGAAACTCAATAACCTAATTTTAAAGAATGAGTAAATCAAACAACAAGCCATAGAAATAATCAACAATTTCACACTAGACAATAATTATGATGAGATATATTAAAACTTATGGGATACAGGCAAAGCAGTTATTAGAAGAAATTTTAAAATGCTAAATGCTTACATGAATAAAATAGAGAGAGAGAGAGAGAGAGAGAGAGAGAGAGAGAGAGAGGAAATCAATGAATTGGGCATGCAACTTAAAAAGCTATAAAAGTAACAAATAAAAAGCAATTTAATATAAAATTAGAAATTCTGAAAAATCAAAGGAGAAATTTTAAATATTGAAAGTAAAAAACCTATAGAATGAATAAATAAAACTGAATTGGTTTTATGAACATGTCAATAAAATAGATAAAATTTTGGTTAATGTAATTTAAAAAAGAAAGATGAAAACCAAATTGCCAGTATCAAAATTAAAAGATTGAACTCATCATCAATGAGGAGGAAATCAAAGTTATAATTTGGTGCTATTTTGCCCAATTGCATATCAATACTTCTGACAATACAAGTGAAATTGATAAATATTTCCAAAATATAATTTGCCCAGATTAATAGAAGAAATTAAATACCTAAATATGCCCATTTTAGAAAAAGAAATTAAATGATCTAGTAAAAAATTTCCTAAGAAAAAATGTCCAGTCAGATAGATTTACAAGTTTAATTCTACCAAATATTTAAAGGAAAATTAATTCAATTCTCTATAAACTCTTTGAAGAAAAAAAAACAAGTGAGAAAGGAATTCTTTTTTTTTTTAAGGTTTTTACAAGGCAATGAGGTTAAGTGGCCTGCCCAAGGCCACACAGCTAGGTAATTATTAAGTGTTTGAGGCGGGATTTGAACTCAGGTACTCCTGACTCCAGGGCCGGTGCTTTATCCACTACACCACCTAGCCCCCCCCCCCCCCAGATTAGGATACCTAAATCTGGAAGAGCCCAAACTTAGACAAAGAAAACTATAAACCAATGTTCTTAATAAATATTGATGCAGATATTTTAAATAAAAAATTTAAAAAGAGATTAGAGCAAGTTATCACTAGGATACATATGATCAGGTAGGATTTATAGTTTAATAGGAAAATAATTAGCATAACTGATTATAGCAATTATAAAGTAAATAGAAACCATATGATTACCTCAATTGATGTTGAAAAAAATCTTTGACAAAATATAATACCCATTCCTATTAAAAATATAAGCACCATATAAATAAATGGAGTTTTCCTTGAAATGATAAGTAGTGTCTATCTAAATCATCAGCAATAATGGGGATAGAAGTGTTCCTAATAAAAAACAGGAGTGAAACAAGGATGACCATTATCACTACTACTATTCAATATTGTATTTGAAATGTTAGCTTTAATAATAAGAGAAGAAAAAGAAATTGAAGGAATTATAGGCAATGAGGAAACACAACTCTGCTGATATGATGGTCTATGTAGAGAGCCCTAGAAAGTAAATTAATAAACTGTTTGAAATAGGATATAAAATAAAAAATTAAATTAAATTAAATTAAATTAAAAAAAAATAAAATAAAAACACATAAAACAACAGCATTTCTAAATATTGCCAAAAAAGCTCAGCAGCAAGAGATATCAAGAGAAATTCCATTTAAAGTAAATGCAGTCAACATAAAATAGCTGGGAATCTACCTCCCAAGACAAATCCAGAAATTATATGTTCAAAATTACAAAATACTTTCCACACAAATAAAGTCAGAACTAAATAGTTGGGAAAATGCCAAATGCTCATGGGTAGGCCAAGCTAATATAATAACAATGAAAATTATACCTAAATTACATGGCTTATTCAATGCCTTATCAATCAAAATAGCAAACAGTTATTTTACAGAACTAGAAAATATAGTAAGAAAATTTATTTGAGAAACAAAAGGTCAAGAATATTGAGGGAACTCATTCATGAATTCATGAATTTCATTGATGAAAAAAATGCAAAGGAAGATAGTCTAGGCATACCAGATCTAAAACTACATTAAAGGTGTCAGTCATCAAAATCATATGATACTTGGGGCAGCTAGGTGGTGTAGTGGATAAAGCATCAGCCCTGGAGTCAGAAGTACCTGGGTTCAAATCCGGTCTCAGACACTTAATAATTACCTAGCTGTGTGGTCTTGAGCAAGCCACTTAACCCCATTTGCCTTGCAAAAAAAAAAAAAACCCTAAAAAAATCATGGTACTGGTTAAGGAGTAGAAAAGTGGATTAGTGGAATAGATAAAAGACAAAACAAAAGAAGTAACAATAAATGACTATAGCAATCTACTATTTGATAAACCCAAGACTCAAATAAGAATTCAGAACTGCTGGGAAAATTGGAAAATAGTAGAGTATAAACAAGACATAGCTCAGCATCTCACACCCAAGATAAGGTCAAAATGGGTTGAGGATGAGGATTTACACATAAAAGATGATACCACAAGCCAGTTGGGAGAACCAAGAATAGACTATCTGTCATATCTATAGAAATGGGAACACTTTATGACCAAAGAAGAGATAGAAAGTATTACCAATTGCAGATGGATAATTTGACTACATTAAAATAAGAAGGTTTTGCACAAATAAAACCATTGATTTTAGATTGGACAGAATGCAAGATTTGATTAGTTTAGAATATGAAAGGAATGTAAAAAGCAGGGAAATAATTTTCACAGCTAATATTTCTGATAAAGGACTCATTTCTAAAATATATGGAGAACTGAGTCAAATTTATAAGAATTTAAGGCATTCTATTGATAAATGGTCAAAGGATAAGATTCACATGAAGAAATTGGAACTATCTATATTCATATGAAAAAAATGCTTCGAATCATTATTGATTAGAGAAATACAAATTAAAAAATGAACTGAAGTACCACTTTACACCTTGGCTAAAATGACCAAAAAAAAAAAAAGCAAATGATCAAAGTTGAAGAAAATGTGGGAAAACTGGGACACTAATGTTGGTAGAATTGTGAACTGATCCAACTATTCTGGAGAGCAATTTGGAATTATGCCCAAAGGGTAAAAAGACTGTGCATACCTTTGATCCAGCAGGACCACTACTAGGTCTGTATCCTAGAAAGATCATAAATAAAGGGAAAATATACACATACATCAAAACATATATACCAGCTCGTTTTGTAGTGACAAAGAATTGAAAATGGAGGGGATGCCCATCAATTCAGGAATGACTGGACAAACTATGGTATATGAATGTAATGAAGTACTATACTGTTCTGTGATATCATGGATGGCCAAAAGACTTTCATAAACTGATGCTGAGTGAAATGATCAGAACTAATAGAACATTAACAGCAACATTGTCAGATGAACAACTTTGATGGACCCATTTCTTCTTAGCAGTTCAGGAATCAAAAACAATCTTGAGAAATGTGTTATGGAAAATACCATCATCCAAAGGAAAAAAAAACAATGAAGTTTGATTGCAGAGCAATATTTTATGCTGTTTTTCTCTTGCATGGTTTTTCCCCCCATTAGTTATAATATTCTTTCACAATATGACTAATATGAATATGGGGTTTTTTTTGCAACATGGAAGTTTATTTGCTTTAGCTTCCCTCACTTCTACCTCCAGATGAAGCAACTGGAAGTAGCAATTGGCAAAGCTACAAAAATTATATTTTAAGGTTTCCATGAGGCAGTGTTGCATAACAGATAGAGGACTGGTTTTGAAGATTTGGTTCAAATCCTACTTCTTTTTTTTTACATTCCACTTGTTTTTAAATTTTTTTTTGAATTTTACAATTTTTCCCCACCCTCCCTTCCCTCCCTTTATCCCCCTCCCCCATAGAAGGCAGTCTGATAGTCTTTACATTGTTTCCATGCTATAATTGATCAAAATTGAATGTGTTGAGAGAGAAATCACATCCTTAAGGAAAAAATAAAATATAAGAGATAGCAAAATTACATAATAAGATAACTTTTTTTTAAATTAAAGGTAATAGTCTTTGGTCTTTGTTTAGGCTCCATAATTCTTTCTTTGGATACAGATGGTATTCTTCATTGCAGATACCCTAAAATTATCCCTGATCGTTGCACTGATGAAATAAGCAAGTCCATTAAGACTGATCATCAACCCCACCTTGCTGTTAGTGTTTACAGTTTTCTGATTCTGTTCATGTTGTTCAGCATCAATTCATGCAAATCCTTCCAGGCTTCTCTGAATACCCATCCCTCCTGGTTTCTTTTTTTAAAATTTATTTTATTTTATTTTTTATTTTTTATTTTTTTATATTTTTATATTTAATATTTATTTATTCTCATTTTGTACAAATAATGTTTTTATGCATTAGTAAAATATTCTTGTTTAAGAGTAAACAAAATACCCCTCCCCACAAAAAACATAGACTCGCTTGAGTGATAAAATAAAGGGGAGAGAAAAAAATTAAAATTAAAAAAAATAATAGTAATAATTGTAGGTATGGCCAGGTGGCTCTATGGATGGAGCACCAGGCCTGGAGTCATGGGCACCTGAGCCGACATCCGGCCCCATACACCCAACAATCACCCAGCTGTGTGACATGCAAGCCACCCCAACCCCACTGCCCTGCAAAAAACAAAAAAAAAAAAAAGACCCCAAATAAAATAAAATAGTAATAATAGTAGGGGTGGCTGGGTGGCAGACAGAGTATTGGCCCTTGAGCCAGGGGCACCCAGGTCCAAATCCGGCCTCAGACACCCAATGATGACTCTGCTATGTGGCCCCAGGCAGGTCACCCAGCCCCATTTGTCCTGCACCCCCACAAAAACATAATAATAATCATTTAAAATGTGCTTTAGTCTTTGTTCTAACACCAACAACTCTGTTGCAGGTAGATCACATTCTTTATGAAAAGTCCATCACAAAAGTTACTTCCATATTTTTCCACCATTACCATTGTTGATCGCAACTCTCTCCTTTAGTATTTCTACACTACCATGTACTATATTTTCTTTCTCCTTTCACTCTGACTCTGCTATAGGGTAGCTGAGAGGCACAGCAGACATATCCCTGGCCCTGGGGACAAGAGGCCCTGAGCCCCCATACCACACCTTAGGCCCTACATCCACCTGGCCCTATGGTCCCGGACAGGCCATCCGATCCCAGCCCCTTGCAAAAAGTAAAAAAGAAAATGTGTTATATCTGACCACTCTCCCCCCATGGCCCATCCTCTTCTTCATTACTCACATCACCCCCCTTCCCCCTGTACCCCCCTTCTTACTCCAGATGTCTATACCTCATTGAGTATATATGCTGTTTCCTCTCCTAGCCATCTCTGATGAGAGCGAAGATTCCCTCATTCCCCCTTGCCTTCCCCCGTTCCATATCATTGCAATAGCTCATTGTAATAAAGAAAAATCTTATTATATGAAATATCTTGGCTTATTCCCCCTCTCCTTTTTCTTTCTTCCATTATATTTCCCTTTTTTCTATTGACTCCATTTTTACACCATATTTCATCTTTAAATTCAGCTTTCCCCTGTGCTTCAACTATAAAAGTTCCTTCTACCTGCTCTATTAACTGAGAAGGTTCATATGAATATTATCAATGTCATTTTCCTAAGCAGGAATACATGCA
Organism: Macrotis lagotis; assembly: GCF_037893015.1. Taxonomy (NCBI): domain Eukaryota; kingdom Metazoa; phylum Chordata; class Mammalia; order Peramelemorphia; family Peramelidae; genus Macrotis; species Macrotis lagotis. The sequence continues at coordinate 198,539,364 of NC_133661.1, forward strand.
GTCAGTTCATCATCATTAAGTCCCTCATATTTTCCCCTTCTCCTCCACTCTCTATGCTTCACCTGAGTCCTGTATCTGAAGATCAAACCTTCTGTTCAGCTCAGGCCATTCTAACAGGAACATTTGAAATTCCTCTGGTTCATTGAAAGTCCATCTTTTTCCCTGGAAGAGGACATTCAGTTTTGCTGGGTAGTTGATTCTCTGTTGCATTCCAAGCTCTTTTGCCTTCCAGTATATTATATTCCAAGCCCTACAGGTTTTTAATGTAGTTGCTGCTAAGTCCTGTCTGATCCTGACTGAAGCTCCACGATATCTGAATTGTGTCCTTCTGGCTGCTTGTAATATTTTCTCTTTGACTTGTGAGTTCAGGAACTTGACTATAATATTCCTGGGGGTTGGTTTTTTGGGATCTCTTTCTTGGAGGGATCAGTGGATTCTCTCCATTCTTTTTGCCCTCTGCTTCTAGAATATCAGGGCAATTTTCCTGTAGTAATTCTTTGAAAATGATGTCAAGGCTCTTTTCCTGATCATAACTTTCAGGTATTCCAATAATTTTCAAATTATCTTTCCTAAATCTGTTTTCCATATCAGTTGTTTTTTCAATGAGATGTTTCACATTTTCTTCTAATTTTTCATTTTTTTTGGTTTTGAAGTATTGAGTCCTGATTTCTTGTAAATTCAGCAATCTCCCTGAGTTCTCTTTGTCTGAAGGATTTGTTTTCCTCATAGAGCTTTCTGATCTCTTTTTCCATCTGGCCAATTTTGCTTTTTAAAGCATTCTTTTCCTCAATAACTTTTTTGAACTGTTTTATCCATTTGACCTGAGCTGGTTTTTAGCATGCTATTTTCTTCAGCATTTTTTTGGTTTTCCTTGACTAAGCTGCTGACTTAATTTTAATGTTTTTCCTGCATCTCTCTCCTTTCTTTTCCCAGTTTTTCTTCAAACTCCCTCATTTAATTTTCAAAGTCTTATTTGAGCTCTGTCGTAGCCTGAGCCCAATTTCTGTTTTTTTCTTGGAGTCTTCAGATGCAGGAGCTTGTGTTTCTTCATCTTCAGACTGAGTGTTTTGATCCTTTTTGAGCTCATATGCAAAATATTTCTCAATGGTCTTCCTCTTATTTCTCTGTTTGCTCATTTTCCTAGCCTAAGCCTGTTTTGGGGGGTGCTTCCTGAGCTTTTGGGAACATTCCCACAAGGATCTCAGTGTGTGAGGCTCTGTCTTCCCTCCTGGTCTGTGAATGACCATAAGTGCCTCCCCCTCTGCCATGGGGCTGATGTGGGGGGGGGGGGCTGCTCTTCTATGGGGGGGGCCTAGACTGCAATCAGAATCTGAATGTGGTCAGAGCCCTAGAGTCCTGTTCCAGGGGCTGAGCTCTGTAGTCTCTCTCTCTTCACTCCCCTCCCTAGGTTCAATGGGCTCATGCCCTGAGGGGCTCTGACTTACCAGCTCTGCCTGCTTCTGTTTCCTGGATCTGGGCTATTGTGTCCATGCTGCTTGCTGTGTGCCCTGAGGGCTGGACTTCAAGTGCTTGCTCTGGCAGAGCCCCCCCCCCCATTTCCCCAATTTGTTCCCAGTGCTCCCCGGGGCATAAGTTAGGAAATCCCCACTGCTGGAGCTGCCTCCATGAGGCTGAAGTTCTTTCGCTCTGGCAGGCCACCCCTCCAACCCTGAGGACCAGGGCCTTTAAGCTCTTTTCCAGGTTACCTTGAGTAGGAGAACTGCCTCACTGGGTCCCTCTGTGGGTTCTGTCTCTTGAAAATTTAGTTAGAGTCCTTACTTTCAAAGATTTATGAGAGAGAGCCTAAAACACGATCCGTTCTTGTCGCCATCTTGGCACTGCCCTAATATGAATATGTTAAACATGATTGTACATGTAAAACCTACATCAGATTGTTTGCTGCCGATGGTGGTGGAGGGAAGGGAGTGTGGTAGAAAATGCTGAACTCAAAACCTTCCAAAAGGATGAATGTTGAAAATTCTTTTCAAATATTTGGGAAAAAGAATAAAATAAAAGCTTTATTGAAAAAACTCAACATACCCACACCTTCTATCTTAAGTATATTTTTTCTAACTGTTGTAATAGAGATATAGTTCTCAAGAGTTACAAGTAACATCTTCTCATGTAGGGATATAAACAATTTAATCTTATGAAATAAAATGGGATTTTTTTTTGCTATTTTCTTTCCTGTTTACCTTTTATGCATCTCTTGAGAGTCTTATATTTGAATCTAGAATTCTGAAGATAAAAAAACTCTGGTCTTTTTTTTTACTTATGTTTTACTTTTCCAAATACATGTTATGAAAGTTTTTTTTACATTCGTCCATATGCCTATGCATATTTCTAAATTACAAAATTTCCTTCCACCCTCCCTTCCCAACCTCCTCCCCTCAGCAGTAGTCAATTTAATATTGTAATTACACATTTATGTAAAGCATGTTTACAAGTTAGTCATTTTTGGTATGAGGAATTAGGATTAAGGGAAGGAAATACATAAGAGATTTTTTTTCTAAAGTGAATATAGTGCTCCTCAGATTCAACAATTTTTTTTGTTTTGTTTTATTTTGTTTTGTTTTTGTCTTTTCATCAGGAAAGTTTGAAAGTCTTCCATTTCATTCAATATCCATCTTTTACCCTCAAATATTATGCTCAAATTTACTGGATAGTTGATTATTCCTTATAATTCAAGCTCCTTTGCAATTCTGAATATCACATTACAGGTCTTCTGATCCTTTCATTTTAAACTGCTAAATCCTAGGTGATCCAGATTGCGGTTCCTTAGCATTGATTTGTTTCTTTCTGGCTGCCTGCCTACTTTTTTTTTCTTTGACCTTATAATACTGGATTTGGCTACAATATTCCTTGGAATTTTTGTTTTGGGATCTCTTTCAAATGATCAGTGATTATTTCAATGATTATTTTGCTCTCTGGCACTAGGATACCAGGGCAATTTTCCTTGATAATTTCTTGTTATTCATGCTCTTTTTTTGTTCATGGCTTCCAGGTAGATCAATAATTCTGAAATTATCTCTTCTGGATCTATTTTCTAGATCAGTTGTTTTTTTTTTAATGAGATATTTTATAATTTTTTCAGGTTTTTTCATTATTTTCATTTCTAACTTATTCTTACCCTCTCATAGAGTCATTAGTTTCCACTTTCCCAATTCTAATATTTAAGGAACTATTTTCTTCAGTTAGCTTCTATATCTCATTTTTCCATTTGGCCAATTATACTTTTTAAAGAAGTTATCTTCAATGGATTTGATTATCTATATTTTAAATTAAAATATACCCACATTAATGTGGTTTAAGAGTTTTAAAGCATACTATGTAAACATCAGTTCTCATTTCTTTTATTAAGAAAATATTAATTGTATGTTCTTCTAATGTAAGGTAAGAAAGTAGCAACTTTGTTAGAAGAAATTCCATTCAATAAGATCTCACTTGCTATTCATTGGCTAAGCCTTGTTGAAGATACAGTTTTTGGCCATAGAATAGAGCAAAGGTCACTAACTCCTAAAATGTGAAGAACATATTTAAGTTTTGGGAGAAAGGAAAATTTAAGGTTCTACAATTTAAGGTCCAGGTACCATGTACCAGAAGTTGCTTGAGGTATAGATAAAGATAAAAATGTAAGGCACAAATAACACATTGTCTAGAATACCAATAATTCAAGAGTCAACCCTGTTTGGAGTAACATGATATCATCCAATATCCCAGCAATGTATATTGACTAAGGAGCAAGGAGTTCAAAGAAACATCTAAGAAAAATGACAGTCATAATTGGGAGAAGTAATAAGTAACATCTAAAACTCTAAATTTCCTAGAGTCAATAAGGGTGAGATTCACTGATAAGAGAAGGGTAATTATATGCAAATGATATATCAGCACTTCTACTTTTAGCTATTCTAATTTAAAATTTAATGAATGTATCACCTACCTTTATAAACTTCTGAGATCAGTTATGTCAACCAAAATTAATCTTGATTATGACAATATATTAACTACATATATATGTGAATGTGGTACACATAACACTGTTGATGAATCAGGCAGTATATAAAGAAAACACATGCATTATTCTAAAGCTGAGATTTAGAATCAAAAGGGACTATAAGGATCCTGTTTGGATAAGGAACCAACTCCTTCATTTTACAGATCAGAAAAGCAAAGACCCAGAAAGGACACATTTAGTTATTCGGTATGCATTTAATAAGTGCTTATTATAAGGTAAACACATTACTTGCCACTGAGAGGACTGTTGTTCAGTCACTTCTGTCACAGCTGACTCTTCCTGATTCCATTTGGAGTTTTCTTGGCAAAGATACTGGAGTGACTTGTCATTTCCTTTTCTAGCTGAATTTTACAGATGAGGAAACTGAGGCAAACAGGATTAAATGATTCTTCCTTTTTGAGAGCAAAGGACAAACTACTATAGTAAGTATCTGAAGACTTTGTGACTCCATGTCCAGCAATTTTTTCATTGCACCACCTGGCTTACTGAGGGAATACAAAGCCCAAACTTGAAACAACTGCCTATCCTTAAGGAGCTTACTTTCTATGGTAGGGATAGAAGGAATATTCCTGGGATCACACAAAAGAGAAGGCAGAAGAAATAGTATTCAATCCTTGGCCCTCTGACATGAAATTCAGTCAGTCATAAAGGAATCATCTAATTCCATTTTATATACTCATGGTACACCAGGATATTCTTTTTTTAAAATTGTATTTATGGCAATGAGGTTAAGTTGATGCAGGAAAATGGATTGTTGGGTTCAGTTGGAGACAAACTGTAAATCTTTTGTTTACATTGTTTAGGGAATCTTCCTTCTTCCTTTATCATCTGATTTAGGCCACACCTGAGAGCCTGACCTTCAACCTGATTTGGACTGCATTGTCTTCTGGTGGGGCAGCCAGGGAGAGCAGAGCAGGCACTGGAAGCTTATCCAAGACCACCCAAAAGAGACCCCTCCCCAAAAGGCAAAATCTCCAATTCGGGAACTTGGGTCACTCCCAACTCACCGCCCCTCCTGTGGACTCTAAGGGAGCATTTAAGGAGGGAGGAGCTCTGTCTCTTTTATCTTCCAGACTCCAGTTGAAACCCTGGCCAGCTGGCCTGACCAGTTCAATAAGCAATCCACATGGTCTTCTTCTTAAACACTTATTAACTTTTCTCACTTTCTCAATGTGTTGTAACTTCTTTTAATAAATCTCTATCTTCTTTCCAAAACCTGCATTCCCAGGTCTTAAATGCAATTCCTCACAGGGAGTAATCCAGTCCTAGAAACCAGCAGCAACAAACTTGGCTTGCCCAAGGTCACACAGCTAGGCAATCATTAAATGCCTTAGGCTGAATTTGAGCTCAGACCCTTCTGATTCCAGAGCCAGTGCTCAATCCACTAGTTGCCTCCATTTTCTTTTTTTTTTTCAAGCCAACTCCTCCAAGTCCAGGGCCAGATTCATGTGCTTTCATGGCTCACCAAAATCTTGGGGGAGAAATTGGTGTAGCTATCACAAAGATTGAGTCCTTTTTTGAAAGTGGAAAAACTCACACTGGCCCTGAAAGTATAAAAGCTAAGGTTATTTATTTCATAAGCCTGCAAAATTCACAGATTAAATTTTTTTTCCCTGGTGAGACAACAAGCTTGAGGACAGGATGAATACAAAGGTCTAGGTGAGGTGCCTGAGGGAAAGGGTGAAAAGAAAGCAGCCTGAAGACCTGACTGGACTGACACTCAGTGAGTCCTCCTCTACAAGAAAGAAAGGAAAGAGCCATAAGAGCTGGCTAGACATGGAGACTGGGCCAGGTGGCTCTAGCTTAGAGAAAGTGTTCCTCCTTCAAAGAAGAGAGGAAAGAAAGAAAAAAAGGACTTCTCTTTCCAGACACCATATTTAAATACATTTCCCTAGTGGGTTGGACAGATGGGGCTTGGGGAGTGGTTTAGCTCCAGGTATTCTCTAAAACATTTGCCACAGGGGCAGCCCTTCAAGGAGTGACCTAAAACAGCACTCATTGAACATGGTTGGCATTCTTCTTCACACTAGTCTTTCCAATCCTTTTAAGTCGAACATGTTATCTATAAATGAAAGAAATCTGCTAGAGTGAGAGAAAATTGAACACTTTATTCCTAAATCCTGCAGCATATGGGTACCTCACCTAGCGTGAGGCATGCAGGATGTTCTTAATAAACAGTAGCAGCTTCCAGTCCCCAGTTGTCCCATGAAGATCTTGTAGATGGTCCATGGACTAGGCTCTCATATTTGTGTTTATTATGTAACAGTGCCTATAGTATGACTTCTGACCTAACTAGATAATTTATTCATGATATGTATTGAAAATCAGCACTAACATATTTGGTATTTGACCATGAGCAGTGCCATTCTTCCCACCAATGTTGGCCAATTATTTTTGCTTTGCATGAGTAGGTGGCCCAAAAGTTTCTTGATCTCCAGAAGACCTCTATAAAACCCCCAAAAGTTTTATAACCACTTTGCTAAAGTACATGATTCTCTTAACAAACATCACATTTCCTGAAGCTGAAGTAACCTGGCTAACTCCACAATTTATCTTGGATACATCCTTTCCTTTCCCTCCACCCCATATTCCATCTTGCCCCACCACATCCCCACATACACACACATGTATATTACTCAAAAATTATAGTGTAACATCATGTGAATAAAATTCATTATGAGACCAGTCCAGTTTTGCTGGGCTAGTCTTATTCCATGAGCAAATGATGATAGAATCCCCAAAACAATTTTCCATGGCCAGCTGTGTGGTGTCATTGATTATTCCACTAAAAGCTCAATTAAATCAGACAAATATTCTTTTAAAGGCCAACTTAAAAGACACTAACATCCACTGCTGAATATTTCTCATTTTACCCAATATGGACTTCCCCTATCCCCAATCAGAGTAGTTGCCTAGTGATCATTTATTTCTCCTTTTGCTTAATTTCTGTTACATATGACACTCTTCCTACTAAAAAATGTCTTCCCTATCTATCTCTTTACTCTTGTCTAATATCAGCTCATTTTCATTTTTTTAACAATAGATTCAGTTGTGCTCATTCCTTTCCTCTAGTGTCTTTATAAAGCCTATTTAAATTGTATTAATTTACATTTATTTATTCATACTTAGTTAATTTCTCAATTTTTTAATGTAAATGAAAAATTATTTTGGAAGCCACTTGGATTAAATATTATCTAAAGCTCCTCAGAAAATTGGAAAGTCATAAATATTAAATTTTCCTAAGATGCACTTAAGATAAGTGATAAGTTAATTGATACAGCTATGAAAAAAATTTAACTAGTTACTTCAAAACTTAGGGCAAATTCATATGGACCTGGGGAGGACTGAGCAGAGTATTTTCATTGTGGAGAAATTGTGTGACCATTGTGTGACCATTTTCAGGAGAGAGAAAAGTATAAGGGTGAACCTAGATGGTGCAAGCCTAAAGTCAGGAAGACATATTCATGAGTTTAAATATGATTTAAGTAGCTACTATGTGACTGGAGAAGCCACCCTTTTGTCTTAGTTTCTTCATCTAGAAAATGAAATGGAGAAGGAATTGGCAATCCACTCTAGTATCTTTGCCAAGACTGAAAAACAACTGAACAACAATTGAAGGGTAAGGTTGAATGAAGCTAGAATTTGCAAGCTGCCCATCTGGTAGCTTCCTATTTTAATCATGGACTCTAGAGATCTAGGTACTTATTTCAGTTGTTTCTATTTCAGAAGGAGTACAAATGCTATCAGTTCCTAAATTCTATTACCTTAGTAAAGCAAAAGTTGCCCCATCTCCTTAAGGCTCTGACTTCCTCTAAGTAAGAACAAAAGGATGGGTAAGTAAAAGTGCTGGATAAATAACAGTATAGTCTTTACTTTGTCAAGTTGAACCTTGATTCTTAGAACTTCCTATTTCCTTATTATTAGAACACAGAGTTTTTTCCTTCATAAACCTTTCATTAAAACAGTGAACAATTACTTTCTTTTTTACTAACAAAAGGTGAAGTAAAAAGTGAACATTGTCCTTTTCTTTTGGATTCTTTTGGATTCCTTCCAGACTATCTTCATGTTGTGATAGTTCATTTCTTTTTATAAACATTTGTTCAAATAATTTTGTGTAGAGGTCACAAAATACAGTGGAAAGTGTTCTGAATTTGGGTCCAGAGATAATGAATTAAAATCCTTAGTGTGCCACAATATATGTGAACTTGAGCAAGCTTCTCTGGGCCTCAGTTTCTTCATCTATAAAATGGCAAAATTGGGTTAGTTGACCATTAAACTTCCTTCTAGCTCTAGAGCTAGGATTCTGTGAACTTTCTTCATCCTAATTCCTTTAGAAATTTAGATCTTCATTGTTGGATCAAAGGTCAATTGTTTTCTATTAAAAAAAGATTAAGACCTGACTAGAATATTTGAATTTATATAGACTAAGCTACTGAACAGCTAATATCATGTAAACAGTTCTTTGGATATGTGAAGAACTCAGTTTTGGAACATGATAACTATGGATGTTCCTCTAGAACACTGGTCTTCTGATTAACATTTTTGATTTCTTCACTATACCATGACAAGTTATAATCTACATGAGATACAAATTAATCACCCCAAAGATCAAACATGAAAGTCAATTACCTTTTAATTTGTCTTTACAGGGATCTTTGCATTATAAAAGAGAAAATGAAATAATAATAGTATTATAACAATATAAAATATAATATAATGATATGTTATGTAATATGTAATAATGAAAAATGATAGAATAAATGGTATAATAATAAACAATAGTATTACAGAACTGACTCTTGTACAATATTTTTGACATCAGTGAAATATGGCTAGTCTATTAAAACTATGCTGGCCTTATTATGGTTGCTATATCAATAGCATTACATTTTAATGCATGTGAGTGATTTAATACATGTCATGTGATATGATTTGTGTGTAAAATCAGTACATCAAGGATCATTGGTTCAACAATTTTAATATTTTGCCACTGATAAAGATAATAGAACCTTTATGCATTTTTAGAATCCTTTATAAGTTGTTACTTTTTTCATTTCATGGCTCTTCATGATGATGCATCTCTTCAAAGTAAGCTAAACTGGTGACAGATATGTTGACCATTATTGAGCCCATAACTCAAATCCTTTCCAGTATAGTAGGACCTCCCAGATCTTATGATATATAGCCTAAAAAAACCTCAAATCCTATTCAGGGTCCATGGAATATCAGTAAAAGATGTTAGCAGAGGGGAATATATCAAGAAGGAGGCTTAAACTGAAATAGATATTTTTTAAAAACCATCTTGATATAAACAATGAAACAGGTTATCTTTCTAAATTTGTTGTTCATTTTTGCCACACATAAATCCAATTCACACCCAAGACATCATCTTCAGGATGCTATTAGTTTTCTTCAAGAACAAAAGATGGAAAGCAATAACAAAGAATTGAGTGGGATAATGAGGAGTTGAATGATATACCTTTTCTCCCACCTAATATATGTCAGAAGAAGGTTTTCAACTCAGTTCTCCCTGACTATGGAAGAATATATTGGTCAATCATTCTTTATATTCCCCAACACTTTTTTATAGTGACCAAAAGTAATGGGAAGTTTTACTAGACTTAAGGAAGAATCTGCAGACTCCAATGATGATGAGCACTAAAACAATTGACTATCAGAGATTATGAAATTTCTCTGTAGGAAAAGAAAACCTGTCTCTGAGTTTAGATAGATTAGCCATTAACACAACTGGAAAAAGGAGGATAAGCAGGAATCCCCTCTTATAAAAGACCTCCTAGCTTTAGTATTATATATTTTCATAATTCTATATAAAATGTACTTATGAATATATGCTTTTTAAATGTGTCATCTGGAAGTTAGAGATAAACTTGAAAACAAAAAAAATGTTAAATATAGATTGAGATGGAAACTTGACTCATTAATTCATTCTCTTTCACTAATCAAGCTTAAACTAAATCATAGCAAATATATTTTAACTTAAATAAGTGAGAGCAGCTAGGTGACAGTGGATAGAACTCGGAACCCAAAGTCAAAAAGACTTATTATTATAAATCCAAATCCAATCTCAGACGCTTATTAGCTGTGTGATCACGTAACATTGTCTCAGTTGTAAATGAGCTAGAGAAGGAAATGGCAAACCACTCCCCAAATAGGGTCAGAAAGAGTCACACACGACTGAAAAGTGACTAAATAACATATTTTAGATAGGCAATTTGTTTCATTGTTTATTCCAGGAGCCATTTAAAAACGCACCAATTTTTTTTTGTTTGTTTATATTTATGTTAGTCCACTGAGTAAACCCCTGGAGTTCCTAATTACAATATGCAAGGCTCCTAGGATTCTCAACACCGAAGGTCTTTGAACCAGTGCCACCCCCAACTCGACCCTAGGGAAATCTAACATCCTAAAATGAAAAAAAGGTCAGGGAAAAGCAGGGTCTATTGAATGTTACCTTGGAGATAAAAATACAAGATTGGAAAAGTTGGATAGAAGAGACACTTCATTGAAGCTTTAGAAGAGAATACAAATTGGTCTCCAATCCAGTAAAACTACTTAGAAGAGATCAGGCAGGAACTTAAAAATCATATGGAAAAATTGGGAAAAGAAATGCAAGAGAAAATTATTGTCTTACAATAAAAAATGACAGAAGGAAACAAATCCTTAAAAATACAATTGGACAAATACAAAAAGAAAATAATTACCTCAAAAACACTTGAGTCATTGGAAAAAGATAGCAACTCCTTTAAAAATAGAATTACTCAAATTGTAAAGAAGATGCAAAAATTAAAGGAGAAAAGACCTTTCTGAAAAATAGGCTGGGATCAGTGGAAGCTAATGACTTCATGAAACACCAAGAATCTGAAAAAGAAAATCAAAAAATGAAAAGCATAGAAGAAAATATAAAATACCTCAATGACTAAAAAGAAAACTGACCTGGAAAGACAAGAGAGATAATTTAAGAACATAGGACTACCTGAAAATATTGATCAAAAAAAGAGCCTGGACACCATTCTTCATTCTTCAGGATATGGTTAAGGAGAACTGACCTGATTTCCTAGAAGCAGAGGGCAAAATAGTCATTGAAAGGATCCACAAATCCCCTCCTGAAGAGGGATCCTCAAATAAAAACACAAAGGAAAATTGTAGCCAAACTCTAGACTTATTAGATCTAGGAGAAAATCCTGCAAACACCCAGAGAGAAACAAGTCAAAGAAGTCAATTAGTATTACACAGGACCTGGCTCCATCAATACTAAAGGATCAAAGGGCCTGTAATATGATATTGTGAAGATCAAGTGACATTGGATTACAACCAAGAATCAACCATCCAGCAAAACTAAGTCTTTTCTTTCAGGGGAAAAGTTGGTCATTTAATGAAATAGGTGACTTTCAAACTTCCTGATGAAAAGACTAAACAGAAAATTTTCTAAACAGATATTTTGATCTTCAAAGAGGAGACTCAAGAGATACATGCAAAGGTAAACAGAGGAAAAGAAAAAGACTACTATCAAATAAGATTAGACTGGTTACATTCCTACCTGGCAGGAAGATTTTAATAACTTTAGAGAATTATAACTCCATTAAAGGGAATATACTTAGGCTGAAGGTATGAACAAACATTCATGGAATATCCATGATTTTGATGGAATGATTTAATAAATTATTTCATTTTATAAAAAGGAGAATTGTTAAGAGATTGGAGGAAGGGGGAGACTGAATGGGGTAAATAGCATCACATGAAGAGGTCCAAAGAATTTATTACAATAGCAGGAAAGAAGGGAGGAAGTGAGAATCAACATGAATTTTGTTTTCATTGGATTTGGCTCAAAGAGGGATTAACATATACACACACTCAGTTGAGCTTAGAAATTTATCTTATCTTTCAAGTATTATAGGAGGGGAAAAGGGAGGAGAGAATGAAGGATTGTTAGAAGGGAGGGAAAGAAGAAGGGAAAAGGGGGGAGGCAGCTAGGTGGTTCAATGAAAAGAGCATTGACCCTGGAGTCAAGAGGACCTGAATTTAGTTGCAGCCTCAGACTTTAATAATTACCTAGCTGTGTGACCTTGGGCAAGTCACTTAATCCCATTACCTTGCCAAAAAAAAAAACTAAAATAAAGAAGGGAAAAGGGAAAGAAAGGGGAGGGTGGTAGATAGAAAGGGGAAACACATTGAGGGATGAGGGATTCAGAAGTAAAAATACTAGGGAGGAAGGGTAAGGGGGAAGAAGGCGAAATATACAAAGAGTGGAGATAGCATGGAGGGTAATAAAGAGTTAGTAGTTATAACTATGAATATGAATGAATGATCTCTCCCATAAAAGAGAAGATAGCAGAGTGAATTAAAAACAAGAATCCTATAATCCTACAAAGAAACATCTTTGTAGCAGAGAGATATATACAAAAGTAAAGGTAAAAGACTTGAGCAGAATATTTTATTCTTCATCTGAAGTGAAAAAAAAGCAAAAAATTCCTTATCTTAGACAAAACTTGCAAAAATAGATCTCATTAAAAGAGATAAGGAAGGAAACTATATCTTCTTTAAAGTTACCATAGATAGGGGCAGCTAGGTGGCACAGTGGATAGAGCACCGGCCTTGGAGTCAGGAGTACCTGGGTTCAAATCCGACCTCAGACACTTAATAATAATTACCTAGCTTGTGGTCTTGGGCAAGCCACTTAACCCCATTTGCCTTGCAAAAAAAACCCCTAAAGTTACCATAGATAATGAAGAAATTTCTATACTAAATGTGTATGCAAGGATATAGCATCCATATTCTTAGAGGAGAAGCGAAATGAGTTACAGGAAGACATGGACAGGAAAAACTCTACTGATGGGGGAGTTCAACATCCCTCTTTCACAATTAGATGGATGTAACCATAAAAATAAGTAAGAAGGAAGTTAAGGAGGCAAATAGAATGTTAGAAAACTTAGATATGATAGGCCTCTGGAGAAAACTGAGTGGGGATAGAAAGGAATATTTTTTTTTCCTGTGGTACATGGCTCCTAAACAAAAATTGAACATGTATTAGAGTATAAATACTTCATAATTAAATGCAGAAAGGCAGAAATATTGAATGTATCTTATTCAGATAATTTGCGATAAAAATGACATGTAATAAAATGCCATGGAGAGATAGAGCTAAACCTAATTAGAAACTAAATAACTTAATTTTAAAGAAGGAATGGATCAAACAACAAATCATAGAAAGAATTAATGATTTCATCCAAGACACTGAAAATAATGAGATAACATGCCAAAATTATGGAATTCAACCAAAGCAATTATTAGGAAAAATATTACATTTCTACATGCATACATGAATAGGAGAAGAGATCAATGAATTGAGCATACAACTAAAAAAGTTAGAGAAAGAACAAATTAAAAATCCCTAGTTAAATACCAAATTAGAAATTCTGAAAATTAAAGGTGAAATTAATAAAATTGAAGGCAAGAAAAATATTGAACTAATAAATAAAACCAAGAGTTGCTGTTATTAAAAAAATAAAATACATTAACCTTTGGTTAATTTGATTAAAAAAAAGAAAACCAAATTGCTAGTATCAAAAGTGAAAAAGGTAAATTCACCACCAATGAGGAGGAAATTAAAGTAATAATTCAGAGCTATTTTGCCAAACTGTATGCCAATAAATTTGATTATATAAGTGAAATGGATGAATATTTACAAAAGTATAAATTGCTTGGGTTAAAACAAGAGGAAATTAAATACTTAAATAACCCTATCTTGGAAAAAGAAATTGAACAAGCCATCAATGAATTCCCTAAGAAAAAATTGCCAAGACCAGATGGATTCAAAAGTGAATTCTAGCAGACATTCAAGAAACAATTGGTTCCAAATCTATATAAAGTATTTGAAAAAATAGATGAAGAAAGAGAGTTGCCATATTCCTTCTATCACATCCATAAACCAGGAAGAGTCAAGACAGAGAAAGAAAATTATAGACCAATTGCCCTAATGAATATGGATGCAAAAGTTTTAAATGAAATATTAGCATAGTGATTGAACAAATTTTATTAGGATAATACATTCTGATTAACTAAGATTTATACCAGGAATGCAGGGTTGGTTCAATATTAGGAAAACTTTCAGCATAATTGACCATATCAATAACAAAGCTAGCAGAAATCATGATTATCTCAATTTTTTTTGACAACATACAGCACCCATTCCTATTAAAAACACCATACAGCAAAGAAATAAATGGAATGTTCCTTAAAATTATAAGTAGTATCTGTCTAAAAACCATAAAGAAGTTTTATATATAATGAGGATAACTAGAAGCATTCCCAATAACATTGGGATGAAAGAAGAATGCTCATCATCACCTTTATTATTGAATATTGTATTAGAAATATTAGCTTTAGAAATAAGAGAAGAAAAGGAATTTGAAGGAATTAAAATTGGGGGAAAAAAGAAAAGTTAAAAACTCTCACTTGTGTCATAGGCAACAAGCCCCTGTAGAGTCAATGTGCCTAATGATTCTATCAGGTATTCTATATTCTAACATGTTGGAACCCATAGAGTAAAGAACAAAAACTATTTCTCTTTCCCCCCTCCCCCACTTAGTTGAAAATAATACCATTACAGGCCAAGAAAGATTAAAAACTTCCTAAGAGAATATTGATGACACAACTCTGTTGTTCCTTAGCAAAGAACTTCTAACAAGTTTCAACTTGGGACAGCTAGGTGGTGCAGTGGACAGAGCACCAGGCCTGGAGTCAGGAGGACCTGAGTTCAAACCTGGCCTCAGACACTTAATAATTACCTAGCTGTGTGACCTTGGACAAGTCATTTAACCCCATGGCCTTGAAAAAAAAACAAAAAAATAAAACCCCCCAAAACCCAAACCAAGTTTCAACTGATTCCATCATAATGAAATGTATTTCCAATCTATCACACATCATTACAACCAGAAGACCAAAGTCATCCAATCCCTCAGGATAATGCCCCTTTTGAAACAGCCTAAGAAATTAACATAGTTTTCAGACTTAGGTCTTAGTTCTTAATCAGAAAACCAATTTCTGATAAGCTCATAGAGAAATGTAATGGGGGTGTGTGAAGAGGAAGGAGTCAAGATGTCAAAATAAAGGCAGGAAATCCCAGCAGCTTTCCTCCAGATCACTTCAAATGCCTCTAAATAATAACTCTAACTAAATTCTAGAGTGGTGTAACCCACAGAAAGACTGACAGAAACAATTTTCCAGCTGAAGACAACTTGGAAGATCCATGAGAAGAGTCTGTTACACTGGGATTTTTAGAAAGATCATTGACTGCCAGAGCAAAACTGGTTCCAGTTATTCAGGAACAGCCTATGGGGATCTGGGTCCCTGAGGGTGCCTTGGTCCATTTCCAGACTTCTCAGTCCAGGGATTGCCAAGGACAACTTGGAAGGTCAGTGTGAAAACTATGCCACACCAGAGTGAACATGGAGCCTAGTCCAGTGCAGGCCTCATCACAGATCTGGGCCCAGGAACCAGGAGCAGGCTGGGGAAGCTTTCTTCCAGAGCACTCAGTCCATGGAGCAACTGCAGTGGTCTCTTTGCTGTCTTTGAGATAGGACTCTGTGGCTTTTCCCTTGCTCAAATCCAGGTTGCAGTCTAAGCCCCAGTCTCAGGGAAAGGAATTTTACTGCTATAACAGAGCAGGGACTCTCCTCACAGTTCTAGGGCAGAAGGGAGGCTTGTGGTCATTCACAGACCAGAACACAGGTCAAGAGAGCAGTCAGAGCCTCTCATAAGACCCTGAAGGAATTGAGGTCCCTGGGGGGTGTCCCTGAAAACAGATTTACAAACCCTCAAAAGCTTGGAATAGTGGGCCCTCTACACTGGAAGCAGAGCTCCTCCTTAATAAAGAGTTAAAATCAAGTCATAGACTAGAGAAATAAGCAAACAACAGAAGAAAACAAAAATCTGACCATGGACACATGTCACATGGACCATTGTCACATGGAAATCAAAATACACACTCAGAAGATAACAAAGTCAACGCTCCTAATATCCAAAGCTTCCAGGAAAAAAAGAGGAATTGGGTTCAAGCTATGGAAGAATTCAAAAAAGATTTTGAAAATTAAGTAAGGGGAGTAAAGGAAAAATTGAGAATAGAAATGAGAGTGATGCAGGAAAATCATGATAACCAAGTCAACAACTTGATGAAGGAACTACGAAAAAAATGCTGAAGAAAATAACATCTTATAAACCAGCTGAAGTTAAATGGGAAAAGCAATCCACAAGGTCAATGAGGAGAAGAATGCCTTAAAAAACAGAATTGACCAGATGGAAAAAGAGATACAAGAATTCTCTGAAGAAAATAATTCCTTCAAATGTAGAATGGAACCAAGGGAAACTGAAGACTATGAGAAATCAAGAAACAATAAAACAAAACCAAAAGAAGGATAGGCTAGAAGAAAAACCAAAAACAAAAACATCCTTCAGAATCTGATGATCACCATGTTCACTTTTAAAAAAATCTATTATGTATTTCTTTTCCTTAATCCTAATTCCTCATTCTAAAAATGATTAACCTGTAAACATGATTAACACAAATGTGTAAATACAATAGTCATATGGATGAATATTAAAGAAAACTTCATAACATGTATTTGGAAAAGTAAAATAGAAATAAAATAAAAACTAGAAGAAAATGTGAATTATCTCATTGGACAAACAACTGACCTGAAAAACAGATCCAGAAGAGATAATTTAAAAAATATTGGGCTACCTGAAAGTCAGGACCAGAAAAAGAGCCTAGAAATAATCCAGCAAATGCCCTGATAACTGAGAAGCAGAAGATAAAAATAGAAATTGAGGGAATCCAGTGATGACCTCCTGAAAGATATCCCAAAATAAAAACTCTGAGTAATATTATAGCCAAATTCTAGAACTTCCATGTCAAAGAGAAAAATATTAAAAGCAGCATTCAAATATTGTGGAGCTACAGTATGGGTAACACAAGATTTAGCAGCTTCTACATTAAAGGCTCATATAAATATCATTTGAATATGGTATTCTGGAGGCAAAAGTATTTGTACCACAACCAAGAATCAACTGTTCAGTAAAATTGAACATATTCTTTCAGGAGAAAAGATGGACAGCAATGAAATAGGAAAATTTTAAAATTTACCTGTTGAAATGATCAGAGCTGAAGAGAAAGTTTAATCTTCAAGTTCAGGACTCAGGTGAAGCATAGAGAAGGTAGATGGGAAGGGTATAAATTATGAGGGATTTAATGATCTTGAACTTCTTGTATTCCTGCATGGGAAGAAGATACTGATAACTTATATGAACTTTCTCATTTATAAGAGCAGTTAGGAGCATATATAGAAAAAAGCACAGGAGGGAGCTGAATTTGAATGTATAATATATATATATATATATATATATATATATATATATATATTATACCTTCAAATTATATATATATATATAGATATATATATATATATAAAGATGAAGTAAATGGATGAGAAAGGAATATAATAGGAGAAAGGGAAAAGAGGCAAGAAAAAGCTTTTGCAATGGAGTGGAAAGGGAGAAGATGAGGGGAATTGAGTGAGCTTTCACTCTCATTGGAAGTGCTCAGAGAGGAAATAACATACACATTCAACTGGGTATAGAAATTTATCTTACCCTAGAGGAAAATAAGAGAGGAAAGGGATGGGAGAAAGAGTGGGTGTAGGTGAGAGAAGAGAGGGAATCTCATTCGAAAGGTAGTCAACTACAATACACTTTTGAGGAGAGAAAGGGAGAAAGGAAAGGGAGAACAGAATAAATGGGGGTGGAGAGGAATAGGAGGGAGGGAAAAATATTGAAGTAATTTCTCTGATGGACTTATGATAAAAAAATGCTATCCAACCCAAAGACAGAGATGATGGTTCCTGAATACACACTGAAGTACATAAGAAAAAAGAAAGAAATGTAATAGGTCATAAATGTAGTTCATGAAAGTAATTTCAATAAAAGAAGAATAAATACTGTAGTCTCAATAATATAGAATTCCAATAGTAATATCATCAAAATTAGTTCAATCTTTTAATTCAAATTCTTCAATTCAACAAATCTTGATTTTATTAATTTTTATCTACATGCCAGGCACAGTCCTAGGCAACTTGGATTACACTTAACCCATATTGTTCACAGCATCAAGGAGCTAACATTCTTTTGGTTAGAGATAATCAGTACACTAGTAAGTAAATGCAGAGAGCTTGTATTAAGTGATAGAAAGTAATTGAGGAAGGAACAAACAGCCCTAACAGGAAGGATAAAGGAAGATGTCCTGTAGGGGTAGCAATTAAGAAGCTAGAGAACTATGAGATTTCAGGGAATCCAGGATGGTGAGAAGGAAGTGCATTCAAAACAGTGAGGATCATGAATGTGATGGTCGAAATGTTATTATCAGGGACCAATTCGCAGATCAGTTTGACCAGGAGAGCATAAGAAGGGAAACTGAAGGAAATAAGTACAAGTATAAATACAGGCTCCTACTAAATGACTGTTCCTACCTAAGAATCTATATGAATGCAATAAAAACCAATAGAAATTGAGTAAAATCAGAAAGTAACAAAATAATCTTGCCAATAGCGACCAATTTCGAAGTTCTATATAAGAAAGAGGGAGATTTATGAATCTTTGTCTATGGAAATAGTTTAGGGATGTATAGCGTTGTTTGATAGGTTCAGCTAGGTGACACAGTGGATAGAGCACTAGGTTTAAAATCAGAAAGCCTCATTTTTCTGAGTTCAAATCCTGAGACACTTACTAGGAGTATAACCCTTTGCAAGTCACTTAATCCTGTTTGCTTCAGCTTCCTCTTCTTTAAAATGAACTGGAATAGGAAATGGCAAACCACTTCAGTATCTTTGCCAAAACAATCCCAAATGGGATCATAAAGAGTTGGACATGACTGAAAAAAATGACCTAATAACTACCTGGTCTTGAGGAAGTCACTCAATTTGCTCAGCCTCAATTTACTCACCTGCAAAATGAAAAAAAATTGAGCTGAATATTCAGTCTTAATTAGATACTTGGTCAGTTGGAAAGATGTTATAAAGTATGAGAATACTCTTGTGCATGATTTAAGTAAACTGGAGACAGATTATTAGAACTAAGGAACTGAAAGTTCATGCTATATGAAAAGGTCAAGAGTGATGGAGTTGAAATGATGTGTCAGGAGAGGAGAGGAAGAAAATAGGCAAGAAGAAGGATGTAAAAGGAGGATAAATTTTAAGGAAGGAGAGAAAATTGCTGAGTGAAAGGTCTAAAAGCAAGGAGTATACCAAATCCTCATATTGCGTTATTATTTGTCCTTTCTTTTCTGAGATCAGTAACATTACAGAGTGATGTCTTGACTGGTGCATGAATTGGATTTAAGTGAGGCAGGGTTGCGAAAAGTCATCAGCCTCACTGTCTTTTCTAGAACATCAAAATCCAATGGCAAAACAAAAGTTAGGATAAATGGTGATGACCTAGGATGTCGTAGATGAACTTGGGAGTCTTCCATGTCTGACAAAGCTAAGCATCCCACTATAATGATGGTTTTGAGGTCTAGTGATTATCCTGAAGCTGGTTTAACTCATCTGCCAAGATGCCTTTTTTTTTTTTTACAAAGTGTGACCATTATATTACAACTTCTTAGAGCCATAGGAGGGAGTTGGGTGGCCAATGAATACCAAAGGTGAATAAAATGTCCTTAAAAGGACTTGGCAATTCCTCATTCCAGTACTCCTGGTTCTCTTTGAATATCCATGTATCTCTAATGTCTAATGGTGTATGAAAGAGGGAACAGACTATTTAGTGAAGGGAAGGGAAGGGAAGGGAAGGGAAGGAGAGGGGAGGGGAGGGGAGGAGAAGGGAGGGGATGGGAGGGAAGGGAAGAGAATTTATAATTACTTTGATAAAATTCATAAAATAAAAAGTAGACATGCTCAGCAACATACTTATATGTATGCATATATGCATGTAAACAAATGTATTTATATGTGTGTGCCTGTGTGAGTCTGGGTCTATTTTTACAAAGCAAGTACCTCATTGGACCTTTCTCAGATACAACATTCACTCATCACTAGTAGTGGTTCCCTGTTATTTTAGTTGAGACTCAACCTGAACGCCAGGCGTTGTCTCTTTCCTCTTGGCACAGATGGACTCTGAAGATTCCAATCACCCATATCAAGTGTGGTTTTGATGCTACGTGATTTCATTCTAAGGAATTTATAGAGAGTGAGGGAGTTTAGGTCAAGGTCCATGACTCAGATTCACTAACAGAAAATCAAACCTGAATGATTTTTTCCAATCCCTGCTAGTCCCCACTAGCATTCATCTTAATTGGATTCTGCGCTTAGTATACACCTATTGAAGATCAAAGACAAAAGGCATTACATCTGGTCACCAAGAAGTTTACATTCTAATTGCTCTTAACATATACAATATGTTAGTATTTGACCCTTTGATCAAGCAAAAGCTTTTGGTTGCTGGCAAGGCAAGCAGGTTGAATCCTGATTCAATCAAAGATGTATTTCATTGCTTCATGGTAGTATGATGAGGACCCTGGATTTTAACAGTGGAATATAAATGCTGGCTGTATCAGACATACCAGAAAGGTTTTGAATTATTTAGTACTGAAAGCATGATCTCTGATCCTGGCATCAAGATGTTTGTCAAGAAATTATCATTCCATTTACTGTGGTAAATGACTAAATAAATTATGGTATAAGAACGCAGTATAATAAATTGTACAATTAAGAAACAATGAATATGAAGAATTCAACTAAGGATAGGAAGACTTTTGTGACTTTATATAAAGCAAAAAGAAGGAACAAAGTGAATTATATTCTTATTGACTAAGCTAATGAAAAATGAAATCAATGCTAAAGGACATCAGAATTTAAATCATTGCACTAAGCTGTCAAATCCCAAAGACTGATGATGAACTCTATTTCCTTTCTCTCAGTAGAGGAGACATGTCAGAGACTTCTGGTTAGGAATTTTATATAGGTGTATTTTGTAATAAATACTACTACTACTACTACTACTACTACTACTACTAATAATAATAATAATAATAATAATAATAATAATGAAAATATTTTTGTAGTGCTAAGCACTACAAAATGTGTCAGGCTAAGCACTTTAAAAATTCTACTTCATTTTATCCTCAGTGGTGGGTGCTATTATTCTCCTTTTACAGGTGAGAAAAGTGAGGTAAACAGAAGTTAAATTTATCTAGGGCCATACAGCTAATATATGTCTGAGACTGCATTTGAACTCAGTTTTTGATTGCAGGACTAGGTCTCTATCCACTGTAGCACCTAGCTGTCCTCATAACTGTATTTTTTTGTTAAGTTTTGTTAAGAAACAGAGTTCTGTTGGGCAAGAAGGGCTAGGAAATAATACAATGTAAAAATAAGTATTTGCATTAATAACATACACAAGTCAATGACATCTTCAATGAAGAAATCAGAAGGGAATAGGAAGATTTTTACAGGCAACATTTTACATCTTTACAGCAACATAATTGACTGAAAGATGGGAAGAATGCAATATCCTTGAACATTTGATGAAATAAAAAAAGCACTTGACTGAGTTGAGATAAATGCTTTTTTTAAAGGCTTTTTTCCCAAAAAGGTTAGTTCCCATTAATATGTTGGAAGTTAGGCCAGTCTCATTGAAGAGATTGTGTTCTGCTATTCAGCATTTTAGCAAGAATATTAATAAACTGAAGAATACACAGAAGAGAGGAGCCGGGAGGATAAAAGAATGAATTTATACCATATAAGAAGAGGTTGAAAATACTAGGCATTTTTTAGCTCAGAGTAAAGAAAGCTTAGAAGAGGTGGGGCATGATGACTGTCTTCATTTTTGTGTACCAATGACACATGCAAGAAAGATTAGATTTGCTCAGTTTGATCCCAGAGGGAAGAACTAAGAGTAATGGTTAAAAATTGCAAAAAGGAAAATTTTTGGGGGGGGACAGGAGTTTTTCCTTCTTTTTCTGGAAATTCAGGGAAGCATTTGGATCTCTTCTTAGAATAAGTTTTTAAAAGCATAAAATAAAATATCTAAGGTCACTAAGAAAATCAGTTATATCAAAATATAGCTAACTATATTTCTCTGTTTATCTCTATTTCTCTCTATACATCCATTTCCATCATTAATCTTTATCTCATCTCTTTCTGTTTCTATATTTATCTCTTATTTCTCTATATATACACCTGTATATTTCTCTGTAGTTCAAAGGTGGAAAGTGTGAGAGGAAGGCCTTTCTGTTGATTAGTCCATGAAGAGACAGGTTAAGATGTACCAGATTGTCACATTTTGTTTTCAGATGTCACATGATGATGCTCACAGGCTGTTGATGATGATGTACCTCACTGATATGGGAGAAAGCAAAACCAATTTAAGGCCAAGACATTCCTTCAGCAGCTAGACCAACTCCAATAGTTTTGTTTCCTATCAATCAAGCCAATTCTGGTAAAAACAAGTGTGAAGGATGCCTTGCCTAGTATACCCCTCACTATAAGAAACTTAATTGTTCAACTCATGCCAGTAATCACTTGGTTGGTTGGGGTAGCTGTTTTCAATACCAAAGGACTAGAAATAGTAGAACTAGTCTTTCAGTCAGCTCTCTTATGCCTCTCTCTCTCTCTCTCTCTCTCTCTCTCTCTCTCTCTCTCTCTCTCTCTCTCTCTCTCTCTCTCTCTCTTTTTCAGAGATTCCAAGTTCAGAACTTCTAGAACAGGGGGAACTTCCAGACAATTGGATCTTTCCCAGAGTAGATGGACTACCCTTGGAGTTTATGGCTCCCTCTTCATTGGCTGATTTGAAACAAAGGTTGAATGATAACTTAGGTCTGCTATGAGAAGGGATTCTTGTTCAGGTTTAGTTTGGACTAGATGGCTTCTTAGGTCCCAACTCTGGCACCAAGCTATTTGAAGGATTGTCATCTAAAGGACTTGTTTTGTTTTTTGAATGCAAATCTTGGGAAAATAGACAACTGCCAAAAAGACAATTTGGGTTCAAGCCGAGGTAAAATTTCCTATTACCTAGAGCTGTCTGAAAGGGCCATAGAACAACACTGAAGGCTTTCAAATGGATGCTCTTATTGAAGTTGGGGAGGGGTTCTGTTCAAGGTCAGGTTAGATGAGGTGATGTAACTGAACACTAAAATTCCCTTTTTTGTTAAGTGTGAGGATTCCACCTTTTAATCAGTTTTTATCAGGGCTATTAATTAAACCAACTCCACTCAATTAGCATGCTTGTTCCATAATGTTTTAAGTCTGGGCATGATTTAGCTTGATTCAATTGGTATTTATTGATTACTGTATACTCAGCATTGTGCAAGGTATTAAAGTTTTCTATTCCAGTCTAAGAAGGATGCCTTTGAATGCTAGAAGTACTCTAAAATGCCTTCATTCATTCATTCTTTTTTTTGGCATGTTTTTTAGGTTTTTGCAGGGCAATGGGGTTAAGTGGCTTACCCAAGGCCACACAGCTAGGTAATTATTAAGTATCTGAGGCCAGATTTGAACTCAGGTACTCCTGACTCCAGGGTCAGTGCTCTATCGACTGTGCCACCTAGCCACCCTTTTTTTGGCATTTTTAAGCACTTTTTTGGCATAATTCCAAATCCCTTTTCAAAATTGCATACCATTTCACAGCGCCAGCAACAATGTACTAGCATGACTATCTATTATTCCACAACTTCTCCATCATTGACTATTGACATTTTTGTCATCTTTGCCAAATTGCAGGGTATGAAGGGAAACCTCAGGGTTGTTTTTATTTGTATTTCTTTTTTTTATTTTTGTGGTTTATTTCTTTTTTTCATATTATCACAATAATCTTGTTGTGAAAGTGAATATAAACCCCCTTTCCCCAAAAAGATAAAGAAACCTCAAGAAAAATGAAGTGAGGGGAAAAAAGTGCACTTCAGTATGCATTCAGATTCTATCAGCTGTCTCTGGGATGAATTCCCTTCTTTATCATAAGTCCATCACAGAAGTTTTTTCAATATTTTTTCCCATAGTTGCTATTGCTAGCTGTATTTCTCTCCATGCTATTCTTCCCCATCCCGATTTTATTCTATTCTCTCTCTTCTTTTACTCTCTCCTTCTTCAGAAGTGTTGTATCTGACCACCCTCTACCATGATCTTCCCTCTCTTTTATCACCTACTCCCCCCTTTTCTCCCCATCTCCCTTATCACATCCCTTTCTTCTCATTTTTCTCCATATTGAATGTGTTTATTATTTTTTCACTGAGAAGTTTCTGATGAGAATGAAGGCTCACTCATTCCCCCTTACCTTCCCTGCTTCCACTCCATTACAAAAACTTTTTCTTGACTCTTTTTTTGTGAAATATCTAAACCCATTCTACCTCTCCATTCCCTTTCTCCCAGTACTTTTCTTTCTCACCCATTAACTCTATCTTTACACTATATTATGTCATGATCTTCAACTCCCTTCTGTGCCTTGTCTATATATGTTTCTTCTAACTGATCTTATAAATGAGAAGGTTCATATGAGTTATCTGTACATTCTTCCCTTGCAGGAATATATGCAGTTCAACATCATTACAATCCTCATAATTAGTCCTTCCCATCCACCTTCTCTTTGCTTCACCTGAGTCCTGTACTTGAAGATCAGACTTTCTGTTCAGTTCTGGTCATTTCACCAGGACATTTTGGAAGTCTTCTTTTTCATTGAAGGTCCATCTTTTCCCCTGAAAGAGGATTTCAGTTTTTCTGGGAAGTTGATTCTTGATTATAAACCAAGCTCTTTTGCCTTCTAGAATATCATATTCCAAGTCCTATGAGTCCTTAATGTATATGCTGCCAAATCCCATGTAATTCTGACTGTAGTTCCACAGTAGTTAAATTGTTTCTTTCTGACAGTTTTTAGTATTTTCTTTTATATTCCTAGGAGATTTTCTTTTAGAATTTCTTTCAGGAGATGATTGGTGAATTCCCTTAATTTCTATTTTACCCTCTGCTTCTAGGATCTCAGGGTGATCTTGCTGGATTATTTCTTGAAAAATGAAGTCTAGGCTCTTTTCTTGGTCAATTCTTTTAAGTAGCCCAATAATTTTGAATTATCTCTCCTGGATCTGTTTTCCAGGTCATTTGTTTTTCCAATTATTATTTTACATTTTCTTCTAGTTTTCGTTCTTTGGGGTTTCTTTTATTGTTTCTTGATTTCTCAAAAGTCATCTACTTCCTTTAGCTCCATACTACATTTGAAGAAGTTATTTTTCTCAGAGAGCTTTTTTTAATCTCCTTTTCCAACTGGCTGAATTTTCTTTTTAAGGCATTTTTCTCCTTATTTGCTTTTTGAGCTGATTTTTCCATTTGACCTTAACTGGTCTTTAACATGTTATTTTTCTTTAGCATTTTTTGTATTTTCTTCAACAAACTGTTGACTTTTTTACCTGTATTGCTTTCATTTCACTTCCCAAGTTTTCCTTTACCTCCCTTACTTGCTTTTCAAAGGGTTTTTTTTGAGCTCTTCTATAGCCTGAGCCCATTTCCTATTTCTCTTGGAGATTTTGGATACACAAATTTCAACTTTGTCATCTGCTGAGTATGTATTTTGATTCTCCATGAGACCAAAGTAATTTTCTATGGATGGGATCTTCTTTTTCTATTTGCTCATTTCCTACTTCCAAAGCTTTGGGGGGGGGGGTGGAGATAACCCCCACCTTAATTCCTTCAAGGTCTTATGAGAGGCTATGACTGCTCTCCTGCCTTTGTTCTGGTCTGTGGATTATCCCAAACACTACCATCTGCCCTGGAGCTGTGAGGAGGGTCGCTCCTCCTCTATGGTGGAATGGGGGGCCCAGACTCAACCTGGACCTGAGTGTGGACAAACAGCAGAGTTCTGCCTCACAGAGAGCAGAGAGAGCTCTGAAGGTTCTCCGACTCCCTTACCCTTTATGGGCTGAATGCTCTAGAAGCACTCTAGAAACCTGCTAGGTGGCTCTGCAGGTACGTGCTGTAGGGCTGTTCCTGATGCTGGTACTGGCCTCAGTCCCATCCTTACTTTGGAATGGTAGAGTTTTCTCACAGACCTTTCAAGCCATCCATGACAATCCCTGGTTCAAGAAGTCTGGAAATCTCCTATGCTGTCATGGACCTAGGCACCCCCAGGGACCCAGGCACCCCAAGGCTTGTTCTTGGAAGGCTGGAGATGGTTTGTTCCAGTGTGGTTGCAGCCCAGCTCTATTCCAATTCTTTCCAAACCTGGGTCCTGGTGAAACATACCTTTCCCATGGATCATCCAAGTTGTCTTGGATTGGGAAATGATATCACTCAGGCTTTCTGTGAGTTCTTCCCCCTCTAAATTTTTCTAGTCTTAATTTTATGACTTTTGGAGCTTTTAGGGGTTGAGTTTCTGGGAATTCTTGCCCTCACTTTATCATCTTGGTTCACCCTGCCTCCCCCATTCATTCATTCATTATCAGAACCAGGGAAATTAGTTAATCTAGATAAAAGAAGATTTAGGGGAGACAAGTTAGATGTTTTCAAATTTTAAGGGGTTGTCATATAAAAGAAGAATTAGATTTTAATTAAAGGTAATGGGTAGTAATTGCAAAGTGACAACTTTTGAATTACTATTAAGAGAATTAATTGTTGTCCAATATTTCTGTCAAGTACAGTTCTTCATGATCCAATTTGGGAGTTTCTTGGCAAAAGATATTAGACTGGTTTTCTATTTCCTTCTCTAGCTTATTTTACAGCTGTAGAAACTGAGGTAAACTGGGTTTATCACTTTCTCAGGGTAATAGAGCTATTAAGTGTCTGAAGTAAGATTTGAACTCAGTTCTTCTAGCCTCCAGCCTGGCCTCCATTCCCTGCTCCACCTAGATTCTTGCAAAGAATTAGACCTATCCAGAAATAGAGTGAGGTCCTAGAAATTTTCATCATGGAATTATTCATCTTAATGATGGAAAGAAAGGGATTTTTCTTTAGGAAAAGGTAGGACTAGATGGCCTCTAAGGTATTGGAATTCCCTTCTAACCTAGAAGGGGATACCTTTCAAAAGTGAATGAAATGAGTCTTAACACCTTTAAGGTAGCACATTAAATGGTAGAGTAGGAAGCAGAAGGAAGAAAACAAGCATTGTCTTTAGATGCAACAACCCTAGATTCAAATCCTACATTTTATACTGATTAAGTAAATGTGCAACTGTGGACAAGTCACTTAGCAGTCTAGAATTCTGTTTTCTGCATTTATAAAGTAAGAGGATTGGATCAGATGGCTTCTGTGGTCCCTTTCAAGTAGAGATTTATGATCTCCTTAGCCACTGACAAGAAGTAACAGCACTTTATAAATAATTCTTAATTAGGGAACTATGGAACTGGTAGCTTCCAGGTCATGTTATTGATGAATTCAAGTCTACGTTGTCTGTGGTAAGAGGAACAAAGAAAACAGATAATGAGTGACTATGTGTTCTCTGCAATCACCAGCCCTCCTCAGGACCTTTACTTTCCTTCACACTTTGGGATGCAAAAAGAAGATGCATCAGTGAATGGAAAGGACAACCAGGATGAAACGTTAATCACTTCTTAACGTTAAGCATGGGAATTTTGGCAGGATCCAAGGGACCCTATGAACAAGATAAGGGCACATTTTAAACTGTCTCAAAGTCAAAGCACCTATTCAAGGGGAAAGAATGTGGCAGGCAGCATGTGCCTGTGGCCAGAAACCCAACTTGTTAAGTAGAGCAAGGAGGATCAGTACAGGCCTGTGTTATGAGCTGAATGTCAAAAATGCAGCTTACAAGAGTCTTGGATTCTTGAGACACTGGGGTGGTTTTATTCTCAGCAGCTGCCAGATTACTGAATAAATGAAGTTCTGTCTTCAGGCTGACACATCAACAAGGTGATTCAGCAGTCATGTCATTCCTTACAAGATAGGCTATCTGCTAGAGAAGAGAAAATCTTTTCAGGTACATAAGAATGGGTCTGTCTCAAATAACCTTCCCCTGTTGTTGAGGCATGTCTTCCAGAAATTTGACCTTGAGGCTCTAGGAAAGAGGCTAGAATAGATACACATGGGACAGTGTCATAGCTTCTGCTATAGACTGTCTCCTGGACCTTCCCCATCCCAAAATAGGGATTGCCATTGATTCAGTACATCCCAAAATAGGGATTACCATTGATTCAGTACTTCTTTTTCTCATTAATCCTATAGTACATGTTGCCTTCACTGAGGTAAGAATTAGACTTGTGATTTCATTAATATAAAGAATTACTAGGTAAGTATAATTCTTCTATCAATGCAAATCAATATTCTCTCCAAAGCTTATAGTCATAGAGTTGTCTGGAGGAGCTGGTGACTTGGCCAGGGTCATACAGTCATACAGAAAGAAAGGAAAAGAAAGAATAAGGAAGGAAGGAAGGAAGGAAGGAAGGAAGGAAGGAAGGAAGGAAGGAAGGAAGGAAGGAAAAAAAGAAAGAAAGAGACAAAGAGAGAAGGAAAAAGGGAAAGACAGAAAAGAGAGAGAAAGTAAGAGAGACAGAGAGAAAGAAAGAAAGACATAGAGAAAGAAAGAAGAAAAAATATAAAAAAATTATTTTGGGGCAACTAGGTAGCACAGTGGATAGAGCACCCGCCCTGGAGTCAGGAGGACCTGAGGTCAAATTCGGCCTCAGACACTTAATGATTTTCTAGCTGTGTGACCTTGGGCAAGTCACTTAACCCTATTGCCTTGCAAAAACCTTAAACAAAATTCTTTCCCCTATATTTCTCATAAGGTTATAGCTATATCCAGAGAATTGTGTCATCATTATCTGAGAACTTTGACTGAAAAGGAATGCTTTAGAGACTGTTGATTTAAAGGAGAGAGGAAGGTTACCCAGTCTTGAGAATGAAAAAGTAATAAAGAAGCAAGTTGAGGGAAATGAATAGACATCAAGAAGGGAGAACATGTGCCACCATGTATTCCCGGAATGATTTGACCCACCTCATGCAAGAATCTCTAGTCTCTCCTGAGTGTTTTCCACAGAATTTCATGAGTTAGATTTTTCTACCACAGAACTCTAAATTGTTTTGTGACCATATCCCTCTATTACTGTGCTAAAAGAAAATAATTGATATTTGATTATAATCCACCTGGACTCTGCAAAGACATTGTACTAATTTGTGTGGAGGGGACAAGAATAATTCCTTTATTTGCTATTCGCTCAATATTTACATTATTGCTTAAAGACATTTTGCTATTGTTTTGTGACTCATACTTCATGCGTTGGGGACTGGGAAGGGATAGACACAATTCACAGGCCCTGATTTACATTATTTTCACTAATTAATGCAGACCCCCCCAACAGTTCACAGGCCCTGATTTACATTATTTGCACTAATTTATGCAGACCCCCCCCAAAAGAAAAAAAAAGAAGCAAGGGCCCAAAGTTAAAGTTCTTTGAATTTTCATGCATCAATTGTTACAAAGGGTTTATGAACAATGAATGATTATTAGAAATATTAGTCATAGCAGAATGATGATGGATTCGAGCAGGTGAGAGACTGGAGGCTAAACAAAGAATCTTAATTTAAAAAAAATCTGTCCAGCAAGAGCAACATTTCTTCTCAGTGATCATATCAATTCTTCTTCGGGTCTTGTACTGCAACTAGAATGACATTTACTATTCAAGATTGGGAGAGACAGAAAGATTTAGGGAATATCTGGTTTAATAATTCATGATACAGATAGGGAAGTAGCTAAATAGTTTGTGATGAGGTAGTCTCAGAACAATAGCTTTTCAGTTAAAATCCTGGGTCATCTCTGAATGTTTGTGGTATGGCATCACCAACTGACTCTGCCAGGTAAACAGACACCCTACTGGGGGGAAGGAACCAAGAATCACCATATTGTGCCAGAAACCTGTGACAGGGAAAGAAGTCTTTGAGAGGGACAGGCACAGCATAATTTCCTTATCACGGGAACAAAGAGAATGAATTCTTATACAATACCTATTATAGGCCAGGCACTATATAAACCTTTGTAAATATTAACTCATTCGATCCTCACAATAATCCTGGGAAAGAGATATTATTATCCTCATTTTATACCTGAGGAAACCGAGACAGAGAGGTTGTGATTTGCCCAGTCACACAGCTACTGTCTGAGGGCATTTGAACTTAGAGGTCTTCTTGATTCCAAGCTCAGCATTTTATGGATTGGTTCCCCACAATTCAACCTCAAAACAAGAGAACCATGGCTTGTCTTACACTCCACTCACAATAGTAATCTTTCTTCTAAACCTTGAATGCTCCAGTAAAGTATTACCTCTGCAGGTAGCATTTCAATTTAATTGTATATATGGCAGGCACTTCACCTATTCCTTATAGATCTGATGTGGTTTCTTAATAACCATAAAATAGATTCCCTTTTGCCTCCTTTGAGGCTTCCTTTCACCTGATTGCCTCACCCTTTTAAACCAATCTTGTTGATCTATCACATCAGGGAAGGTCCTTTGGAGAGAACTCACAGGATGAAAAAGTGGACTCTGTCTCTCAGTATCCTTGGACAAGGATATCCTACAATGTTTTGCCCACTACAATTGAAGAA
Source organism: Macrotis lagotis (assembly GCF_037893015.1). NCBI lineage: Eukaryota > Metazoa > Chordata > Mammalia > Peramelemorphia > Peramelidae > Macrotis > Macrotis lagotis. The sequence continues at coordinate 198,569,974 of NC_133661.1, forward strand.
ACTCCAAATCTCCAAGCTTCCCTCCCAAGCAGTCCTCAGAGGTTCCTAAGAATATGATGATTGCCTTGTCAGCAGTTAACTCTACTGCTTGTTTTAATCCCTCACTAAATGGTGCTAATCTCCTAGCAGGCTTTGTGATTTTTTTTTCCCCTCCAAAGCAGCCTTTTGAGGTGAGAGTTCAGGTAACTGCTCAAATGTCATATTAGTTTTATAATCCCATAATTGATAGCAATTATAATGTAGAAGGATTTCTGGGACCGAGGTAGAAGTTTGTACTTTAACCATTTCTACTTAGCTAATTCCCACAAAGTTAATGGCATCACTGTTAGAACTCTCTAATTTATAGCACAGAACGCTGCTCTTCAAAGGGTAAATGACTGACATGAGGTCTCACAGCCAAAGAGAGAACAAGGACACAAACAAAAGAGTATGTTCTGGACCTGTAAACTATAGGAAAACGTTGCTGATGATCCAAAATGTCTGTGTCTTTTACACATGTCTGAATTAGAAAGATACTTTAAGTACTAGGTCATAACATCTGGCCATGGTCTTAAAGAACTTTTTTATGAGATACTGGGAAATTGAAGGTATCATGGGAATCTTTAGTTAGAATTTTTTTGAGTTTTTAATTTAAAATGGAATTTTACATTTAGTATGAGTTGATTATATATTCATACCCAGACACATATGAAGGTTCATGTGCTTTTAGACAAAACCCATGCATTATGTCCATATTTTACGTGCACTAAATATACTCCCTGAATTAAATAAATAATAAATAGACCCAAATATTATAGAGGAAAAACCCACTAAATGCCAGACTAGAAAATGTAGCCTCTTCTTTATGAAGCAATGGCACATACAACTGAAACAGTGCCCATTCATCAGAGAACCCTAAGAACTACTTCTAAGGATCATACTGAAACAGTATTTTCTTTAGAATAGGGTAATTACATCTGGAGCAAATGAATATAATGCTCCAAGTTACAAATAAATTTTTTTAACCCAAATATCTCTTCTTTCTCTAAACTGAACTGTTTTTCTTTCTCAAGCTTTAAAAAATTGGAAGGGACATTAAGTGTAACCATAGTCCAACTTTTTCATTTTGAATAAACTAAAATTTAGAGAGACTGAGAGATCTGATCAAGATTACAGAAGTGGTAAATAGAAGAATTTGAACCTAGATCCTCTGACAAAATGCATCATTCATTTCACTGTGCCACATTTACCTCTTGAAAGTTTATTTGTGAAATAGTAACTTTTACTGTCATTGAAGTTTCAAATAGAAATTATTCTAGTAGAGTAAGTAATCAAATCTAACAAAAGGCAGGGGACCTATGGCTACTTTATAGGCAAGGAAACTATCACTGAAATTATGAATTTATCTATATCTATATCTATATCTATATCTATACACATATTTAGAACATGGAATCATATTTAGAACTTAAAAGCCATGAGTTTGACTCCCTTATTTTACAGATCAGGAAACTGATCCATGAAGAGATTAATAAAGTTGTTAAATATATAGTTTATTTATGCAAAGTTTTTACATGTTGTTTTCTCACAAATATTATTGCATATAATACTCATAGTAAGGTGAGATAGTGCTGTTATTACCATATTTTACAGTTGAGGAAACTGAGGCAAATCAGGCTTAAGTGATTTGCTCAGAGTCACATAAGTAATGAATGTCTAAGACCAGATTTGAATTCATGTTGACCAGATTTGAATTCAAGTCATCCAGATTCCAGGCCAGTATAGTTTCTACTACTCATAATACCTGGCAGGTATTCAGCTTTTAATAAGCATTTATTGACTAACTGACATCTTGTTACCTCTTTGTTGCACTTAAGATATTGATGAAAAGTTGGGGAGAAACATTCTAACATAGTAAGATACCAGACTCCAGGACTTCAATTTATTTGTGATTTCAGCAAAATGGGGTAATCCTCAAGAGGTGCAGATTATAATGCATCTAAATCATTGTTGTCCCTGTCTTTTCACAAATCTTCCATTAAAAAAAATGGAGGCTTTTTTCTACCTAGTCCTTTACAAAACATGTTTGAAAAATTCCACCTAATGATTGTTAAAATGAGAATACTAGTAGAGAAAATCAAAATAAGAATCAAATTTAAAGAATTACTTTAGGGGCAGCTAGATGGAACAATGATAGAGCACCATCAGCCCTAGAGTCAGGAGGACCTGAATTCAAATCTGAGCTCAAACACCTATTAATTACTTAGCTATGACCTTAACCCCATTGCCTTGCAAAAAAACCACACAAAACAAACAACAGAAAAAAGAGAATTATTTTGATAAACATTAAGGCAGCATTAAAAAAAAAAAGTACTTTAATTATCATCAAAAGTCCAAAGATTAAGTCCTGGCTACACAGTTCATCAATTATGTGACTTTGAGGAAATTACCAAAACTTTCTGAACATCAGTTTTCTCATCTATAAAATGTGGATAATGATTGTATCATATACACCACAGGGTTGTTATAAGGATTAAATGAAAAAGATTTGCAACATACTTTGTAGATATGACTATGTCTGTATATGTATATAGGTCTGTGTGTACACACACAGACATGTATACTATATATATATATATATATATATATATATATATATATATATATATATACACACACACACTAAACATGCCCCCCACATATTGGGATATAATATATGTTTGCATGTGTGTGCATTGCATGTATATATTTATATATATATATCTTTTAATGCATAAATTTTGTATATATGTCTTATATATTAAGATATCTATATATTCATTTGTTTATGTATTTTCATACACATGCACACATATAGACTATATAAATATATTTTATATGTTCTACAAATTAGGATAGTTGTATGTATATGTGTATATTTATATCTTTTTCCTATCTTACATATTAGTATATATATATGTGTATATGTTTAAACATATATAACTTTTATATATTTACTATATATTCTACAGATTAGGATTTATCCTACATATTAGGACATATGTGTGTTCACTCTAAAGCCTTCATTTATTGCTTTATCCCATAAATATAGTTTTGCTGTTGTCCTCTACTCACTGATTTTGTGGATAGGAAAGGCATTGTCTATAGTTCTTTAAATTGTCTATTTCCAACTATACTGTCCTGACAACCACTATAATGATCACTAAGGACTTTGTATTCTATAATTTGGAAATAAACACATATGTAGTCATGTGACGGTCAATGTTTAACAACTGTCTTTTGGGATGGGGGGGCAGTGTATGGGGGAAAAGTTTAACATTTTCTCCATCATTTCCTTAATTCTAAATAACCAATAAAATATCAAATCAAGCCCTGAATTGTAGTTTTCTGATTTCCAAAGTGCAAAAACTCACTTTTAATTTAATGACTACCTTTTGCAATCCAATACAAACTTATTTCAAACCAGCACATCCATACATATATTTATATAATAGTCTAATACTTCATAGTACCTCTCTTGTATGTTTTAAATAGTAATTTAGTTGATGTTCTTCTAACAAGACACCATAATTATACATTTATAAGCATATACTTAACATGAGAAGATTAAATAAAGTTAGAAAAAAGACAAGAGTTGTAGTAGGCATTAATTGACTCATTCCATGAAGGTAGTCATGGATTGGACAGAATTTGGGGCAGACCGATACTGGACCTGTTCTCAGTGTAAGAAATATATAATCCCAGTCATAAAGCAAATCTAAGGTGTTATGTGGTAAAATGGATAGTGCAGAGCCTGAATCAGGAATACCTGAGTTCAACTCAGACTTACTAAATGTGTGACTTCAGGCAAGTCTTTTTAACCCTATTTTTCTGTTTTCTCATCTGGAAAAGGAAATAGCAAATGACTCCAGTGTCTTTCCAAGAAAATCCCAAATGGAATTATAGAGTTGCAACTGAAATAAACTGAACAACCACAAAGACAGATAAAATCCTAACCTAGGTTAGGTTAGTAGGATCAAGATTTTATTTTATTTTTTAATATAGACAAGATCTATGTGTGTATATAGACACACACATCTATAAATATATGTATAAATAGACATGTATAGTGCCTAGAATTTGCCAGGCAATGTGCTAAACCCTTTTTACAAATATTTCTCTTGATCTGCCATAATGACCCTGAGAAGTACATGCTGTTTATTAGTACTATTTGACATTTGAGGAAACTGAGATAAACAAAGTTTAAGCAACTTGCCAGTTTCCTCCAGCTAGTGTCTGAGAAGACATTTCAATCCAGGCCTTCCTGAGGCAGAACACTCTGTGTTGTGTGAATTGAGCCTGAGCCTGTAGATTCATCAAAAACAAGTTACCACTAAATTACCTGCCTAATTTTCTTTTTGAGAGTGTAATTTTAGACTGGCATTCTAGAGGAATGTCACAGAAATACTATACCAGATTTTCAGCTAAGTATTAGGAAAAGTGTTTATTCATGTACTTGTAGACATGAAGCAAAGTTATGAATGGGATTATTATATGGTGGGTGGATCCAAAATGAATCAACATCTTCCTGGTGAGAGAAGTTTAGAGGGTTGCCCCCTACTATATATCTTTAGTTTGAGCTTCTCATGAAGATACAGAATAATAAAATCAGGTTACAGAGTCTGGACAGGATAATGGACTGCCAAAGAAACTGAGATATGCAATTTCTTCCCTTAATTACAGAGGTGGGGGACAACAGGTGCAAAATGTTGTTAGCATGTAGTCTATCGTTGGTTGTCTATGTTGAACTTTTATTTTTTCTTTTAAAAATCATTCTTAAAAGAAAAAGCATAATGTTAAGGGTAGGAGGATATATTTAGAAGTGAATGTGTCATAAAAACAAAATGCAAAACATACAATAGGATGATTCTAAGGATAGAAAGAAGCTAAAAAATTAAGGATAAATTGCATCTCTGCATTAAATCAATAGGCTAAGTACAAAATAGTCAAGACATAGCTCACCTTGGTATTATAGAATAAATTTTGGATTTGCATTTAGTGTACCTGGGGCTGAATTCCAGCATTGCCACTTATAACTTTTGTGACCTTGGGAAAGTTACTGTTCTGGATTTCAGATAGCTATGGCAGATAACAAGATCTGGAGTCAGGAAGACTTGAGTTCAAATCCAGCCTCAAATTTGAATATAGGTATGTGTGCGTGTGTTTGTGCATGTGTGCATATGTGTGTTACTATATATGCATATACACATATATGCATGCATGTGCACACATACATATAGCAGTTCTATCTCCCTCTGGTTCCTCATTTATTAAGTGGAAATAACAATGGCACCTACCTCCAAAGGTTATTATGAGGTAAAATGAGATGTGTAAAACAATTTCTAAAAATTTTAAATGCTATATTGTTGTTGTTCAGTCATTTTTCAGTTTTGTCTGATTTTCATGGTCCTCTTTGGGATTTTCTTGTGAAAGATATAGGGTGATTTGCCATTTCTTTCTCCTCCTTATTTTATAGATGAGGAAACGGAGTTAAAACAATCACAATCCAAAATATCTTTTTCTCCTCTCTCCATTTTATTTTCTTTTTATTCTGAACTTAACACAAAATAAAATGAACATTGGGAAACATGAGAGGATTATACATGAAACTGTGGATTTCTATTATATGCCAAGTTTAACATTTATTTTTTATGTTTATATCCTTATCCTGTGTGAAAAAAATGAAAATGAAAATAAAAAAATACAAGAGTTTGCCATGAGGCTATGTATGTAAGCAACACATACGAGCCACCCTTGCAAATAACCACTTGCCCAATCTATTCAGCATTAAGTTAAGTGGGAAAAAAATTGAATTGTATTTTATTTTACCACTTGGTACTTCTTGAGGGAATGGTGACCTCATAGGCAGTTTGATTCACTGTTGTTTGCATGTTTCATAGAGCTAATTTTCTTGCATTTTCTTTGCCTTTCCAGTTCAAGGAGAAGATTGCCTTGTGAAGAGAGGAAAAAATGAAGTTTCCTCTAAGAACTTATGAAAAGGGAATGAAAAATGAGTAGAGTCTGCTTAGTTCAATTTCACCTTAAGTTATAAATTAGAGGAGAGAGGGAAGTCTGGCCTAGTAGAGATAGTACTCAATTTGGAGTCAGGACATCCTGAATTCAAATGTCATCTCCAGGACAAGTTCTGAGACCACAAGACATGAAAGCTTTGTACATATCAGCTATAAATTTTTTTAGACTAGGTCTATCTATCTTGCCCAGGTAGAAGTTCAGTGTCCACTAATAGATCAGTCCCAATCTTGATGGACACACAAAAAAATACTTAACAATTATATCTAATTTAATCCTTGCAACCACACAGGGATGCAATTATTTTCCTCATTTTACAGCTGAGGATACAAATTTAATTTAAATGACTTGCCTGGTATCAGTGTTGTAAGTATTTTTAACCCAGGACTTCCTGAGTCCAGTTCCTGTACTCTATTCCCTGCTCTCACTACCAGCCTTAAAGCCTTTAACTTGTTCTGTTTGTTTGTTTGTTAGTTTGCTTTTTTTTTTGTTTTAATCTGCGTGAATTTACCATTCCAAGGCTGCATGGAATCTCTTCACTCCCTGGCTCTCTAAATTGATGCTAGGGTAGAATGGATACCTACTCAACTTTAGCCTTGCTTTAGCTCAGGTTCTAGAGATGCACTAGCCTCAGCCTTCCCCGCAGAAGGGACTATAGATATGTACTGCCAGGCCCCAAAAGGTATGTTATTATTAAAATACAACTTTAAGTATAATTACTAACGTCAGTTAAGTCAGCCTATCATAATCTTGGGGGGGCAGTACAGATAGCAGAGAGTGGTGACAATGCTACTATTGGGAATAAAAGAGGTGGCACAAGATCAATTTTTTCCCAAATCAGTGTTTGTTGCAAGAATTACCTGGAATTCAGTAGATGAAAGCAGATATACAATAAAGTTATCTTTGTTTCAAGGCTTGCCAAATCCTGGTAAAAATAATAACAATGGAAATAACAACAATGACCACAAAACCCAACAGCCTCTGATTATGAATGATTCTAGAGGAAGTGGATCATATAAATTTGCCTTTTTTGGTGACACATACATATAGTGACTGACAATTATTCTGTTCCTCTTCTGCCAGGATACTAAATATGGGTCTTTCCTACCTGAAAAAAAATTCAAGATGCTCTTGAAATTCAGCCAAGTGAATCTTGTCACACTGAATGCATTCCAACACAGACAAAGACAAAGTCTCCATGAGTTGAGTAGTGAAGAAAAAATGTAAGGAACTCAGTACAAGCATCTGCCTCTTGCATTGCTTATTACAAAACACATCAGAGTCAAATATCATTTCTAAAGGCTGATATCAATCTTCTAAATTATTGGAATCATAAAAAAATTCAGGTGGGACAGGTAGAACAGAAATAAGAAATGGGAAGGAGATAGAGATGGACAGAGACAAATAAAGAGATAGAAATCAGAGACAGATAAAAATGGAAACAAAGAAAACAGGATTTAAAAAAGAATTACTAGACTTGAAGGGAACAGGGAGATTATTAGCTGTCAATGGAAACATTTGGGGTTACACTCCTGATGTCAGCCATGTATTTTACCTTGTGATTCAAAACAAATTATATGCACCAGCATTTAGAACTATACATTTAGAGTTGCAAGAGCCCAGAGTGATTAAGTGATTTGCCCAAAACTTGAGACAGAAGTAGGTCCCCATGGTCCAAGTGATGTTTTCCATTGTACCATGTTACATAGTTCACCTCTCTCCCTATGTCACCATCTTTTTGCTTACAAAGTAGAATTAAATATGTTTGCATTAGCAAACCATAGTGCATGACAAAGTAGATCTGCAATCAGCAGACCAAAGTTTAAATCCTGCATCTTTCATTTGCCATTTATGTGCCTTTGGATTGAACATAAAACCTCTGTAAGTCTCAATTTCATCATCTGTAAGCCAAGAGGTTTTTGAGAGAAGTTGTAAAGGTGGCATCAGGTTGGATATGTGATCCTCTGAAAGTCATTTAGCTTCCTTCAGCCTCAGTTGCTATATCTGTAAATTAAGGAAAATAATCATACTTTAAGATTGAAAAGAAGGGTTGAAACTCACAGTGCTGCTTTAGAAAGGGCAGGAAAAGTTGTGTAAGCTGCACATAAGAAGTTGTTGCTGTTGTTTGTCCTTTGTTATTGAAGAGGACCAATGATATAGATGATATCTTGACTTTTCTGTGAATTGGATTTAAGTGAAGCAGTTGCATAAAACTGTCAGCTGCACTCTCTCTTCCAGTGTCCTTGAAGTTTAGTGGCAAGACAAAATCATGATAAATCAAGACCACTGTCAAAGGTTGGGATGCAGTGGATGACTTGGGTGTCTCTGATGCCTGACCAAGCTCTAAAAGTGCCTGCTTCAGTCACCTTCATGGCCATTAAAATAATTACTTGCATCTACCTGGTAAAATTTTCTCATCCTTGGGGTAGACATTCTCTCTAACTCAATAAGTTTCAGCTCTGTTGGTTACCCTCAGCCTGGTTTAACTCGTCTGCTGAGGTTATTATACTTGATTATGATTGCTGAGTTGGGTGAAGGTGGAAAACAAAGGTGGATGAGCAGCGCTGAAAAGGTTTGGATAAGCCCTCACACTAGGGGTACTAGTCATTAGAATGAAGAAAGAAAGAAAGAAAGAAAGAAAGAAAGAAAGAAAGAAAGAAAGAAAGAAAGAAAGAAAGAAAGAAAGAAAGGAAGGAAGGAAGGAAGGAAGGAAGGAAGGAAGGAAGGAAGGAAGGAAGGAAGGAAGGAAGGAAGGAAGGAAGGAAGGAAGGAAGGAAGGAAGGGAGAGAGAGAAAAAGAGAAAGGAAAAAAGAGAGAAAAAGAGAAGGAAAAAAGAAGGAAGGAAGGAAGGAAAGAAGGAAGGAATTAAAAAGAACTCTGGTGCAAAATATCTTCCTGTGACTTCATATGAAAATAAGGGGAAAATATTGAATGAATATTCAGGGGCCTATACCCATAGCATAAGCCATAAAACAAACAGATGTTGTTATAAAGGTTTTGCTTTTCTGTTCCTTTTCAAGTGGAGGAGGGGGAATGATAGAGAAGTATAAGGATAGCAAGTGGAGGGGAAAAAAGAAAAGAAAAGAGGATTATTGAGTCATTTTCAAAGACCAGAAAGAACAAATATTTTGAAAGTGATAGTTCATATTTATTATATACTTAAAAAGAAAAAATAAATTATAGAGACCTGCAGTTTTATGTACAGCACTCTATTTCTATTCTACTATATATATGTATGCATGTATGTATATATATATGAATGTCCATTTTATTTATAATTTGTCAAATTCAGAATAAAATTTAATGAAAAAAATGAAATAGATGGTATAGTTGGGGAACCTCATTTGCCTGAGTTAAGCAGATATTTGTGCTGTTCCTAATTCAAAAGACAAAAAAGACACAGAAACACAATATGGTCTGTTTAGAAGACCACTGAACTTATTGCTAAAAGAAATGGCTTCAAAACTATTGCTCAGGGGCAGCTAGGTGGTTCAGTGGATAGAGGATCTATCTGGAGTCCGAATGACCTGAGTTCAAATGTTACCTTAAACACTTAATAATTATTTAGCTGTGTGACCTTGGGCAATTCACTTAACACAACTGTCTTGAAAAACCACACACAAAAATAATGAAAACCATTGCTCAGATTTTTTTTGACCTTTACATCTTAAGCAAATCACCTAACCCCACTTAACCTCAATTTATATTTGATAAAATAAGGATAATAATATGTGCATATAATCACAGAGTTGATATAAGAGAAATGTTTTTATTACTCTTAAAGCTCTAGATAATTGTGTTATTAGTGTATTATAAATTTGAATAAAAAACTCATGCAAGTTAAAAAAAGAAAATTAGATGAAGAATCATAGGTCTTGAGTTTGAATCTTGACTCTATTACTAACTGTAAGGCCTTGTACAGATAAGTACAATTTTTTTCCCTCAATTTCCCCATTTGCTAAATAAGGAATAAGACTAGATGGTCTCTAAGTTTACTTCTAGCTCTAAATCCTAGGATCCTCTTGTGGAATGAGAAAATATAACCTATCAATATGCACTGGGCTTTTGAGGTTATTTAGACACTGTTAAGCAAGGAATAATATATTGAATTCAACTTGATTAATCTCTATATATGCCCATCTTGAAACAGACACATTTTCTAAATACACAAATGTACCTGCATGTTTATCAACCTCACACATGCCAACTAGCCCACCTTTGAGTCTGGGAATCTCTCTGAATGGAAAATATCAATTGATTTTGGCCTCAGTAAACAAGTTCCAAAAAACAGTCCATGAAGATTTCCAGGTATTCTTGGAAGCAAGATCTTTAAGCTATAGTGTTTGTATATGGGCTACATTGTACAGTGAAAAGAGTGTTAAATTTCTCAGGGAGCTTGGGTTCAAATTTTGTTTGTTTACTACTTATTTCAAATTGGAAAGAAATCATAATCATTCAGAGTCTGAATTTTCTCAAGTGCAAAATGGCACAGTTGGACAAGATGACTTCTGAGTTCTTTCCAACCCATGAATCTTTAAGGCTCAGGGGTCTTAAGCTAGAATCCATACTCAGAAGAGTATAAAATGAATTCATGAAGTTGCAAAGGAGAGAGAGAGAGAGAGAGAGAGACAGAGACAGAGACAGAGACAGAGACAGAGACAGAGACAGAGAGACAAGAGACAGAGACAGACAGAGGGAGACAGAGACAGATACAGACAGACACAGACAGAGACAGACAGATCATGAGAGAGGAAGAGATTCGGAGACAGAGACAGAGATAATGTATTTCAATATAATTGGTTTTTGTTTATGTATTTTAAAGCATTATTCTTAGAGGGGGACTACAGATTTCATCAAACTGTTTAAAGCATCATTGATGCAAACAAAAAAATGAATGATCTCATCTCTAAGATTTCTTATAGTTCTTATTTTATATTCCAATGACCCAATGCTTCTCCCATGCTATAAATTGAAATGAGGAAATGAAAGTTAATTGAGGAAAAAATTTCCTCCCTCTCTCCCCCTTCCAAGACTTAGAATACAAAAATCATTTACCTATGGTTCAAATAAAGAAGTACAGGTACAAACCTAAATAAGTAACTAATTGATATAGTCTCAACACAGCTCAGGGCAAAGACCAGACTTGGAAAAGTGCCCCACTTTCCAGTGGAAAATTCCAGTACTCTTTGGAGGGAAGATGCTGATGTTTGGGATTTCCACCAAAGCCTAAGTGTTGTCTTCCAACAGCTGTGTTTCTGGCTGGAACATGCTAAACAAGTTAGCTTATGTCTCATGCTTGTTGAGTATTAATCACAATTCTAGTTATGTTCTTTTAAGAAACAAGGAGAAACCCCAAGTGGGTTCTGAAACAGTAATCAAAGGAAACAGAGAAAGAAGGTAAGTGCTGGTGTGATGGCACATGCTTATAATCCCTGATGCCACGGGCAGGTGGGAGGATGAAACTGGTGGATTGTTTGAGGTCATGGATTCTAAGATATTTATAATAGAGCAAAACACACAGGGTGATGATGGGGGGAGGTTACTAGATTATCTAAATCTGGATGGAAATGTAGTAGGTTAAAGCTCTTGTACTTAATAGCAGATGGTTTGTGTATGTAAGTGGCCACTGTACTTCTAGCTTGGATGAGAACCTGTGAAAGAAGAAGGAAGGAAGGAAGGAAGGAAGGAAGGAAGGAAGGAAGGAAGGAAGGGATGGAAGGACAGAGGAAAATAAGTAAGCCTATTTTGTCTTAGTCAAGGCCTTTAGAAGGACTTTAAATCTTGCATTGAAATGATATACACAAGCACACGAGTTAATGCATTTTTGTGCAGCCCTCACTATAAAGCTATTTCTGGGTCTAAAGCTATCTGGATATTTTTATTCTCTGTAGGGGGCCAAGCAGGGATGCATTTAGGTTTGATGCAGACTCTTGGCAGAGCTTGTGACCCATGTGCATCTGAATGTAGATCTATGAGTACATCCACAGGCCACCCCCAAGGCTGTGAAGCCACATCTGTTTGAATATTCCAGATGTTCACATAGTCCAATTCCCTAGGAGGTGTTCCAAAAATATTCAGAACAACACTAAAATTATTGGAATTATTCTATGCCCTCCCAGGGTGATGCTCTGAAAAGGATGAGGAATTCTTTTGAATGTGTAAATTTTGGTATATATTTGCTTTAAAAACAAATAAAAAAGTCCTATTAATTAGCTTCCTGATACAACTTCCATACTCATGGAAGATTCTGTGACTTTCTGCATCTGGGAATTAGTTAGAGAAGCAGGGAAGGAAAAGGCATTTATTAAGCACCTACCATATGTCAGACACTATGCTAATTATAAATATTATCTCATTTGATCCTCACAACAATCCTGCCCATTTTACAAGTTGAGGAAACAGAGGCAGAAAAGGTTAAATAAGTTGCCCAAGATCACATGAGTAGTAAGTGTCTGAGTCAGTCTTGAACTGAGGTCTTTCCTGACTCCAGGTCAGTTCTCTATCCACTTCATTTTCTAGGCGTAACCACAAATGAAGGATAGGGTTAGGCAACAACACCCAGGAATCTCTTGCTAAGGCTGAAATGACCTCCCAGAAGTCAATGCATCCTTAGAGGGATCAAAGATTTAGATCTGGAAAGGTATTTAGAGATCATTTAATCCAACAATTCTCCACCTGGGGTCCCTGGACTTGTTTTTAAACTATTTTGATACTTGCATTTTAATACAATTGATTTTCTTTTTAATTCTATGTATTTTATTTTGTACATTTAAAAACATTATTCTGTGGTGCCTGTAACTGTCACCAAACTGCCTATGGGCCCCATGAGGCATAAAAGATTAAGCATGGCTGAAAGTTCATCCAATCCCCTCCTTTTATAGTTAAGGATATTGAAATGCATAAAGGCTTACTGACCTGAATAAGATCAAAGGTGTAAGCAGCACAGTCCAGATAAGAATCCAGGTCCTCTGATTCTTTCCATAGAATCATTTAGGACCTTACTTTATAGAACCAAAGAAATTAAATTGATTTTGTTGAGATAGAACAAATCTTGTTCCTTCTACCCTCCACTTTTTTCTTACACCTCATTCAAAGTGGGATTTGCCCCCACAGATTTCTTCCTTTTGTGCCAAATATGCTTTCAGCCAGATCTGTGACCCAAGACAGCCTGTGGTGGGAGAGTTGCCAGGGCAGCTGGTATATTTGAGAGGGAATGTGAGTGTGCTTCCTTAACTAACCACACTGAAACCAACTCACCAGGATACCCTCATTGAGGGGTGGAGAAGGACAACACTGTGACTTCTGGAAGCCTGTCAATATTGGGACAAGAGAGAGGCAAACATTTGGATTGGCCTCGATGAACTAAATGTGGTTTCTGAAGGATAAGGTAATAGGAGGAAGGATTACCTACTGCCATCATTATCATTCCAAGAAGAGTGATATCATAATAACTTCTCCATGGCCCTATTTTCACTGGCCTTCTTTTGTCCCACAAGCAGCGATGTATCTTTGTAGAGGATATCTTGCACATAAAGGCAGTTGAGTGGTGTAATGGATGAAACATTAGCCCTGGAGTTATGAGAACCTGAGTTCAAATTTGCCCTCAGACATGTGATTCTTTCTAGTTGTGTGACCTTGGGCAAGTTACTTAACCCTGATTGCCTCACAACCAGGGCCATCTCTGATCATCCTGTTTTGGATCTGGCCCCTGGACCCAGATGGCTCTGGAGGAGAAAGTGAGTCTGGTGAATTAGCACAGCACTCTCACTCAAATTCAATTCATGTGCTTGTCGTGGAATTACTTCCCAGATGTCAAATTCTTCTTTGAAAATGAAGGACAAGCATCATCATCGACCCTGAGCACTTGTGAAATTAAATGTACCTTGAACATAGCCATGGACCTGTTCTTTTGCCTTTCCCCAAACCTACCCCATACCCCAACTAGTCAGTGAGGATTTATCTTGTGGTCATTAAGGCAGGCTTTCTTCATTAAACTTTTGTGTGAATCACTGAATTAATCGGGGACAGTTAGGTGTTACAGTGGATAGAAGCTGAAAACTTCAGCTTCACAAGTTCAGATTCAGCCTCAGACATTTACTAGTTGTGTGACCCTAGGCAAGTCACTTACTCTGTTTGTCTTAGTTCCTCATCTGTGAAATGAACTGGAGAAGGAAATGGCAAATTACTCCAATATCTTTACCAAGAGAACCCCAAATGAAGTCACAAAGAGTTGGACACAACTGAAAAGACTGAATAGGTAGTGAGTCAATAAGCATTTATTAAACACGTAGTGATACTTCAATAATAGTTCCTTTTATTAAATTCGTTGGACAATTTTGTACCTATAGTATACTGGATCTCTACTAGGAAATGGTTATAAAAAATTGAAATGAAATGTGTAGAGAAATCAAGTAGAAAGCAATTTCATAAGAGAGATAGAGAGTGTTAGAGTGAGTTAGAGAAGGCAGAAATAAATTCTAGTCCCAAGGAGACTTCCTCCTAGTGGAAGATAAGAAATGTGTAGAGAAATCAAATAGAAAGTAATTTCATACCAGAGAGACTGAAGAGTGTTAGAGTGATTTAGAGAAGACAGAATGAGAGAGGAGTATGAGGAAGAGGAAGAATATTTAAGAAAGTTTAAACTTTAAAAACATTTAACCCTTCCCTGGACTGAAAAGCAGAAAGTTGAACCCCTTTTCTGATGCCATTGAGGTAGGAACAGAAAACCAAAACCTTGCCTTTAAAGCTAACTTACCTATTTAATAACATTGAGCAAGTCACATAGTCCCCCAATTAAGTTTTGTTTTGGTTTTTATTAGGTGTCCTCTAAGCTACATTTCTCACTCTATCCTATGATCCAAGACTTATTCCAGTTTTAGGATTAAGAAGATGCAAGTTCCAAGAGAAGAAACTTGCAATTTTGGTCTCAATCTGAGCTTGATATTGTGTTCTTCTTATTTTAAGAGTATATAGGAACTTTGATCCAGATAGACATAGAAGGAACCTCAGAGACCATCTAATTTAATCCCTTGATTTTATAGATGAGGAAACTGAGGCACAAAGAAGCTAACAAGGTCACACAGATGGCAAATTTCAGGAACTCAGAGGCTTCCAGAGTCAACACACTATCCATTGTACCATATGATCATGAATGGATGTACCTTGTGAAAATATTTCATGGAACATATGAAGGTACAATCTATAATATATTTAGTCTAGGTTCAGGTCTTAAATTCAATCTAGAGGCAGCTGGTGGCTCAGTAGTTAGTTATATGGTCCTGGGGTCACAATGACCAGACTTCAAATCTGATCTTTGGCACATGCTAGCTGAGTGACTCTAGGCAAGTCCTTTCATCTCTATTTGTCTCAGTTTCCTCAATCCTCAACTGCAAAATGAACATAATAATAATAGTATCAACCTTGAAGAGTTACTATGAGGATCAAATGAAATAATATTTAATAAGAAAAAAACATAATCACAGCATTAGACACATAATAGGTACTATATAAATGTTCCTTCCCTTATCTTACTTCCAGGGTACAAGCTACAGTTCCTAGGATTTATCCATTGTGTTGATTTGATGTTACCATGAAGTGTATTTATGCATTGTTGGTGGAGCTGTGAACTGATTCAACCTTTCTGGAGAGCAATTGGAATTATGTTCAAAGGGCAATAAAAATGCGCATACCCTTTGATCCAACAATACTACTACTACTACTACTACTACTACTACTACTACTACTACTACTACTACTACTACTACTGTGTCTGCATCCTTATCTTGAAGAGATTGTGAAAAAGGGTAAAAACCCCACATGAACAAAAATATTGAAAGTAGTTGCTTGTAGTGGCAAAGAATTGGAAATTGAGGGGATGCTCATCAATTGAGGAATGGCTGAACAAACTGTGATATATATATTTGATGGGACACTATTGTTCTTTAAGAAATTTCAGAAAAGCCTGGAAAGACTCTAATAAATTGCTATTAAGTGAGATAAGCAGAAACAGAAGAACATTACACACCTTAACAACAACATGGGGTGATAATCAACCTTAATGGTTTTGCTTGCTCCATCAGTGCAATAATCAGGGACAATTTTGTGATGGAGAATGCCATCTGTATCCAGAGAAGACCAAAAATTATTATCTTCAATTTTTAAAAAGTTGTCTTATGTATTACATATTTTTGCTATATCTAATATTTGCTTTCTTTCTTATGGATCTGTTTTTTCTCTCAACACATCCAATTTTGATCTATGCACATCATGGAAATAAATGTAAAGACTATATTAGATGGCTTTCTGTTGGGGAAGGAGGGAAAGGAGGGAGGAGGAAATTGTAAAATTTAAAACCTTAAGGAAAAAATAATTGATAGAAACTATCATTGTATGTAATTGGAATGAAATAGTTATATAATTTTTAAAAAGTTACAATGAAGTGAAGGGAAAGTTATCTCCTTTTGTCATTGAATGTACTTTGGGATCATTTTATTGACATAAATATTATATAGCAATAAACCTAAATGTGTTCCAAATTCTTGAAAAAAATGACAGAAGTATTTTGTTTTGTTTGTTCTTCTTTGACTTATGATTTCATCAGTGTAAGAAACTACTGGTGATGAGCTCATCTATCAATACAAATCTCTGTATCTGCTCTGCAAATTTATAGTCTTAAAAACTTTCCTGGGGATATTGAAGATTAAATGACTTGCCTATGGCTAGATAGCTAGTCTGACAAAAACTAGATGAGAACTAGGCAGGGCACTAGATATATCCTTGAACCTGTATTTGGGAAAAACTGAGTTCAAATCTTACCTTATATACTTTCTAGCTTAGAGCTCCTGGACAAGTCATTTGACCTCTTTACATTCAGTTTCCTCATCTGGGGATTCATGACCTGAGTTCAAATCTACCTCAGATACTATCTGTGTGATCTTGGCAAGTCAACCCTTGGAGGGAAAATACAATGCATATCATTATTATTAAACAGGACTTACTTGTGAATATCTTGATTTCAAGGCTGGTCTTTTTTATCCAGTATCACATTTTGTCTTTTCATAATGAACCTAGAACATAATAAAGAAAACAATACTTTTCCTACTTTCTTAAAATGGAAGTTAAATTATACTTTTTTAAAAATCTCCAAGGTAGGGGTGGCTAGGTGGCGTAGTGGATAAAGCACTGGCCTTGGAGTCAGGAGTACCTGGATTCAAATCCGGTCTCAGACAATTAATAATTACCTAGTTGTGTGGCTTGGGCAAGCCACTTAACCCCATTTGCCTAAAAAACCCCATTACCTAAAAAAAAAAAAAAAAGAATCTCCAAGGTAGCATCAGAAAGTCTCATTAATAAGACTTTTAAATTAGGTTTGAATTACATTGATGAGGTTACTATAGGACACAAATGAGCCTTTGCCCAGAACACTAACTCATTTCCTTCCCTTAAGGGACATTCATTTCATTACTATGTATTTTTTCCTTACTTAGATGACACAATGGAAAACCATTCCTTCCCCATGTACTAAGCTATAGGAAAAGACAGTGATAGACAGTCCATCTGAAAACCAGGAAATCAAGTCACAGAGTTGCTAAGCATAACATCACCTTCAAAGCTTAAATTATTCTGCTAATTAGCTATTGATCTAAGCATTAAAACAAATGGTGATCTACAAAAACTACCAAGACACTTCATATATATTCTTTGAAGATTAGAGAAGGGAAAAGAAATTATTTTTATAGACATTTCCTTTTAATTCAATGATTTTTTAACATGAATAATATAGATTGTGAACATATTTGAAGTGGGGTGGGCAAATTCTGATGAAAAAATTTATGATGTATGAGCTTTACTAATCTGTAACTGAAACACTGTATTTCATTCAATTGTGAATGTAGGAGACAAACATTTGTTTTGAATGGGTCCACAAGCTTCACCAGATTGCCAAAGGAGTACATGATAGAACAAAGCTTGAAAATTTTTGCTTTAGTTACAAGGGGTCTGTCAAATACTTTGGCAATGTAGTATAATAGAAAGAATGCTGGAATTGATGTCAAAAGGACCTGGGTTCAATTTCATCTCTGTTACCAGTGCAAACTGCAACCCTTAATACTAATATTCCCTGAACCTTAGGACCTTCAGTCATAAAATGGCTATAATCCTTGTACCCCTTAACTCACAGGTTCATTGTGAGAACTATAGAAATATGAGCTGTTATTATTATCCTTCCTCAGATTTAAAAGTCATTTCTTAGGGCCAACTTTGCTTGATAGACTTAGGCTTAGCAAGCTTCAACAATGTCATCATTTAACCTGCTAACCTCTTTTTGATTCTAAATTTCCAAGAAGTTAAATTATGTCATTCTTCTGTTATTTTATTGATTTGTATCATTTTTTTCATTAGTTGAGGTACATCAATTATTTGAGAACAGTCCAGATTCCTTGAAGAAATAAAGAAAATGATCAATGTGTGTGTGTGTATGAGAAAGACAGAGAGATACAGACAGAAAGACAGAGAGATAGAGACAGACAGACAGACACACACACACACACACACACACACACAGGGGTGGGGGGGGAGACAGACAGACAGACAGACAGACAGACAGACAGATAGAGAGTAAAAGAAAGAGAAGTTAATGAGACCTGCAGTATCAGTGTAAGAAGCTCCTGGTAAGAAATTCCATCTGACAATGTAAACGCATGGCCTTGGGCGCTCAAAATTAAAGTGATCCATCAATATCAGATGGACAATCATGTTGCTTTCCTCCCCATTACCAGCCCATCAAACCACCAGGGCAAAGTCAGTGTTTCAAAAGAACTGATGTTTTCAGTTAGATCTGTCCTAAACCTTTTGCAAAATTCCTTTTATGACAAGTGGATACCTGACTTATTGGCATATTTTCTTTTCTTTTCTGCCCAACTGTAAACAATGGGCTCTTTTTAAACATGTTCTGTATGTGTGTTGGGAACCTTGGGTACAGAGAGAACATTTTGGCACTGGGATTGATTTTCAGATTCATCCAGAAAATTTTTCCCCTATTTTCTTGCCTATAATGAGGTAGCTGTCAAAATGTAAAGAGGGTCCACTGGCTCTTAATCTTTTAGGGTGCTTTCTCCCTCAAGCCAATAATTTGCTAAAGTACATTTGAATGAGAACTAGTTCCAGGAAGATATATCTAGATACACAAATAACAAGCAATGTGTTCTAGCCTGTTGCTTTCCAATTCCTGGCCAGGTGAGGGCCACCATTTTGTTTCTATTTTTATCTTACAGGACAAATTAATAATAAATCTTTCTAATTAATAAAGGAATTAAACAGAACCCTAAATTAGAGATAACCAATGGAAAGTCTAGATGCTTTATTAGTATCTACATAATACCAAGAAATCTGGAGGAAAGTATCCAGAATGGTAGATGAATTTGCTGTAATAGATTTTCAGTGGAGTCTCAATAAGGGATGAGTTTTAATTTTCACCATTCAGGGCAGAAGCAACATGGGTGAAAACACAGATTCATAGAAGCAACAGAGCATCTAATTAATGGAGAATTATAAGCAGCTTTATAAAAAAAGACGGGATTATACATAAGAAAAGTGACTATCACTCTACAATTAGAATTGTACCATCAAATTCATGTCATAGTATAGAGTGCCACACTTGAAGACAAAAAAAGGTCTTGGTTTGAATCCTATCTTAGATATTTATGAGCTAGGTGATCCTGGGCATGTCACTTAAATTTTCTGAGTTTCAGTTTCCTTATCAGTAAAATGGGAATAATGATAGATCCTACTTTAATGGAGGGAATCAAGTAATTCCCCCCAATGAGCATTTTTCAAACTTTTATGCACTATATAACCTTATAGTGTAAGTGGCACACTGTAGAAATGGTTATTGCTATATTTGGAGTCATATGAGAAAGCAAGTTCTTCCTCCTAGAACTCATATTGACAAACAATAAATGAACAGTGATATGTAGGTTAAAGTTTGGATTAAGTGATTTAACAAAGACTAAAATGGGTGGGCAGAGACAAGATGGTGGAGTAAAGTCAGGGACTCACCTGAGCTCTCCTCTGAACCAATTAAATGCCTTTAAATAATGATTCTAACCAAATTCTAGAGTGGCAGAAGTCACAAAAAGATTGAGTGAAACAATTTTCCAGCCCAAGACAACTTGGAAGATTTATGGGAAGGCTCTGTTGTACAGGGATTAGAAAGGACTCACAGTGCAGTCTGGACTGCCCTAGAGCAAAGTTGTCCCAGTCACCCAGGAACAGACTATGGGGTGACTGGGTAAGTAGCAGTGGTGATAGTTTCCAAACCTGCTCAGTCCAAGGATTTTAATCATTTAGAAGGTTAGCAGGAAAACTCTGCCACACCAAGGTGAGAGGGGGGCATAGTCCAATGCAGACCTCAGTGTAGACTCAACTGTAGTGGACCAGGGGTAGGCCCTGGGAGCCACTTATAGACTTCTCTGCCCATGAATGGAAGAAGGGTCTGGGGAAATTGCAGGGGTCTCCCTGCTATCACTGAGGCAGGACTCTGCTGCTATACCCATGCTCAAATCTGAGTCGCAGTCTGGAACCCCTGTCTCAGAAAAAGGAGTAGACTCACAAGAAAGCCTTAGTATCCCAGTAGATCAGGATCTCTCCTCGCAGTTCCAAGGTGGAAGGGAGCTTGTGATCACCCACAGATCAGAGTGCAGGCCAGGAGAGTATTCATAGCCTTTCATAAGATCTCAGAGAAATTGAAAACTTGCAGATCCCTGGGGGTATTACTGAAAACAGATGCAAAACCTCTCAAAAGCTTGGGACAGTGTGTCCTCCACTCTGGATGCAGAGCACTACCTTAATAAAGAATTAAAGTCAAATCATAGGCTGGGGAAATGAGCAAACAACAGAAAAAAAAATCCAACCATAGGCAATTACTTTGATCATATGGAAGATCAAATAGAAGATAACAAAATCAAAGAGTGACTCCATCCAAAGGCTCCAAGATAAATATGAATTGGTCTCAGGCCATGGAAAAGTTCAAAAAAAGATTTTGAAAATAAATTAAGAGAAGTAGAGGAAAAATTGGGAAGAAAAATGAGAGTGATGCAGGAAAATCATGGAAATCAAGTCAGCAACTTGGTGAAGGAGATATTGTAAAAACCAGAAACCAGACTGGGCCAAATGGGAAAAGGCATCCAAAAAAATTCAATGAGAAGAGTGCCTTAAAAAACAAAATTGACCAAATGGAAAAGGAGATACAAAAGCTCACTAAAGAAAATAATTGGGGCGGCTAGGTGGTGCAGTGGATAGAGTACCGGCCCTGGAATCAGTAGTACCTGAGTTCAAATCTGGCCTCAGACACTTCATAATTACCTAGCTGTGTGGCCTTGGGCAATCCACTTAACCCCATTGCCTTGCAAAAACCTAAAAAAACAAAAAAGAAAAAGAAAATAATTCCTTAAAATATAGAATGGAGTAAAGGGAAACTGATGACTTGCTGAGAAGTCAAGAAGCAGTAAGATCAAGACTGAAATGAAGAGCGGCTTTATTGTTGTTACATGTTTTAAGATATAGTTTAAAAATCTAAGTGGGAGTGTTCTATCTTTTTGAGGAAACATGTCTTAAAAAATTGGGATGGAAAAATATTTAGGAGGATCAGTAATACAGAATTCATTTCTTTTTCAGACACTACCTTATTCCCTGGCCTGGCTGGAAGTCAATAAATAGTTTCAGTAACTTCCTTTCTGTGTTCATAAACAAGTAAGGGGTATATATACATATATATATATATATATATATATATATATATATATATATATATATATATATATATACACCTGACATCTGCAACCACTGACTCTAATTCTTCAGGAGAAAAGGAAGAGATAAAGCTGGATGGTATAGGCTCAAAGGCTGGTTGCTAAGGATTTGAATAGTAGAGGCCTAAAGCATGGTTTCAGCTCTTGTTTCAAAATCAAATTTCTAAGTTAGTGGTATCAAATTCAAATAGAAATGGGGTCATTAAAACACACATAAAGATCCTTAGAGGCCACATATTGAGTTTCAAAATACAACATTATCTATGAGTTGCTGGATTTTTATTTAGTTACATGTTTCTCAATTATATTTTAATCTGGTTGGTCATACTCAAGACTGTAGCAGCCAGTGTTTTATATCTTGTCATAAATCATAGAAATTCATTATGGACACTGATTCATTCATTTATAGATTGCCAACTAGATAACCCTGGTATTGTTTCATCTTTCTTGAATTTCTAAACCCACTTAAAAAATATGGACTAGCTCTCCAAGAACTTACAAGTTAATATATGCTCAAAAAAAAAAAACCTAAGTGATGATTGGTTGCAAGCATTCTTCTGAGAAACATTTTATTATTAAAGAGTCAGAAAAAATGCAAGACAAATTTTCATATATTAAAAGCTCATATAATGACAGTTAGATATATGAATGTATGTGTGTATGTTTGTATGTGTGTGTTTATATTTACATAAAGAGTTTTATTAAAATTACATATTCAAGCAACTTTTTAAGACTTGGGAAAGATTATCTGGATTTATTTTAAAGCATAGCATGTACACGTACCTACACAGTAATTATCTCCCATGGGGTTACGGAGTTTTCCAGTCCTTCTTCTAAACTATATATAACAGCTTCTCACTGGGAAATTGCAAAAGATCAGAGTACAAGAAAAGAGACAGTGGAGCATTGTGGGTAGAGAACTAGACTCACAGAGGGGAAATCTGAATTCAAACCCTGCCTTTAAATACATAACTGTTTGTAGAGCTCTGGGTCAATCACTTGACTCCCTCAGTGAGTGCTCTAGGCAGCTCTCTAAGACTATATAGCTTAAAGAACAGACACTGTTAGAGAAGGGTTTCCTCACTAGGAGTTCAATATGTAAATAAAATCCTTGGTGCAATCTCCCCCCCTCAAAAAAAAATAGGGCATGAGATAAATTGAATGTTGGGGACAGAGGGGAAGGAGGTTGGGAAGAAAGAGATGAAGATCCAAGAAACCCTTCTAGTTTGTCTTTTGTATTCCTGACATCTACTTTTTGACAATTTTCATATGGCAGGATTTCATAACTGGATCTGTGAATGATTAAGAAAAATTATTTCAATACAACCGATTTCCTTTGTAGACCTATATATTTTATTTTATACTATTAAAATCAGGATGCTAAGAAGGGGTCCATAGGTTTCACTAGACATTCAGAAGGCTTCATGACCTAAAATAATAAAGTGAAGAACCCTTGACCTACGAGGAAAAGAAATGAAGTAGTTGTTCTTATTTTGAAAACTATAATAAAGATGTCATTATAAAAATTATTCGTAATGAATGTTTAAGTAATTGAATGAAATAGGTTCTTTGATTACCTATGAATTTACTTTCTCCATATTCCTCCTCTTTTCATCATTATCATCATCATATTGATACAATGTTTGGAAGCTTTGCAAAATTCTCTCTAAATTTTTTAAAATTTGAATATTCTAACCATTTCATGAAGAAAGTACTAAAATGAACTTGTGCTCTTATCAGTGTGAGTATTCCCTCCTAAGTGATGCAGACTGCAATCACTTCATTCCTATTTTACAAATGAGGAAACTGAGTCCCAGAAACTTTTGGTGATTTGCCCATGTTCACCTAGCTATGGAAGTCCTTTAGTAAGATGTAGGATTTTAGACCAGGGCATCATAAGGTTTGGACCTTCAAGACCAGAATGAGAAAATTCAAAAGTCAACTAATCTTGCGAAGCTGACTCAGGAAGTCTAAGTTAAGAGGCACTAGCTTCAAGGAAGGTTTTGAAGATGCTATAATCCTCAATGACATACTTGGATGCTCTACACATTGGAGAGTAGGTAGAAGACTGATATACATACAATTTTAGAGGGTTTCAAGGACCTGGACGAGACCACACATAAGTAAAATCCATTATTGGCAAGAACGTGAAGCGTAAACTCCATAAGAGACCAACATGCAAAGAATTTGCAGAAACTTAAATGAGTTTATAGCTAAACCCATTGGCCTACTTCAATCATGAAATTGTAGACAATCTGTTTCTACACTTAAGGACAACTCACTGGTGTAACAAGTCTTCAATGTTGGATGAGAATGTCCCATTAACTCATCCAGCAGATGGTCCATTCAGCTAAGCTGATATGGAACCAAATGTTTAGAGGAAAAACTCACCCATTTCTAGTGTGTCAGCAAGAAGTTTCCACTGGAAACATTTTTTTGGTTGGAATATGAGTTATACTGAGAGTATCAGAGTAACCTCATTGATTCTTACCCCATTTAGAGCTTATTTGCTCTTCAGCATGCCTAGACATGATGCTTTTTTGGCCTTCATTCCTCCTTTAAATTTTGCCTTCCTGATGAAAAATGTCCCTTCCTAATATAGCAGAGGTATATTTGATTTCCTAGAGTCATTACAGAGTCAGAAAGCAGGAGACTAAATATCCATCCCAACTCACTTGGGACTCACTTCATCCAAGAGCTGAGTTGTCTGGTTTTCTTGTACCTCATTTCCCCATCCCTGGATTCATGTTGAAAATTTGGGATTTCTGAGCTAGAAGATAGATCCCTAAAAGATTATGTACCATTCACTTATAAATGAGGAAACTGAAACCAAGATGTGAAGTGATTGTCCTACACAGTTTAAGTGGCCAAGATTGTCCAGACGTCCTGTTTCCCCATTCTGGTGTGGCTTTTTTCCCCCCAAATTCTATCTATCTACCAGTTCTGCTAAATTTTGAGAGTTTTCCAAGTGCTAAATGAGAACATTCCATGTCCATTCATTCCAGGCCACTAGGAAAGTCAACCCATCAAATTGCTGACTTTGATTTGGAATGTTTTGATGACTTTTACAGGTACGTGAACAAGGGAACAACCAAAGGGACATATGGGCAGAATTCTGAAATTTCTCCTTTTGCATTGTTCCATACAAATGTCTCTGCTGATTCTGAAATGTAAAGGATTTTCACATGGTAAGTACATTATAATGTTCAGATTATTTTTATATTTGAAAGTGAAGATAAGTATATGAAAGAATAAAGATGTAATAAGGCTCACTAATGAAGTTTGTCCTGGCATTTCAAGCCTCAACACTATTTGTTTAATTTCTAGGCATCAGTCATGTAAAAACATGTAAAGGACACTGGGTTTAGATTCAACCAGTGCCTCTGTCATTTACCATCTGTATGATCTCAGATAAGTCAAGTCATCTCTGATCTTCAGGTTTCTCAGTTGTAAAATGAGGGAGTTGGACTAGATAGCCCCCCGCCCAAATCCTTTTGCCTGGTTATTTAATACCAGGAAAGACTGACATTGCCACGTGCCTTTCTAGGTGACACCATAGATTATGTTCACACAGTGACTCAGAGCTTCCTAGTTTCTCCTCAGCAACAATAGCTAAGTGGGATTCACTTCTACAGTTAATGCCATCAAGAACCTGACTTGAGATTTTCCTCCTGCTATCATGCCTCCTCTTGATCTTTATTAATGCTGTTCCCAAGTAAATGAAAAATATCATGAATGATAAATAATAGCCACCCTGCATCTCTCACAAGGTTTCTGTAAAGAGCAAGTTATAATCATAGCTAATAATTTGTCATTAACAACTTCAGTTGTGTTTTACTCTTTATTTTTTGTTTGTTTTTGGCAAAAATACTCTGACTCTGATTTGGTTTGCCAGTTCCTTCTCCAGTTCATGTTACAGATGGGGAAACTGAGGCAAGCAGGTCACACAGTTAGTGGGAGTCTGAGGCTGGATTTGAACTTAGAAAGATGAGTCTTTCTGATCCCAAACCCAATGTTCTGTCCACTGCATCACCTAGATGCCCTTCACTAAAAATACTTTATATTTCTATAGAATTTCAAGTTTTCTCTTGAGGAACAGATGACATAGAAGTAGACAGTTGACCTTGAAGTAAAGAAGTGTTGAGTATAAGCCCCACTTTAGAGTTCAAATGTCACTCTCTACTTGAAGTCCTCTCCCCAAGTAACTTCCTCTTTAAGGTGAAATTTTACCTATTCTGTTTGTATCCTTACACAAACTTAGTCATATTCCTGTTATCTCTCTATCAGATCTGAAGATCATCTGGCTAGATATCAGACACTGATGTTCTTTCTCTCTTTTAATTGAAATTTTATTATATTTTTTCAACTACATGCAGTGGTAGTTTTTCAGCATTCATCTATTTGCAAATTTATGAGTTCCACATCTACCAGTCTCCCTTCTCTTCCCCCTCTTCATGGCAGTGAACAGTCTAGTAAAAGTTGTACAAGTATATTTTAAATATTTAAAATATTTACATATTAGTCATGTTGTAAAAGAGCAATTAGAACTAAGTAGAAAGTGGGAAAAGAAATGAGAAAGGAAGAAAAAACATAAAAGAAGTTTAAAAAATGAATAGTATGCATTCATCCTCTGAAGTTCCCCCCCCCCCAGGTTTTGATGGCATTGTTCATAGCAGGTCTCACTGAGATCTTTTCTTTCCTAAACTGCCAAGCATTAAAATGTTAGAACAGAGAGCACAACTACGATGGATTGGTCGTGTTATTCAAATGTTAAACATACACTTGCCAAAAAGACTATTTTATGGAGAACTCACAAAGGGCAAGCTCTCACAGGGGAGTTAGCAAAAAGAATACAAGGATACCCTGAAGGTCTCTCTTAAGAACTTTGGAATTGATTATGCAGCATGGGAGACACTGGCACAGGACCGCCCAGATGATGTGCCATCATTGGAGAAGGTGCTCTGCTGTATAGCAAAGCAGAATTGAAACAGCTCAAAGTAAATGCAAGATACTCACTGAGAATAACCTCCCTAGCTATGGACTATTTATGCCTGACCTATGGCAGAGCATTCCAAGCTGGTATTGGTCTGATTATCGAGAGTGGTATACTCTGTAACTTGTCATTTTGGTCCTCTTTGATAATGCCGAACAAGAACTAACTAACTAGAATGCAAACTTCTTAATGTCAGCACTATTTTTTCTTTTCCTTTGTATTCTATTACTTAGCACAGTACCTAGCTCATAGTAAGTAGCTAATAAATATTTGTTGTTTGATTGTGAAAATATTACATTAGGTTAATTGAAGTTCTTAGGGCCCTGTTCAACTCCCTAAAACTCTAAGTTGCAGAGAATGTTAGTATCTTTATTCAAAGAATCTCCTCATTAAAAATTTCTTTACCCATGAAATACCAACTCGAAAGAAAAAAAATGAGGGAGAAATTTTCCTCATAAATCTGTGAAGTAGAAAGTTCAGGAACTACTATTTCCATTGTGTGGCAGAGAGCAGAACTCAAGTCAAATCAATGTGCATTTACTAAGACCTTGCTACATATCAAGCAGTTTCATAAGTGGTAGGGACATAAAGACAAAACTAGTCATTGTTCCTAAGAAATTTCACAGTTTAATAGCAGAAGCAACATGCTAACAACTATGTACAAACAAGATACAGATGTATCAAATAAAATGGAAATCAACAGACAGGAAAACCCTAGTATCAAGATCTAGAAAGGCTTATTGTTGAATCTTTGTAGGAAAACAGAAAACTTGAAGCACTTTAAGAAGCTAATTTATCCTGGGTGACCCAGCTGTGAATTAATCAGAGTCTAGGTTTAAACTTCTGTTTTCTGATTCCTGATCTAGTAATTCTTTCTCCTATATAATGATATAATAGAATATATAAGAAGCATCTTGGAAGCTATTATTATTGTTAACTGTAAGATTCAGTGAACTTTTCCCCTACTCCTGTAACTATATCACACTTCTAAAAATCTTCCAGGAAAACAAGCATCTTTCTACAATCCAATTTTTTTTGGCAAGGCAATGGGTTTAAGTGACTTGCCCAAGGTCACACAGCCAGGTGTTTTTTAAGTGTCTGAGGTCAGATTTTAACTCAGCTTCTGACCAGGGCTGGTGCTCTATCCACTAATCCACCTAGCAGCTACTCTACAATCCAATTTAATTCAGTTCAACAAAACAGTCTTTGCATTCCTCTATGATGGATGTGAAAAATGATAGATACTAGGGAACAAGAAAACAGAAATAAAAAATTTCAATCTGTCAAGAAGTTTATATTTTGTTGAAAGAAATCATATGCACTTAGGTAAAT